>NW_027396614.1:338625-656044 GCF_047715775.1 Aspergillus undulatus
AAAATATATATATATATATATATATATAAAAAAAATAAAAAAGCAAAAAAACATACAACAGCTGGGATTCGCATGTGGTCACCCACCATACTACTAACCAGCCGGCGTGTGGCTTAAGTACGGCTGAGCGGACGGGAAGCCCTGTTCTCCACACCCTGTGGTCGTATGTGCTAGGCTGAGCTGGATGGTGAAATAAGAGCAGCAGCAACAAGTGAAATATCGTCTTCGGTCAGGTTGTTTATGGATGATGGCGACAGAACCCTCCAGCTGCGACCAGTCCATTACGCTTTAAAACGGCTCGTTGAGGAAGTGGTCCCGATGCCCGTGACTGCAATATTCTCAAACAACCCGAGCAATGTTCCTGGCGAGCTTTGTCGAGGTTTCTGGGAGACTATTTGAAATATATATATCCGAAGCGCGGTGCCAGGTACAGAGACAAATGAACCCACAGGTAATAGTCAAAACACTCCCAGTCTATGGTCGGACCTGAGATCATTTCAGAACAAGCATCGAACAGCACGCGGCAAAGGATATCTACATATAGATACCTGTATCAGAAATTGGGTCAGTCGATGGTAGGATCTCGTATGGTCCCCCCTTGACCGGCCAGTAGCTACCAACTGGCGGTTCCAATAGGAATACGTTGCCATGAGACTGAGAACCGCTATGAATGCAGACAGCCCCGGGAGCTTTGTTCTGAATATTCCCCCCTGGGCAGCTTACTTTGCTTGTCATAAACTTTATCGGAGTAGATTGATATACCGAGCGAACGGACAGCGCGAACCCTAAGCTTGAACTCTACCCCGCAGCAACAGAGACAAGGAAACCCAATTGAAAGTGCGAGTGTGACTTTTCTGACTCTGGTCAGCTCATAAGGTCCTCGTCAGAATTTAAGCTTGAACTGGAACTGGGGGCCAGAATTAGCGTGCAATTGGATCTAGATCTCGCTGATGTGCTGCAAGGATCTTGCTGTTTGTGGGCGCATCGACATCAGTCCACCGCGGCTCTATATTTCTGATATAGTATTAGGAATCTAGTTATAGAAACCACGTGGCTTTGGAGCAATAACAGTATGATCCAGGGAATGCATTTCCTTGGATGACCGTTAGTAGCCAGTTCCAAATTTCAAAGCTCCATCAGCTCACCTCAGTCCCAGAGCTTAGTTGTGGAAACCTCCGAGTCATGCTAGCTGATCCAGACCTACAGAGCCAAGGCTTTCCTAAGTTTGATTTTCGGCTGACGATATTCGTCGAGTCAGCCACCTTGAGTCGTTGGATAGCCTTTAGGGACTTGCAGGAGCAAAGCGCATCGTGATCCAGCCGGTATGGATCGCAAACTGAAGGATCACATTCAGCGAGATGTGTCACATGAATATGATAGCTTCCGTCACGAACCGCGGGTTCGACTCGAACCCCTTCATAACATTAACATTCCTTACGAATGATCTCAACGGCAGTCAGTAAAATACCAGAATCTCGAGACTCGAACAGTCCCAAACATTCGGGCTGCCACGTGCCTCTTCTGAAAGAATCGGTACCATAAGGAAAGCTATAACATCCTGCAAGGCTTGGCAAACCCTATTCATCCTGGATCTTTCAACCCGATACGCGCACTTTACCGGTGCAGGAAAACGCAGAGGTTATTGATCCAGCAGGCGGTCAATCACGAGTCATTACACCGTAAGATACACATCCACTGCCAGATGCCGTTTAGCGGGCTCATTTCTTCGGCCAAGAGCCCTGTCAGGGGTGTCCTCCGGAGATGTTTTCCCTCTCCCGCGGCAGGGGTCCGCAGAGGCCTGAAAGTCTGGAACGAGAGCTGTCACTGATACTTGAAACAGTAACTGGCTCGGACCGGGAGTTGCGACGGTTTGAAGACGAAACGTTACAGCGTTATACCCTTGTCAATCACGTACTTTGGTTTGCTACAGACAGAACTCAAATAATGTTGGTAGTTTGATCGCAGTAGTCAACATGTAAGTCATCTGGCGCCTTGTCAAGCACGGACTATTTAGTCGAGCACTGAGAAGCACTGAGAGGCCAGGAACTTGGAAGAGGCAAGTTCGCTACCGGATTGAGTTGAGAACTGAGATCCAGCAAAGGAAAGTGGATAGTTGGTCAGGGGACCCCACAACCTGTCTTTTGCCACTAAGGTCGAACAGAAAGCGAGAATTTTCCACACGGCTCCACAGACGGATTCCAGGCGACCCGAGGATGACTTTCAGAGTAGGAAATCACCCGTCATCTGGGGCGCTCCGAGTCTATCCAGCTGCCCGGCCAACCACTGCGCGCTCCCCTGCCGTGTCATGAGTCGATCGGCATCAAGAGCTGTCATGCTAGCTTGTTATAGAAGCACCGAGTGGTTCCTGTAACTGTTAGACTCTTCTCCGCCTGCCTTTCGGTTAGACGACTCTTGGGCTTAGTCTTTTGTCTTTTGTCATCGTACCTGAGAGGGGACGCCAATGCTTCACCTCCCTTACTCCGTATAAGACTTCACTTCCCGCTGCTTTGAGATTTCGCCATGACTCGCCCTTAGTTGTTGTTGTTGTCAGCCAGCACAATGCCGTTGGAGGACAATCAACGGTCGCTGGCGGTTAAGACCGTCGCCGCGGTCTTTATGCCTATCGCGTGCATCACTGTGATGTTGCGCTGCTATGTTCGGGGGTTCGTGATCAAGGCATTTGGGTGGGATGATGGGGCGATGGTGATTGCGATGGTACACTTCTCGATCGGTTCGACACTTTGCGAGTCTAACATTGACCATTGCAGGCGTTTTACATTATGTTTTCGGCGTGCATGATCGGTGGGACTCTCTACGGTACAGGCCACAAATTCGCCAATCTCGAAGCGCATCAACGAGTCGTCGCGATGAAGGTATGACCAGACAAGAACCTCACTAAAGAAAAATAAAAAAAAAAACTAAGAAAACCAGTACTGGTGGCTCTGCGAAATCGCCTACTGCTTCTCCTCGATCGGATGCAAAATCTCCGTCTGTATCTTCCTGCTGCGCATCACCGTCAAACGAGTCCACATCTGGATCCTCTACACCGTCATGGCCCTAACCGTCATCACTGGTCTCGTTTTCATGTTCATCATGCTGCTGCAGTGCAAACCGCTCGAGTATTTCTGGACGCGGACGGCTTTCGACCCGAATGTTACGGGTTCGTGCATTGATATTGAGATCGTTATCAACATGACCTATGTCTACTCTGCCTTTGCAGCGCTGTGCGACTTTACAGTTGGCATTCTGCCTATTTCCCTCGTGCATAAGCTGCATATGCGGAAGCAGACCAAGTTTGCGGTTGTCGGCATTCTGGGCATGGCTTGCATGTATGTTCCACAGCCTCAGCCCTTGGCTTCTCTCCTCTCTCCCCCGCAGATGCTAATACAGGAATGCTACAGTGCCTCCTCCGCCGTCATCGTCCGCATCCCCTTTGTGAAAACATTCAGCAATCCCGATTTTCTTTGTACGTCCTTCCTCCGAAACTAACCTTACTCGCCCGCGCCATCATCTAACAGCAACAGGGGCAACCATCGAAATCGCAATCTGGTCCAACATCGAAGCTGGCCTCGGCATCACCGCCGGATCCCTCGCTACACTCCGCCCGCTGTTACGCCACTGGCTCGGCTTTTCCTCAGCCGACGCCTCCTACACGCGCGGCGCACCATCCCCCTTCCCCGGCCGCTCAGGATCGCGATTACCAGGCGGCTTATCGGATCGCGGACACATCTACCCGCTTGGTTCGATGGATAATAGCGTGCAAAGTCGGCTAAGGCCCGATAAGCTTGCGCTTACGGTTACGACGATTCAGACGCAGCATGATAATTCTAGTGAGGAGCGGTTGACGAGTGAGGAGAATAGTCGCAGCCATGGAGGGAAGCCATCTAGTCCGCCGCTTGATGGTATGGGCATTCATCAGGTTATTGAGGTGCATCAGACCAGGGAGGATGTTAAGGGGGCTAGTGTGCGGGAGCATGTATAGCTTTCGCTAAAAAAAACACACGGTATAGCATTATAATATAGACTAATACTCTCTCCTTTGTGCGGTTGTTGCTATTGTGTTCTTCTTGGCTATACTATGCCCGGCATCTCCAGGTTTCTCGAAGATGGAATATTCTCCAGAAATCCAAGATATCTATCTGAACCCACCGGAGCCGCGAAACAGATTACAATATACCTCACCAACCCTTGGCCCCTGCACAACCACATCCCCCTGGGCCGTGGCCCTTGTCCCGTCCTTCTCTCCTCGAATAATCCCGAGATCGATATACCGAGAACGAGTCCTGTCGCCATGGCCCATTCCACAGTGGGCCGCACACATGGCCCTGCAATCTCCTTGATACCCAGATACCAAGAGTTCAAGACCCGTTACGTTCTCCACAGCCCAAGATAGCTGCCAGACTCCCGATCACATCCACAGCCCAGTCCCAGCCAGATGTCAAAGTCAGAACCTAAAAAAAGTAGAAAGGTCAACCCAAATCCAGATCAGCGCTTTTGGCGGTCCGAGAGTAGACTCGACTCGAACGTACTTTTGTCACTGGGATTTTGTTGCTCCGTGGAGCTCGCAATTGCATAGATTGACGGGAGTTAACTAGCCCTTCGAAGATGTGGTCTTGGAGTTTGATTAGGCTTATAATGTCAAAGTTTGAAGGGTCGAATATGAACTAGCCCGGCTAGCTCAATCGGTAGAGCGTGAGACTCTTAATCTCAAGGCTGCGGGTTCGAGCCCCGCGTTGGGCTTTCTTTTTTGGCCTTTTTCTGTCTTTTTTTTTTTGGTTGACTTTTTGTTGAGATTTTTTTATACCTTATGCATGTAATATCTATCATTCAAGTAGCTCTTCTACGTCTCGCGGAATGAGTGGGAGTTGGAAGGAAAGTGGATGATGGGATGGTTGCTGTTTATGGGCTCGAGAAACTACAACAACAGGAAGAGACGGAAAAGGAACCCAACATAACGCCCCGCTCTCCCGAAGAAACTGAATTTGCTACCTAAGATTTGATAGCTACTTAGTTCTGCTCCTAGCCGGAAAGCTGATCTTTAGACTCCCTCCTTATTACCAAGAAGTTGCTCTAGATCCTGCGACTCGCTTCTCTCTACCGCGGTGTTCTAGTAGGGGAGTCTACCTGCTATGCCCATCCCCCCTCGCTTCCATTTCTTGCATTGCTTGGCCATAAGTTACCTTCCAATAGTATTGAAACAGCTGACCAAGGTTACCTGGTTGAAGTCACGGTCCACCATATATGACCGATTTAGTTATATTCGCCATCGTACGCTTCATCGCCGCGGAAGATAATGCGATTGGATACAAGCCCAGTGCACTCTCTACAGTTAAGAAGCCATGGCGTGTGCTGGGTGCCGATCAGATCATCTCTACGCCTCCAGACCGGGTCAAGAAGAAGATAATATGCCAAATAGATCCATTATTGACCGACTTTTAGATTTGCCGAGGTTTAGGCTGAGCATCGATATAGGAGTTGACGTAGGTGAATATGATGGGCGGACCGGTATCTCCTTGGACTCCATCCTCCGGATTACAGGATCTCGATCGGACCAAGAGAGATGAACTTGAGTCCCTTATTCATGTTAATATCTAGAGGTCTGAATATTCCCTCAGCTGCTAAGGGTCAATTTGTGTCTCCTCCTCACTGTGCCAGGAGCCATAGGGTCCTGCTTTGACACGTACGGTTTTGTAGAATTCAACGATCATTGTCGGGCAGAAGTCAAAAATAACCCGAATTGTCGGAGTTGACTTCAAGTCGCCCTTCAGAAAGGTCCTCAGGCATTCTGCCTGATTGGTCCTGAATAGTAGGGCCGGCCGGTAGAGGATGTCACATAAAAATCCAGAAGGTTACCGTTGAAGGGCTATCGAGTATTTAACAAATCATGTGTTAGGTCAACTGCCTGGGTCATGTCGTGAGAACCAGCGCAACCCCGGTAAGTCATGCCAGCATCCTTTGGCTCGCCTATGGAGTATTTGGTGCAGACTGCATGACTGTCTTCTTGATGCCATGATCGAGCTTACGAATAACTTACAGACTCAATTAGATACGGTCTGGATGATTTGAAATCAAAGCAAAAGACATAAATCTCTAGAAACCTGGGGTAGATCGGAGCCGCGTCGGGGATGGCGGGTATCTCAGCGGGGAGAAGGCCGATCACCGAGGCTGCAGATCTGCATACGCTGTGCATAATGGCCAACCCTGTCATGCAAGGAGCCATGACGAACTGCAGGAGGCAAGATTTACGTGCGTTTGGTCACACAGTTGCGGACTTTTTCCGTCTCCCACCTCCAACTTCGTTCGAGTCATTGCCGGTGCCCGCCTTCAACTCCAGCACTTCTACCCAGGCTTTCACTGCACCGGTTGGTCAATTCTAAAAGCCACTCTGTTCGCTGAATCGGCAATGGAATCAAAGAGGGGCAGTGGCAGTGGGAAAGGCTCCCAAATGGGCCACCTAGACCACCAGGGAAAGCTACCGGCTGGAGACGTACAAGAGGCTCCCGGCGCTGAGTCCAGGGCATCGATATCGCACGCAAAGCATAACAGAATCCTGCGAAAAGTCGACATCCGGGTTCTTCCCATTCTAGCCGTTCTTTACCTCCTCAGCTTTCTGGACCGAGGCAGTATTGGGAACGCGAATATTCAGGGCCTATCCGAGACACTGGGGCTGGTCGGGCAGCAGTATAACTGGTACGCTATGCTCATGCAAAATTACACCGACGCAGGCCCGAGGGATAATCTGGAGACTGAGCTATGCACAGGTGCTTGACGATATTCTTCTTCCCGTACTCGTTCCTCGAACCGGTGTGTAACTTGCTGCTGGTTCGTATAAAGCCGAGTATTTGGCTTCCGTCGATTGTTGTCGCTTGGGGTATGATGCTTCCAGTCGTCGCGTCTAATGCTACAAGGCAGAGCCTGATAATACTTAGGTATTGTCATGACATTGACCGGAATCGTTCAGAATTATTCTGGCCTTCTGGCTGCGCGATTCTTTCTTGGTTAGTATTGAGCCGCTCTCCACAGAAGACTCGTGATTTATCACTGACACTGATGCAGGATTGACTGAAGCAGGACTATGTAAGCTCCCTTCTGACCATCATGGGTTTTGCTAATCTTGAGTGTCAATGCCTAGTTCCCGGCCTCGCATTCTATGTCTCACTCTGGTAATCTCGACGCTCCCAAGTCTCAATCACCGCTAACGGAAAAGGTACCCACGATCAAATGCTCAATTCAGGCTAGCCTTGATCTTCGCATCTGCATCAATGGCAGGCGCCTTTTCTGGTCTATTAGCCTACCTCATCAGTATGATGGACGGAGTCGGAAACCTGGAGGGGTGGCGATGGATGTACGTCTAGGACCTCCTACCCTCTCTGTAGCGGATAGGTCTGACTTGAAGCAGATTTATCTTGGAGGGTATTCTCACAGTTGTTGTCGCAGTGGTTTCCTTCTGGCTTGTTTGGGATGAGCCTGCAAGCGCGACCTTCTTATCGGACTATGAGAAGGATATTCTACTGCAGAGCTTAAACTACAGGCAGACTGAACGCTCCACTGATCCACAACTGGGCAGCAAGTACTCATTCAAGTGGAAACATGTTAGAGCAGCGATTTTTGACTGGCAGGTGCGTCTCGCACTTTGGTGCCATAGAGAAAATAGTACTACTGTTCACTTGCTGACCTGTCCAAACAGACCTGGTTTCATTGCATTAGCTACTGGGGGATGGTAAGCCGAATCCATTACAATGTCCATCTTCTACATCGAGATACGTTTCTGATGAAAACTCAACCAGGCCTGTGCTGTATACGCACTATCCCTCTTCCTCCCAACAATAATCAAAGGGCTGGGCTACTCCTCCGCCATCGCCCAACTCCTAACAATCCCCGTCTACGCAGCCGCCACAATCGCCTGCATCGGGGTCGGCTACCTCGCAGACAAGGTCGGCCAACGCAGCCTCTTCACAGTAGGTTGCTACGTCGCCGTCTTCATTGGGTACATCATCGCCGTCGCCCCATCAACGTTCACGCCGGGCCTCGTCTACGCCGGCTGCTTCATCGCAGCATGCGGTATCTACCCCGCCATCCCGGGCCTCCTCGCCCTCTCCTCAAACAACTGGGCGCCCAACGCAAAGCGAGCCGTGGGAATGGCGATCCAAATGGGATTTGGGACGATGGGCGGTGCGGCGGCGTCGAACTTCTATCGCGCTGAGGACTCGCCGCGGTATAGGCTGGGCCACTCGCTTGTCCTGGCGTTTGCGGCGCTGGGGCTTGTGGCATCGTTGGTGTACTATGCTATTTGTCGGGTGCTGAATGCGAGGCGTGAAGCCGTTTCGGGAAGTGGTCTTGGGCAGCGGTATAGCGAGGCGGAATCGGCTAATTTGGGGGATAAGGCGCCTGCGTTTAGATACATGCTTTGATGAGGATTGGGCAGAGCGTCTCTGTCATGGAAGGAGACGGTGAGGGCGGGAGTAGTGTAGATTGGAACAACGACCAGTATATCTGAAATTGGACAAGCGCTTTCTACTGTACGTCGATGTGGTGCGGTATAAGTCCTCCGCGCTGAGAGAGCAAAGAAATGGAGAGCCATTAATCAAGATATGAAAGACGTCAATTTGGGCCTAGTGAGCAGAACGAAGCAGAAAAAGCAAAAAGACACAGAAACAATGCGCAAAGTCAAAGGGTTCCACCATCTCGCCCACCGTAGCCTTTCCATCTGATGCATAATCAACGGGTGACTATCCGGAGTTGGACGACTTTGTCTTACAATAGAACTCTGGCGTCACCACGGTCAACGATGGCATTGCGGGAAACTGGAAGGATTAGAAAGCAGTATGGAAGTTGTGGCCCTAACGTCAACTATGGTTTTCTCCATGGAAAGCAGATTGTAAGCAATGAAATGCAATATGGAAGCTCTGTCGCTGTAACGTCAACTATGGTACTATGAATGGAGACCAGGTTGGAGGAATTAGCGTGGGGTATGGAAACATAACCTCCTACGGCGGCGGAGACTATCACTTTTGACATATTCGGCAAAGGAAAGGGTCTCTCTATGCAAGTAACTGATGAAATAATTGCGTCTGAGGCTGAATCTACGGTCTTTGCTTTGTTTGATCTCCTTGCTTCCTGGTTAATTAGATTCAACCTAATTCCTGTCTAATTCAATCTTAATTCAAGTATAAGTCAATTATATCAATATACCAGTAAATCCACATCCGATAAGAGCAGTATATTAGAGAGGAAACAGTTTTATAACTAGCCCGCTCTTATCAATTGAACTAACATTGATTCATTCTCCTGTTCTAGTCTGTTGCTTTTCGTAGATAAGACTCTGGGTCCTTGATTAACTCCAATAATGGCTTGCCTAGCATCGGGGGAGGAAGGGAACACTCGCAGCTTCCATGATTCATAGATTCCTCGAGAGCTACTAGGCTAGCAGATAAGCTATTCCGCAGACTCCGGGGCTTCTCTCCTAAAGATCCACATCTTCCGAGGCCAAACCCGGAGGGTTCCCATAGTCCAGAGCTTCTATTCCTAGATCCTCCTCCGGGAACCCCGCGCCTGTCCACGGGATCTCAATCCAGCTGGGCATCGCAAACATTCCCCAGGAGGCCGTAAAGAGTATGAACTCCGCCGCGTAGCGTATGACCTTTGTATTTAAAGCAGTGTCATCCTGGCCTTGTTTCCTGGCCACTCGGCTACATCAAATGTTTATATATACTCGCAGACGCCTATTTTATGCTCGTTTTAACTCTCCACGCTGAGAGTGATTGTGTCAGACTTGCCATTTCCACTAGTACCCCCTACCCTAGGGTAAGAATTAATCTCTTTGCCCTACTGGTACGATATTCTATTCATTTGGCTCCACCTACCGCTTTAAGATTATTACCAATGGCTGGGTGTTGCTATTGTACCTATAACTCCGAGCCGGTACTCAAGGTTTGAGGTAAAGTTCTTCTCAGATACTTAGTACATAGGTCCATAATTCTCTTTATAGGGGCGGGTGATCAGGCATTGAGAGTCGTTGTCCGACAGTTCTGTGTAAGTGCCATCAAATGTCGTGGATTACGGTTTTAGACCCAGGGACTAACAGTAGAGCCGCCTCTAGTCGATTATCCTGGCCACCAGGATGGATACAAAAGAACCGGGTGGAAGATCTATATGGTAGCATATTCTACTCAACGAAGAAATATATGCCAGTCTGGCTTTGAAACTCAAATCAATAAAGGGGCAATATGATAAGTCTAGAAGTCGCCCACCCCTAGGTAACGGCATCCGGCTGGTCAATCCTCCCTTGTAGTAAACACATTTCCACAGCCTGGTGTATAAGACCAGTCAAGGCAGGAACATATTCAATAAGAAAAAGCAATCATTAAAGTTTCCTCTCCATTTCCTAGCTTCCAATACAGCATTAGGTCTTCAATTGATTGCTGGAAATCATGCAAAGCGAGTACCTCTACCGGTCAAGTTAAATAACTACGCGCAGGGATCTGGATTGATTTGAGGGCTCGGGATCCATTCATTGACTAGGGTTCTATCTAAGTAGACGATGTCTTAGGCACAGCGAGGTGATAAGCAAAGACCATACGTGGGCCTAGATGATGTATCCCAATTCCCAATACCACAGCAGAGACCCGAAGAGCCGGAAAAGGAAAGATCGAAAAGGAGTGACATCCCAGTCCACCACTCCCCCTCCGACCAAAATCCACACCACTTCTCTCCATTCCGCTATCTAAACACAGCATTTGTCGTCCTCCTGCCACGGCCAGGTTGCAGACGAGCAGCCGGTGTCCCAGAACACACTGCGAGTGCCGGCGGGACAGTCGCGGTCACCATCATGGCAGGCTCCGCCTTGGGCTTGGCAGGAGACGGCGTAGCCTGTTGGACGAGTTAGGTGAATCGAGTAAGATACAGATATGGACAAGGGATTGAAATTGTGAGATTTCAAGAGTTGGCAAGCGGGGTTGACTGACCATGGGCGGCGAAGCTGTGAAAAGGAAGGGCAAGTTAGTCGTGCTCTTTATCATCATAGAACAAAGACAAGGGAGGAGAAGGAATGAACGTACCCGATGACTGCAAGGATTACAGGAAGGAAAGACTTCATGTTGAACGTGGTAAAACGGTTGCTTGTGCTTGTTGCTCAAGAGTTTCGTTGTTGTTTGAAGAATTTGCTGTTTCAAGGCTGACTGAAGAACCCGTTGTTTATGAGGTAACTGTGGGCATGAATGTCGGCTTTATACCTTTCCTCGAGCACTCAAAACATGATAGTACCCCTCTCGAGAAGTCATCTTCGGTGGTTTTCCTCCATGTAGCATCTAAAACGGAATACGGGCGTGGCTCGGTACGAGCAACGCATCTCACATCTATTCAAAGCAATGATCGTTGACCAAGACGTTACACCTCGTAAATCTGCGACATATCTACTTCGTAATTATAGAGAAGCCACCCCGTGTGATTGATGAATAGCATCATCATACGCTTCCCTGGTGCAGATCCCTCGTATATGCTCGGGGCTACAGAGCGCTTTGGCGCTGATTGACCGGTGTGGCTGGTCTGGGGTATGGATATCGTCTTGGTTATCTCATCGACTGCAGATACGAGGTTCGAACAATAATCGACAGAGACGATCAGTGGATGTGAATAAAGGGCACTTCGTGTTGGCGGAAGAGATCGTCGGGGTCCTGCTGTGAGGTCTCACACCAGATAGGCTTCTGAGTTCTTATCAATGACAGAAACACGAGCCTTTGACGCTGGGTTGCTTCTGAAAAGAGAATCATCAAGCTAGGCATTCATCTCATTATGACGAGACCAGCCCTGCTGCCACAAGGAGATGCCTTGCCTCGTCACCTCAGGCGGTCCTTCATTTCATGTTTGACTTCCTGCTTCTGAGCGATGCCTGTTTTCAGCCAATGAGGGGCGGGCGTGATCTCCTTCTTCGACCTGGTCTTCATGATTGATGGTATCCTGTGCACCTGCAGGTTGGTTACACGGCCCTCTTATAGACGCTGATCAAGACCATGAATGTGGCCAAGACCTGTTCGTTACTGATCGTAACACGGGCTCAGTGGACAATGTCACCATCCTGCGAGAAGATCAGCAACAGCAATTCTCAGCTAGAGAAGGAAGGCTTCGCGGCTCTTCGGATATTCAATACAGTAGAGGACTACGACGAACATGGATTCACTGATTCTAGATTGACGAAGTCGATATCGTACTGGCCTCCAGGATAGAGTTAGCCCGCCCCGAACTCAAGAGTATGCCTCATGCAATAAACGGTAAACAAAACGACTGAGATCCCGTCGTGTTTCAGCCCGCAACACCGTACCTACTCAATCAATCACCTCGAAGGTGTCTGGATACTCCAAGTAACCCCATAACAAGGCTCCACAACCTCATCCAAATCAATAAGCCTCGCCACCCGCTCAGTCCGCCCCTGCTCATCCTTTGGATTCCATAAGAGGACTTTGCCCTTGCCCGCCGGCCCCGGAGCCCATGCAGGCCAACCCGACTTTGGTAAAGCGCCAACAGGATCGCGCGCGAAAGCGACATACAGATCTTGCCATTTTGCAGACGTAGCGTACTGCAAGGGTGATGGTGTAGGATCCATATCGCTGAAGCCGTACTGGTCAAACGTGCCGAATAATAAAGGCAGTTCGGAGGTATGGTAGGCGCCTTCAAAGGGGCGGGGCGAGATGTTGGGGAAGGAGGCGTTGTTGAGGTACCGGAATGTGGTGGAGTTTGTGTGGAAACGCAGTCTGCTCATCAATGTTCATTAGTGTCCATAATGTAGTATTTGGCTCGGCATGACATGCCAGCTACTTACTCTGTGTTATAGTTTGCTGGGCATTGCTGGTGGGCTTGAGTCTCGATGCGGAGCTCTGTTATGTTGGGACCAGCCTTGCCGGGCCAGGGTATCAGGGATGCCATTTCGTTATAGTTTGTGCCTACAATCGCCGGCTGGAGAGTGAGTTGAATGTCAGTTAGCCGATATAGTCAAGAGGTATGGCATGAATGGTGACGAGTCACGTAATGCACCTACCAGCTTAGAGTAATTTCCCGCAACAGCCCGCTCAGTATAATTCCCAAACTTCGTAATCCCGTCCACAATCGTCGTAAACGAAAGCTGTTCCTGACCATGACGCAGATTATACCCCTGCCAGAAACCAACAATATCCGCCGCACTAGCATTAACCTGCATACAACGCAGCTCATCCCTCGGCGACAAGTCCGCACAACCCACATTGCGCGCAACAGTCGAGAAATTCAGCATAGCCGAGTCCCTGCTCTCGCCCGTCGCAAAGACACTCCCCGAGTGCTGGATGTAGCCCGTCACAATTGGATCGTGAGGGTATGCGTAGTTGTAGTAGTCTGTGCTTGCGGCACCGCTGCTCTGGCCCCAGAGGACCATCCGCGAGGGGTCACCGCCGAAGGACGGGATGTTGTCGCGGGTCCATTCTACGGCTGAGCGTTGGTCGAGGAGGCCGAGGTTTAGATTTGCGTTTTCTTCGAAGAGGCCTCTGCTGTTGGGGAAGCCGAAGATGTTTACGCGTGCGCTGGTATTACTAGCAGTCAGTCTACAACAACTGCTTCATGATTGCCTAGTTAGCACAAGAGGGACTTACTTGATAGCAACAACAATATGCTCCTTGGACCGCTGAACCCACTGCGCCGGATCCATGGCCTCGGTGTCCAACCCGCCTTCATAGAATCCGCCTCCAAAGATCCAAATGATGACGGGGAGGAGCTCAGAGTCACCTGCAGAGTCCGCGTTCAATTTATAACTATAAGGCGCCCAGATGTTCAGATTAAGACAATCCTCAGTCCATTTCCCCCACGGCTGCAACCACGGCGCATCATACGTATACACCGACGGATATCGCTCCCGGTCCTCATGATACTGAGGGCATAACCCCGCGGGCTTGGTAGCATCAATTCCCCGGCCGTCCATTGGCAACTTTCGTTGCGGAGGACGGAATCGTAATCCGCCTATTGGTGCCTCGCCGTACGGTACGCCCAGGAACTGGGCTACGTCTGGCGCTGAGCCGTTGATGAGGCCGTATGCGGTGCCTGATGTTGTGTTGACGCTAAGGCTGTGTAGGGCATGTACAAGTACCAGGTTGCTCCGCCCCTGTTGGCAGATGATTGTGAGGGTCGATAGTAGGAAAGAAAAACGCATTTTTGGTAGTCCGGATGCTTGCTCCTTCTAGGGCAACGATAATATAATTTCATTCCTAGACTCTCTCGGAATAATATGTCAAAAAGTGGAAGACTGGATGCTTTATACCTAGCCGCTCTGGCGCGTTTCCCAGTTCTTAGTCGTTAGCCCTGCGAGGCATCAACTAGATTTCAAGTGTCATATGATATCCCAATCAAGGACCGACTCGCAGGTCGCAATACTATGTGGGCAGCCCCATGGGGACCCGACTGGGGTAGGATTGGGGTAATTGTGAGGAGTTTAGACCTAATATGGACATGGTCAACGCCAGAAGCAAAACTTCACGAGTCAGAACCGGCTAAATGGAAACGCGCAGCACTGAGGGCCACCGAATATGGAGATCAAGTCCGAGCTTCGGCGAAAATACCAGTAAACGGTCTCTGGAGTGCTTGGGATCGGGGAAGAACTTGCACGTCTTGGTTTGGAGAATTATACCACACGAAGCTTTACACACTTAGATGCGACAGAGAGACTATATACATTATACCTGGTATGCGAACCTTGAGTGTCATTCTTCTGCTTGCTCTAATTTCTGATTTAGGTGACTAAGAGGAAATTAGAATATCTATACTCCTCAAAGTTCGCCATCTAACAACTCAATCTCATTTCCTCCTCCGCAATCTGAAGCAGTTTCTGGCGGTCGACCTTACTATTACCGCCCTAAACACACGTATAAATATCAGCGAACAAAGTTCTCTCACTCAGCTTAACTCAGGGCTTGGGCTACTCACACTCGAAATAGGAATGGACTGGATAAAGGCAACACCACCGGTAAGGCGCAGGTGTGGATGGACCTCTTTCTCCATCCATGCCATGAAGTCGTCGATTGTCAATGGAACGCCGGACTTCAAATCCCAATCATTGACGATGTATCCGCGTGGAACTGGTTCGGTGTCGTTGGGTCTGGGAGAGATAGAACAGTCAGACTCAATGACTACTTAGCACATGGGCAGATCAGGGTGATAGCAACAAAAGTGGGTGAGGGGGGCGCACAAAGTCACCGGGATAACAGCAACATCCCTAACGCCCGGATGCTTCAATATCGCGGTCTCGATCTCACTGGCTGTAACCGTGTACCCCTCAACTTTGAAATGGTCCTATACGGCAATCCGGTTTATCATCGGTTAGCGGCTTGGTTTCGAATTTGGATTTGAGAAGCAGCAAGCGAGCAAAGCACGTATACGCAAATATATATGTGTAGATGTACATACCTTCTCCCTCCCCACAACATGCACCCTCTCACGCTCATCAAGCCACCCAACATCTCCCGTTTCAATCCATCCATCGCTCGATACGGTCTCGGCTGTTTTCGCCGGATCGCCACGGTACCCCGTCATGACGAAGGGCGATCGGATATGTATGAGTCCTCTTTTGTTTGTGGGGAGTAAGTTACCGCTATTGTCGAGGATCTTGGCTTCCACGTTTGGCAGGAGGAACCCTGTGTCTTCGTCTTGGACTATATCGTTGGGATGTGGGAGGGTGAAGAATCCAGCTCTGTGGTGTATGAGTTAGTAAGGTCCTCGATAGGCACGTCTGTAAGCTGCGCTGGGGGTGAGGAAGTTGGCGAGCCAGTGGATGTGTTTCTTGTATGCATGCATGGATGTGTTGGATATACTCACTCACTCATCCCATAAACACTCTGCACCTGGGACCCAAAAGCCCCCTGCCACTCATTGATCAGCTCAAACGGGATCATCGCGCCGCCCGTAAAAACATGCTTAACGCAACTGAGATTCGGCTTAGGTTTAAGACTTAGAACCTCACGCATCAGGTGCTTCGGCAGCATAACCCAGCTAGTATTCCAGCGCTCGACAGTCTCCGTGAGCGTGTGGCCATCGATTTGCGTGGGGAAAATAGCCCTGTACCGCGCTTTGAGCGGGATCAAGATACCGAGGAGGAGAAAGCCCATGCCGCAGAATCGGTAGTTGCAGAGGATGGTCTCGTGCGAGCGCTCGCGGAGGGTGTAGGTTTGCAGGACTTGCTCGATGTTGCCGATTAGGCCGTAGTGGGTTCGTTCGACGAGTTTGGATATTCCTGTTGTTCTGGGCGAGGGTGAGCCTGGGTCTCAAGGGGTCCTTGGCGGTGACTTATGGTGGATCTAGAGCGTTGGTGACCTACCCTGAGGTATCAATGAGAACGGCCGTTGTTGTTTTCGACTCACCCGGCGAGAGGCTAGGCCATTGGTATTCGTCGCCACCAGGGAATTCCAAGAGAGAGCTCCAGTGTGAAACGCCGGTTTTTGAGATATTGCCTCCACCTCCATCAGCAGCCCGAAGAAACTCATCAACAACAAAGAGCCTCTCCTTCGGAATGCCCACTTCCTCGGCGGCAGCAGAAACCGTCTCGATTGCCTGAGGCCCACAGAAAACAAGATCACACCCCAGCACTCGCAGTCTGGAAACAAGGTCCTCGACGGAGCCCTGGGGTCGGATATTCAACGTTGCCCCGGCGCCAATGACACCCAGGACGGCAAGCTGGAAGTGAATGTTTGCGTCGCCGTAAATAATGACGTTTTTGTTGCGTGCTCCGAGGTTGGAAAGGCCGTTGCCTAGGCACTTAACGAGGGACTTTATTTCGTTGACCGTGTAGCCGGGGTTTCCTGTTCTGTCGCTGTTTGGGGAGGAGGATGAGGGGCAAATGAGGGGTTCGGCTGCTGGCCAGGCCCCTTCATCTTTGTAGGGAGAGTCAAAGAGATAGGTTAGGAGATTTGTTGCTGGTGCGTCGACCGTGTACTTTGATTTGAAGACCGCCATTGTCAGCGTGAGGGGGGTAAGACAGGTAGTTCCGTAGAACAGATGCCTTTTGAGTGATGCGCCAGGAACTTAAAAGACAACAGATGCACACCGCCAGTCGTGGGTCTGGACTCTGCAGCATTTGCTCATTCTTATTACGTGAAGTCCGCATTCCAGTTCACCGGATCGACGATCAGCCCCTCCTGCTAGCCCGATCTGCGTCTCCGACTGGCCCTCGCGAATCTGGGATCGCCGTGGCCTATCGACCTCGACTCTTCCCCCTCTATATTATCTCATTTCAAGTCCACTTTAAATCCACTTCCACAGACTTTCACATAACAAAAATCATGTCGACCAACCCGTCGCCATCGTTGGCGCAGGAATCACTGGGCTCATTTTCGGCCAAGCCCTAAACCGGGTACAGATACGCCCCTGCCCCTCCCCCCGCTACCCCGCCATCCCACCACACCGTCAGCATCATCATCACCAACACCCACTACCAAACCCCATTACTCCTTACCATTAATAACAAACGTATCTAGAGAAAGATCCCCTTCACAATATACGAGCGCGACCCCCACCTAACCTCGCGCCACCAAGGCTGGGCAATAACCCTCCACTGGGCACTATCCTACCTCCCCTCCCTCCTCCCACCAGACGTATTATCGGGCATCGAAGCCGTGCAGGTCGACAGCGACGTTGGCCAAAATTGCAACGGCAACTTCCTCTTCTTGAATCTGCAGACTGGGAACGTCCACTGGCGCATCCCGCCTAATAAACGGTGGCGCGTGGACCGTGTGAAGTTGCGGAGGGCCTTGCTGCAGGGGATTGAGGATCGTATAGAATGGGGTGTTAGAGTTGAGGGGGTTAGGTTCGATGAGGATGAGGATGGGAGACCAAGGGTTGTCTATCGACGGACCGCCGACAACAACATGAGAGTGAGAGTCAAGTGAACCAGCCCGCCTCATAATCGGCGCATAAGGATCCCGCCCGACAATACGGCAATTCGTATGCCCGAGTTCGTACCTCAATAAACCCCTTCCCGTCCGATTCACGGGCGTGAGCGTCTTCCTAACAAGGGAGGAAATCGCGCCGTTGCGCGCGATGGACCCGCTTCTTTTTCAGAGCTATCATCCGGATACGGGGGTGTATTTCTGGTTTTCTGTGCTTGATGCACCGGGCTCAGCTGCTCGGGAGGATAAAGACGATGATAAAGATAGGGGGCAAGATGGGAAATACAAGGTCCAACTCGGAATATCCTGGCCTGTCTGCGACCTCGAGAAAGACCAGGTCCCCGATGACAATGCAGAGAGGTTAGCGAATATGAAGCGCCGCGCGGAGGGGTTCGTGCCATTTTTCTAGGAGGTTATACAGTCTATACCGAACGACACGGAGGTTGTTGAGGTTACCTTGGCGGATTGGGAGGGACCGGAATCGTCGGGGGAGGATGGGGGAGCAGATGGAGGCGGGTGGGATAATCGCAACGGACGGGTTACGCTTATTGGAGATGCGGCGCATGCAATGACGATTTGTATGTTCTCCTGCCCTCTTCCTTCTCCTTGGTTAGACGTGTCGAGACTAATGAGCAATAACGGGGTTAGGCCGCGGCGAAGCAGCAAACCGCGGCATCCTAGACGTCGTGCACCTAGTCTCCGCAATCGAGAAGATAAACGCCGGACAAGACAGTAAGAGTGCGATTGGTAAGTACGGGGCTGAAATGAAGAAGCGTGGACAGACAGCGGCGCGCTTGAGTCGAAGGGCTTGCATCGAGGCTCATGAGTGGGAGAAGCTGAATGAAGGGTCTGCTATCTTGGCGAGGAGAAAACTTGACTGAGTATCTGGTGATGTGAGACCGGCTTATTCTTTGTTTATGGGATTGGAATCCATGCTAGCGCAGTAAGCTGGTAAATGTAGTTATAGTTGGTGAGGAGTGGATGTACGCAATTCAAGGTACAATAAACGGTTAAATAAAGGTAGGTTAAATATGAGAATCGAAGGCAACTAAAACGGGAGACAAGAAATACACAAACACAAGAAAAGCAGATGTTAACGAACGAAGCTCAAGCCCAGAGTCATCTTCCCAGTCTCCAGGGTATTCATCCCCTCAAGCAACAACAACTGACACCTGCGGCAGCCTACTCTAAAGAAGCCACCCCAAAACCGCAACCACAAACCCAGCACCAGCTCCCACGCCCACGCCCACATCAAGTCCATTTGCACCACTCTCCCCCGTCTCAGTCGCACTCGCCTCCGAAGAAGATCCCCCCGCAGTAGGCGAAGCCGTAACAGTCCCCGTGCCATCCGTCCCCGCCTGACTCATCAAACTGGAGCACGACCCCGTCGCAGACGTCGTCTTCGTCGTCATTGCACTCCCATCGAAACTACAAGCCGAGGCCTGAGATCCCTGCTCGGTGTAGTACTTGTTCAGCGCCCAGTTGAGCTGCTGCTTGGGCTGGCACATCCCGTAGGCACCATACGACCCTGTTGTTCCGTTTGCGGAGACGCCGGCGCAAGACGTCATCCCGCAGACGATGGAGAAGAGGTCTGCGTATTCTGAGGAGTCGACGCTGCTATCCACGACGCACGCGTTTGTTTCGTCCATGCAGGAGCACAGGTCGCTGTTGGGCGAGGGAGGGAGCGGCGAGGCAGTGGCGAGCCAGGTTCCGGCGCTCACGGCGGGGCAGGATTGTAGCGCTGTGTTTGTGGGTGTGTACGAGGCTTTGTTGGTTCCTGTTACGGTTACCGCGTTGATGCGGGACGAGTAATAGGTGTAGTCAGGCATTTTGGAGACGGAGGTGCTGTCGACGACGGAGACGAGGCCTGCACGAAACCATTATTAGCACATCAACAACAACAACAACAACAACAACAACAAGAAGAAAGGATCTGAAGGGAAAAGATGGGGATATACCATAATCATTCGCCTCTTGAAAATACATATAGACAATCCCTCCACTCCAAACCGGACTCATCTTCTCCCCAAACAGCGCCTCAATTTCCGTAAACTTCCTCGGGCTGACCTCATTGCATCCATACTCGGCAAAAAACACAGGAACACTATAATCCTCAAACTCCTCCGTGCGACTCTTATATCCACTCGCCTGGTACGAACTATCCCCGCACCACGAGTAGATGTTATACCCCCAGAAGTCAATAGCGTCGTCTTCCTCGCCGCAGTTAAAGTAATCCGCCATCGCCTCGCGGATTGAACTATCGTCGTTCGTGGCGTACCCGACACCCAAGGACCGATAATTCTTCGCCTTGATGTACGCTTTCATATCCCTCACCGCAGCCTTAACGAACGCACTCGCGTCTGTCGTCCGTACATTGTTCGAAACTTCATTCCCAGCAAAGAAGCCCAGTGTGTTACTAAATCCCGCCATGGCGTCAATAACGCTCGTGTACCTGCTGTAAAGAGCCGTTTCCCAGCGCGGGTCAGACCGGTCAATGGAGTCCGCGGGGTCGGAGAGGTCTGCGATAACGTAGATCCCGGCGTCGGCGAGGAGGTTCATGCATGTTGTGTGGTTTGCCGTTGGGTCGATGGCGTATACGCGGATTGTGTTTGTGTTCAGGTCCTGCAGGATCGGGATGTCGCGTTGGCAGGAGGTCACGTCGGCTAGGGGGTCTTTGTAGTCTGTGTTGCTGTCGCTGCCGGATGAGGAGGAGTTTGTGGAGTATTCCTCTGTCTTTTGTTAGTTTGTTGTGGTGTTGGATGGGGGAGGGAGAGAGGGGGGAGATGTGAGGTACGTTGGTAGGCGACGCCACGGATATAGCTGGTACCGGGTCAGTATGGTGTTTTGCTGGAGCCAGGTGAGGGAAGGGGTCATACAATTGAGTGTTGTTACTCGAATAGAAGAATTTCGAGCCCTAACTCTCAGTCAGCGCTGCTCTACCAAATTCCATACCAAAACCTCCAAACAGTACATACCTTGATAACGATAGGATCAACATCAGCCAAAGCACGGCCCAAAAGAGTGGCAGCTGCAGCTGCAGCGAGAGCGATCTTCATCTTGAAGTTCACTAAAGTTGGTTAACGAGAGTAGTATGTATGGTCACAGACAAGACAAACAAAACCACTGGACTGAGAAATCCGAGATGGATATATAAGACCGCCGCTGACGCGTCCTGCAGCGCAAGCGCAATTTTGACGGAGTGGATCAGGTACAAATGTACTAGAATACCTATCTCCGAGACTCTATTTCTAGACTGGACAGGATAGTGGATAGGACGGTGGTGGTGGAGTTCATGAACTAGGCAGCATTATAATAAAAGCTTAAGCAAGCGCCGATAAGGAGGGACTCGTAGGAAGTAGAAACAGTCTAGAAGGCCCAAAAATAACAGTTCACAAATCAAATCAAGTTTAACTTCCCCACATCGTTCGTTAGTAATGTTATTCCCGCAAATGTCCACCCCGCCGTGCGTTGATAGCGGCCTCGAAGCCGCGAAGTGTGTCCAAGGGGCGCTCTAATCGTGGACGTGTGGGATTCGACCGGTCGGGGTCGGCTGATGGGGCAGTATAAGTAAACAATTATACATCGAAGTATGAAGTGGGAGCATACTGATCACTTTGCCATGTCGATCAACATGTTGTATAGAGCTGAGTGAGAACGTGGGTGCTTCGCCTGGAACTAGGACGGTTAGATTTGACAAACGAAATGAGAGTCCACTGTTTCAGCCCCGTACCTAATTCGCCAGGTTTGCCGGACAACAAGACCGCAGTCTGCGGCGTCTTGATCTTGTCCGTCTTGTCCGTCTTGTCACTCTGGTTCGACTCGGTGGATGCAAGTGATCGCGGCATCTTGTGGGGTCACGCAGGGTCTGTGTTGTTTGTCGGGGACATCGCGAAGGCACAAGTCTCCCGAATATAAGACTCCTGGCTGCTTTCTGATCGCGACATGAGTGACTGCATTGGGTGCTCAAATTCGACGACTGACGCGGCCGGAATAGCATTAGTGGTTGAATAGTGCCAAGCTTCGACTAATGCGGCGCGACGAGGCTTAGCCGCGGATCTGCGCCCAATGGCAGTCGATCAACTGGATCGCAGCCACGCAAGCAATGACCAAGCCAGCAAATTCATCACGGTTTTAAGACGCATCAGGCAAAGTTAGGCATCCGTATTCAGCATTTCAAAGGTGGGAGCTCATCGCCACGTTGGAGTCGTTTGTTGAACGCGGTCGCAGTGATGCATTGTTGGTCTCCGGATCGGGAAGATTCCGTGTGGGAGCGCGACGATACCGCACACGGAGTCGCTGGAATGCTGCAAGCCTCACAGAGTTCATTGATTCGTGGAGCCACCTAAAAGAGGCGAACTGCGTTGAAAGAACATTGTTTGGATCAATTTTCGAGTAAGACCCACCGGTTGGCATTGCGGCCATTGTTGGTCGAGGTCTCGGTAGTGCCCCTAACTCGAATCACGGTGTACCACTTCGGCAGCGTTTGTGGGGTTTGTGGGAAATCGCATCGTGCTTGTTGATAGTCATAGAAATATTGCACAATTCCCCTGACCAAATCAAGTTGACCCAGAATCAGCCAACGTCTTGTCGTCGCTCGATTGTGGGATGTGGGAGTGTGGGAGCTCAGCCACGGTCTGTAAATCCGATGATCCGATCAACCGATCAGGAGATCAACACCGAGAGCTGTTAATCACCGAGCTCAGAAACTCGACCTCGACTATTCTTGGAAAGGGCGAGCGTCCCCATCGACATTGAAATTTGATCCAGCCAATCCAGTGGTCGATCGTCTCCTGAAAATGGACCTTCAATGGTACTGCCGCTCGGTACCGGAGTTGGGTGAGCTCCCCATGCTTCTGTGCCAGAAATGCAATCGCTTTCGCGCTTCTTGTCTGCTTCAAGCAACACCAGCAGCTGGTCAAGGAGCGCGACACCAGAACATGTCCCTTGAAGACAATGTCTTGCGACGCCGCGGAAATGGTCCGGCTCAGAAGCTGTCTTCTTTCCCGTCTCTTCGAGTTTCTCTCTGGTCGCTGAGACAAGCTGCTGCTGAAGGTTGCGCAGGATGCCACGACTGGTTCTGATACGCGAGGTCAAGTCGTCTCTCGAGACGTCTACCGAGCCCTCCGTGATAAGCGCAGTTGTCTGCGACAAAAGCCCAGGGCCCAAGCTGATCTCGTTAAAGACCAGCTCCACGATCTTTTCAATCCAACTTCCTTTCCCGGCTCGGTGTTTGGCAACGGTCGCCACAAACCTCCATTCAGGCTCGGCAAGGTATGACGGTTCAAGACGAACAAACGCGTCGGCGAGCAGGAACGACCGAATCGTGACAAACATCGTCCGCCCAAAGCCACTGCTGTGGACGCGCGCTCCTCGCTCACGAATCAGCCCCGCGATTCCGCGCGAATGAGTCAGCCAAGAGTGCGGCGTGATCGGGTCCAGCATCTCAAAAACAGCAATCATAATTGCCGCCGCCAGTGTGATGTCCGATGTCCTTGTCCGTGCATTTCCAACATAACGCGCCAAACAGCGCAGCGCATCGCCGTAAGCGTAGCGACTGAGATCCGCCGTTTTGGGATCCCGGTTCTTCACACCCATATACCAGAGGTTTACACACCGCATCGCCTTCTCAATCGGCTCGGTTTGCGCGGCTTGGTGGTGTCGGATAAAGTCAATCCAGTTTGGTTCGAGGCACGGTTTGAAGTGGAGGAAGGTGAGGGGGAAGGTGGTCATGACGACGTTTTCGAAGACTTCCTTCGCTTGGATGTCCAGGGCAATGCGGGCGAGATTCGGAACACGGCTACCGTCAATACTCGGTCGGGAGAGCATCAGATCGGTTTCTCTGGATTTCTGGCGGCTGTCAAACGCTCTGGCGTCGGTGAAGTCACCGTCGGTCGTCCGGTTGTAGAACTTGAACGCTCTGTGGTACCCGGGGCAGCGGACCCCGCGTACCTGGCAGCGTCGACATTCTGGAAGGGCGCGATCACACTATCTCGTCAGGATAAAGACAGTGCAAGAGGTCGGCACTGGACTTAAAGCTCACTTTGACGCGACGCTGCAGGCACTCGCGACAGCTGCTGCTGCGCGGCACGCCAACCATCAGACGGTTGGATGAAACTGTTTCCACTTGACAGTCGCCAGGGATAGCCCCGCTGGACGAGAGAGCAGACGTGAGATTGCTGCACGGGCTTCCTCGCTGTCACTTCAGGTGCCACTGAACACGAGATCACGTGATGTCGCCGGCAGCCGTGCCAAGACCTCGCCCTCCCGTCCCGGGCTTCATCGATGAGCTCCCCAAAGTTTCAACAGCAGCAGTGGTGAGCTAGGCCACCGCGTCAATCCGTCATCGCTCGGTGGTGATATGATCATGGTGGTTTAAATCCTACAAAGGACATTGCAAAAGTACTGGATTTGGGCAGGAAGCGAAGAACTCCTGCCACAACAGGCAAGAGCCCTCTCATCTGCCCCGCCGCCACATGGTCGCAGCACCAGGAGCACCAGCAATCCTTCAGCCTTCGGCCGGCTTGTCAATCCCGTTTATGCACGCTAACTGGGGCACCTTGGCGAGTGAAAGTCGGAGGATCCATTACCCTTATTAACTGGCGGTTGTGATAATTGACGATGACAGAAACTGATTTCGGGAACATTTGACCAGTTCATCTGGGACCAAGGCTAGCAGAACCTGGAGAAGCGATCGATCTTGGTCCGGGGGACGAACTGCATCACTCTCTGCTTCTGGTATCCCGATTATCCTATCAGGGAGTGCAGAGGGTGTGATCACAGGTACCGGGTGTGATGTGTCAATTGCATACAAGAGTACTTCTGTACTAGTTAACTAGTTATAGTGTAGAGATGACTAATGACTGGTGATGACGATTGTCGGGCGGGCCGAGAGTCTCCCGTCTGACAGCTGACTGTCACTCTGTCCACTCTGACTGTAAATAGTAAACATTGAATTACTCTGTCGAAAGAATAGACCACTCTTTAAGTACTCGAAGTCAGGTTGAACAGTTAACTCTCTTTGTCTCTGTCTCTAATGCCAAGCCACTGGCCACAGTGGTCGACCAGTCCTCCAGTTCACTGTTCGCTATAACGATCACCGCCAACGACTGGAGACTGGAGAAATTAGCGAGCTGTAGCTCCTTTCCCCAACGGCCCTGCTGCATCGGCTGATATCTCGTTCCGTTCTTAAGCCTTGGTGGCTGCCAGTCTGCTGGCTGGATGTGAAATCTCTTCTCTGATCTATCATCTCTGCCTTTTCTTCATTTCCCCAGGGGTTCTCTTACTTTGTTTTTATCAGTAGCCTGTTGACTGCACTAATTCCCGACTACCTCGGTCGCTCCAATATGGCAGAGTCCAGCCAGCGCATCGAGCCCGAACACCAGCAATCCTTTATTGAGCCCGACGTGCGTTGCGTTTTCCCATCGCTGCGATTCCCTCCGCACTTCAGATACTAACTGCGGCAGACTTTTGACGATAATGACTCTAGCTATCAGAGCTCGTAAGTGTCGCGCCAACTAGCACTACCTAACTAAATTGCCAGTGGCCGGTGTTTGCTAACCGTCGCAGGCTGGGCGACGCCAGCTACACAACGAGCATCACCTCCAGTGCGATGAACTATACGTACGTCTTTTCACCCGAACAATTTTGCGGCTTCTGACCTCCCCAGATATGAGGTATTTGCAACATTATCGCCATTAAACAACGACTAAATTCCCCAGAACGGCCGCCGATATCACTCGTTCCACGAAGGAGAATACGTCTTGGTACGCACTGCTCGACTAGAGTGTGGCTAGGGACACAATTCTGACTGAATGACCAGCCCAACGATGAACAAGAGCAAGACCGACTGGACCTGGTCAGTGCTACATTGCGACTCGACTGATATCGAACCCGAGATTAACAACAACAGAGCCACCACATCTATCGCATGCTATTGAAAGGCGAATTACACCGGGCGCCCATTAAGAACCCCGCGCGCGTACTGGATATCGGGACCGGAACAGGCATTTGGGCGATTGATTTTGCAGAGTGAGCTTGCCGGTCGAGATGGAATATGCGACAGCTACTAATTGTCAAAGCGAAAATCCCGCATCGGAGGTCATCGGTGTGTGAAGCGCAATAAACGCCAAATACACCTATATTCATCGCTAACTTCCCCAGGAAACGACCTCAGTCCTATCCAGCCGTCATGGTACTCACTACTCTCCCTCCAACCAACCGACAATAGCTCTCGATACTGACTATCTAGGATCCCCCCCAACTGCCGCTTCGAAGTGGACGACTTCGAACTCACCTGGCCCTACAGCCAACCCTTCGACTACATCCACGGCCGCGAACTCGAGGGCTTCATCCGCAACCACGACCACGTCTTCCGCGAAGCCTTCAGGTCGCTAAAACCGGGCGGGTGGTTCGAGATCTCCTCCATCGACGTGAATTCCTACTCGGACGATGGCACGCACCTCCGCGCAAAGTGCATGGCCGAGGGCGTAAAACACATGCACGAGTCGTCCAAAAAGTTCGGAAAGGACATGAACACGACGTCGACGTGGAAAGAGCGCATGGAGAAGGCCGGTTTCGTCAATGTCACTGACGATACGTATAAACTGCCTCAGAGCCCCTGGGCTAAGGATCCCAAGATGAAGGAGTTGGGGAAGTATCACCAGATCAATATGTTTGAGGCGCTTCCACCGTATTGCTATGCGCTTTTTACGAGGGTGCTGGGGTGGGAGCGTGTTGAGATTGAGGCGCTCATTGCGGGGATCAAGGCGGAGTTGAGCGATCTCTCGATTCATTTGTATAGTCGTGTGCATATCGTTTATGGGCAGAAGCCGTTGACGGCGGAGTCTTAGTCTTCATCTCAGTTTTGATCTGTTTGGCATCCGTCACTGCTATGATTCATTCTTCTATTATATATTGAACTGGTTGTGTGCGATTTAACTTTATCATTGGTATGATGGGCGTTATTGTTACCTTTTTGGAAAATTGCATCCATTGAGTGGTGTTGGGGAGGTTAGTCCAGCCGTCCAACGAAGATATATATCACAGCCCGCCGCCCCGCATATTCAGTGTTGAGCAACCATCAAACCTTGAAAGCACGCCCACAACGTCATTCTAAACTTAGCCCTCAAAAACACATTCTTAACAGAATACTAACCGGTAATCCAATCAAAGCCTAACAATCGTCAAAAGCCACCTGCACCGAACAATAGATCTGCCATCAAGATCCCGCAATGCATAAACCGACACCGACCGTTTCCCGTGTGTTCCCTTGTCCTGCTAGATCACATTGACTCATAGAGCTCAAAACCAAAGCCTTCTTCAACAACAGGCAAGGTGGCCGAGCGGTCTAAGGCGCGCGGTTAAGGTCTTAATTGAACCTCTTCTTGTTTACAAGTTTCCGCGTCATTAATTTGGCGTGGGTTCGAATCCCACCCTTGTCATCTTTTTTTGCTTTGATTTTCTTTTTTTCCTTTGAACTCGATCGCTGTCTGTTCGATGGACACAATTAATTTACTATTATTTTTATTGTCTTTGTTTGCTTTTTGTTTTTTCTCCTGTCATCGCCGGCGGCACAGGCCTTTTGCTACTTTTGTAGGTACACTTCAGCTACCTTACTATCCCACCTCCCTGGAAAAGCTCAAAATATAAAGAGAAGGGAAGGGCAAAGGAAAGTCCATCATCGAGCATGGATTGTTTGAGGCCGACGTAGAAAATGCTGACTTACCCAGGTGAGGTGGTATTTCAATCCTTCGTATTCTGTCTGGATGGACACCGTTACAGCTTGAGCCGGATTGGAGGTTGGGATCGCCATGGGACTTTAAGCTTCTCCTTTGAGATCGGTTGACCACTACCTACCTACCTAACGAATTTCAACTACCAACAAGGCCATAAGTCCAAGTGAAAAAGAAGTAGAAGTACCGCTCAGAACCTCAGTAAGTCAACCCCCAGATTTAGCACAATGCGGACATGTGGCTTTCCTGCCAGCATTCCCAGCGCCGCTGATGGACCCATCGATACACGCTCTGTGCCAGGTCATCGAGCAAGATTTACAGCTCAGGACGACCGGGTCTCCCTCGAACCCTGCGTCGTAATGAACCCAGGTTATTAGGCCTTGTCCTTGGCTTGCTGCTCTGGTATGGACAATCTTCTTATTGCCTGACCGTGGCCGCGGTTGTCGGAATGGATCATAAATAAAAAGTATCCCGTCTAGAGTCTGCCAACATGCATTGCAGGTTCTTATGATAGTAGTATTGTCAACAGGGATGTTCCTCCAAGACCCGGGATCTGGAGGACCATGCTGTGCGACGGATCCTTGTGCTGAATTTGTTGACTTGGCAGCTGGTATGCGTCTATCTGCAGATTCCTGTGTCTCTAATCCCAGAAGATCGCCTGGCAAGCCTTCTTTCTGGCTCGAAATCGGGTGCGGATTTGTTGCATTGGAAGAACCTGGCTTTTGGGAGTTTGGCGCCTGCGAAAGAGTTCTGCGAGATTGTCCAGACGAATACATCAAGCCCCTTCTCAACTGTGGACGTTGCCGTATGGATGAATGGGGAGTAGCGGCAGAAGAACTCTTGGCGTAGCTTTTGGGCGCCTCATATCCCTGAACGGGTTCGATCGTACCCTCAATCACGTCCACCATATTCTTTTGCATGGCCACCAGGCCTGCCAATGTTGCGGCCAAGGGGCGTAGCGTATCATCTTCCAATAGTGCCGGAAGGGCCTCTTGCTCACTTGATACTGTTCGAAGAAGGGCGGATGGTTTTTGGTCAGGGGGTGCCGCCCTGGGCAATGGGGCAGCAAATGATCTGATGTCAGGCTTGCCAATGGTAGACGACACATGTCTACTCGAAGCTCGATCGCCCTGGTTAAGCAATCGAGATGCGGAAGTAGTGTCGCGAGAGGGCCACGAGGCTCGCTTGGACATATCGCGATCAGCTGGAATAGCTCCTTTATCCAGAGGATGAAGCCACCTTATCGAGCCTGAAGGTTGAGACGTTCTGTTGGGGCTCGGCTCTGCGGTGGGAACCGTGGGTGATATAGCATTGCTGCCACCAAGAAAAGTTGCATTGACAAGCGGGTAAGTCTCGTTTGACCGGAATGCATCTTGGGAACCTGCTGGCGCCGTAAGGGTGCTATATTTGGGAGAAGGCCGGGGGCCTAGCCCTGGTGGGATTCGTGGCACATGGCGCCCGACGGACGGGAGAAACATCTCAGAATCAATCACTAGATCAGAGAGACACCGCCGTTGGGACAACGAAACATATTCAAGAGCGCGAGGATCCAGAGTGAAATGTCTTTTCGACGAGGCATCTCCAGCCTGGCGCAACGAGTCAGTCTGAGAGACCCAGCCAGAGGCGTGTCCCCTGACCCGGCTACTTTAGGTCTTGCTGAGCGATATAGTCTATCTGAGTGGCTCTTCCCCACAGAAATAGGGCCGTTTGACCATCGCCGGCGGCCGGTTTGCGAGTCGAAGCGAAGACGATCGAAGGCAAGAGTGGCCTCATCAACCCGAGCTAGCGACTCTCTGATTTCATCCTCGGAACTCGTGTCCATTGGGAAAACTTGCTGATGCTCATAGGCGCTGGGAAAATACAACTGCGGTTGCTCGGACTGGGGAACTCCTGAACAACAGTTAGTCCTGAGATCCATGGCAGTGGGAGATTTTGCCAAATCCAGAAACAGGGTTATTGTCAAGAACATGATAGTCAGAATAGTTATAGGAATGGACACTACCTGAGAGAGCACTTTTGGCCAACTCCACAGACTTATCATCTGCGGTCTTGTCCAACTTGTCGGGCTGCTCGGAGTCGCATCTGTGTGGTTTAGACATTCTTGGAGCTGGTAGTTGGCAAAGGGGCGAGTAAGATAATAAGATAATAGAAAAAAGATAATTGATATGGTAAATGGGCACTAGAAGATTATGCGACAATAGGAAAAGATTAAAGCGAATTGCAGCGAACGATCTCGGTGTTGACCCGGGCTGCTCGTTTGGGAAGGAGCGTTCGAGAGAGGGCCATGCTAGGTGGCAGGAGCAATCTTGGTCTTGTACAGCCCTGGGGTGTTTTCTACAGTCAACAAGACCCAAATCGTCCAAAGTGAAGCTTTTCGCATGACTATACAAACTAGACAAGAGGACAGTATACAGACTAAACCCAAAGTGGAATTGTTGTCGCTATTAATAAATGGACTAACCACATGTAGTTAGAGCGACATCTCCGACTCACCTGCGCGTCTCTCACTCTGACTCTCAGTCCATCTCCATCTTCATCGCATCATCGCCATGAAACTCAAGTTACCCTCCATCACTACTTTCCTCCTCACTCTAATATGCATAGTAGCTGGTCTAGGTAAGTCCCTCCCAATTGACCGAGACTTCCCGCTAACACCTCCACCAGCCCTGCTATACGCCCGCCGGACAGACCCCATCATGTCCGAAGCCCAGGCCGAAGAGTGCGTGGACTGCGTGCACTACGTCAACCGCGTTGAGGGCCGCATCCAAAAGATGAAGACTGTCCGCGGGAACCCGCAGTTCTTCCGGTATGCGCTCGACAAGTCGTGTCGCGGGCAGATGTACCTAGACGGACACTGCCAGAAGTTTCGGCGCGAGTTCCGTAAGGATGTTGACCGGTTTATGCATGATATTCAGAATCCGTATGAGGCTTGTGTTGCGATTAAGTCTTGTCGGTGACGGGGTTTGTTTTCCTTTTTAAGACTTGTTCCCTTGCTGGCGGGGGTTCTGTGTTGTTATTGTTTACACTGAGAGCTTTGTTGGCGTCCTGCATTGATACCTCCATCTGCCTGTTTCTTTTATTTACTTCGCTCTATACATTTTCTTTCTATTGGGTCGCTCCTGTATATATTCTTCCTGCTTTGCTTCTGGCGACAAGTGGCATGCGATCACGTGACATAAGATGGACTCTCTGTGCCTTGCAGTCGCGAGCCGCCACAAAACTATGAGCACAAACCATCGATTTTGTCTCTCATCACTCTTAACTGGCTCTGTGCTCTTGTCCTGGATAAATAAAGTCCATGTGTTGACCGGTCCATACCCCCATACCAGATCCACAGGACATCGAATACGGCACACGTTGGCACATCCAACTCTGGATTGAGAAAACGTCAATCGAGCAACACCGCTGCAGTTCCTCTGGCAAAGCATAGAGAGAAAAGAGAAAGAAAAATTCAAAGCACCGTCCAAGACAGCGGAGAACAACGACTGCCATACAAATCTAGCAGGGCCTCTGATTTCAATGTCGGACTTACATGCAACTGTAACCGCCGACCGGGCAAGGAGGATGTTCCTCACTGAGGGAATACTATGGGTAATCGGCTCGCCTCCGGCTCAGACCACTGCGATCGCCACGGCATTCCATTGATTTGACCGCAGTGTTTACGGAGTACATCAGGTGACTGCTAAGCCTAGCCCGAGGGTTGGAACCGCCACCGTCAAGGAACAAGCGAATGCGCCCTAGGGAAATGTACCGACCGGTCGGCCAGCTGTTCAGCTCACTTGATCTAGATCTAGATCCAAGTTTACCTTCTCTCTCAAGACCTGTGCGATATTTTGCTCTTCCAAGCTGGACTGACCGAGTCGCCCCAGAGTCGAAGCGAAATGAATGAGGGAATGGAGTTAGGGCTACCTAGATACGAACGGTGGGCGAATTCCGCTGTATTGTCTTAGGTGTGATCAAGTGTGCCCAGTCTTGGCGGCTTTCCGCTGTTGAAGTCTTAAGATAGTCGGAAGGAGAAAAGTTCGGACGGGTCTAGGCCTTCGAGCATGTGGAATGCTCTTGGAAAATTACCTGGATGGAGAGATACGCGGCTGTACAAATATGGTGCGTTCGTGGATGGAGCAACTGGGCACAGGAACTGTTGGAGAGGATCGATCGGAATACAGCGGGAAGGAGGTGACAAGACGTTCTCGATCTCATGCGATCTGAATGATCTTTTAGTTGAACCTATAACAAAGTTCAAGGCCTTGAAGACCAGCACCGTATGCAATCGAGCATCAGCTATAGGACAGAACAACTTAGTATTTGCCCCCGATGAAGATCATGATGACTTGATGAGGCGTTCAGACGTAAGACATGCAGGACAGACAGGATTCTGTAGTAGTGGGTCCTATAATGGTTCGAGCATGGGACATGCATCGCATTGCACCACTCGGTACGGGTAAACCGTCTCGCGAGGCACTACTCTAAGTCGAGACTACGGAATAGTAGGACCGGCGCGATTAGACTGTAGTTCAGGGTTGTGGAGCCATCGGGGATGACCTGACAGCGCCAGGGTCTACACTTGTCACTGTAAGAGTACAGTTTAGTCTCGGGGGCAGGGTCTCAGTCACAGCACCCGGAGCATACTCGGTTCCAACTTCCCGCACGATCAGAACGCCGGTGGCCACTGGACAGACAGACTGTGGATAGCAGCGGGGAACAAATCTCCGATAGAAATTATTGAGGGAATGTAAGCCGAAGCGAGGACTCGCTTCTCGTACTTTGTGTGTGCATGTTGATTGCTTTTTGCTGTACAGTACCCCGTGGGCGATGGGCGTGATGCGGCTATGCACAGGCAGGACAAGATGAGTTCGCTCGACGAGCGAAGGATCTTGGACGAAGGGTTCTAGAAAGATTCATGCATCGAGTCGGGCACCCCGAGTGGTCTGAGCGATCTAGCCATCAAATCCTGACTCAGTGACAGACGCTCGACGAAGCGCATGATTTTCCCAGGATAAGCAGTCAAAATCCAGCAAACTCCACGGAGCAAGGGCAAGACAGGCGACTGCGCTTGAAGCATAAAAGATCCCCGAGTTAGCGCAGTGGGACCGGCCAAAATCTGCAAGGAAACCGTCTTGAGCTGCATGCGTTCCAGATGGCAGGCTGACAGCTGCAGCGACAGGGGTAGGCTGATTGGACACGCGACTGCACGGAAATTCCAGAAAATTTGCAGGATGAGCTCCTGAGTCGTGGTGAGATAGAAGAGCAGATGCCAGGTCTTGATCTCGCGACCCACGTGAAGAAGATGGCAGGGTTGATAGAGCAGGCAGACTCTTGGAGAGAAAACTCTGAGGCTCGGCGGTTGGTAAGAGGTGGGATGGAGGCCATCTGGAGCTGCGACGCAACCCCACGTGTGGGTGCAAGTGCAGGTGTAACGGTGCAACACGAGCGCCACAGATATTTGTAGCACTCATCATGGAAAAGTATGTGATCGAGTGCCCAGCTGCCGAGAACGAGTTAGGGCTCGTCATTGGCGGCCAAGAGCATTGGCGTTTGGCTCAACCGCTCGGCGCCCACTGCAGCCAATCAATGCCCTAACTGAGGTCCGTCTAAGCTTTCGTCCTGGCCAGAAGATTGAGAACGTGCTGCTGCGCCTCTTTTAACTGGATAGACCATTCGGAAGACATTCTCGGCGCCAAGTCCGCTCCTCTGGCAGCGCTCTGCGACGCTCTGCGACCCCCCCAGTCGGATCGAGCCAATGTCTGCCACTTGAAGCTTCACGTTCTGCGCGTCCCAGATGAATCCTGTCGGGCGACCCTTGGCAGGCAACGCCCTGGAGTTGTGGTCTCGCCTCCTGGTCTGTATTTAATGCCAGCCCGATCTGCACCTGTCTCGCACCATTCGCTCCATCAATTCATTCACCTCTTTACAGCACTTCGTCTTGATCAAGTGAATCAAGCCTCCTGTCGGAGCCACTGATCGCAATGGCCCCCCCAATTACCGCCCGGTATGACTGGATCCTGGCCATCACCTCGATGGCCTTTGTCTTCAGTGCCGCCAGTAACGGTGCCAACGATGTCGCCAACGCCTACGCCACCTCGGTCGCCGCCCGCACCCTGAAGATGTGGCACGTCGGTATCCTGGCCGTCATCACCGAGTTTGTTGGTGCTGTCGCGCTGGGAGACCGTGTCACCGACACCATCAAGTCCGGCATCATCACTCCCGACCGTTTCCAGGCGCCCGGAACCAACCCAGGCACCTTTATGCTTGCGATGGGTTGCGCCGAGGTTGGCTCTGCTGCTTGGTTGACCACGGCCACCTTCCTCGGATGGCCGGTCTCGACCACCCAGTCCATCATCGGTGCCCTTGTCGGTGTTGGTTTCGCGACCGGAGCCGATATCACTTGGGAGTGGACTGGAGGAAGTGTGTCGCAAACCGCCGCCTCGTGGGGTGTCGCTCCTGGCATTGCCTGTGGTTTCTCCGCCATCATCTTCGGTATCCTCAAGTACAGCGTGCTTGAGCGTGACGACCCCTTCAAGTGGGCTCTTCGCTTGATCCCCTGGTACATCGCCTTGACTGGTGGTATCCTCTCCCTCTTTATCACCATCGAAGCCCCGACCGCTCCTTCCCTCGAGGAATTCGGCGCCGGCAAGGCCACCGGTATCATTCTCGGCTGCTTCTTCGGCTGTCTCCTCATCGGCTACGTCTTCTTCATGCCCTACTTCCACCGCCGCCTCGCCAAGAAGGATGCCCGCGTCCGCTTTTACCACATCCCGCTCGGCCCTCTCCTCTGGATGGAGAACCCTCCCCTCTACTGGCCCCGCGAGGGCGAGTGGCATATCACAAACCACTATGAAGACGCGTTCGGCATTGTCAACGCAGGCGGCAATGCAAGCGGTCCCCAGGCCGGCAACGGTGCCGCCGCCGGTGCTCTTCCTGCCCCCGATGAGAAGAATGCCAAAGAGGCCGACGTCGAGCGCAACCCGGACTCCCTCACCAGCAGCCCAGACATCCAGCCTCTGCACCGCATCGTCGAGCCCGAGGAGCGTTTCCTTGATCCCGTCCGCCATTTCTCCTGGGGTAACCCCAAGCGCTGGTTTGCATACATCAAGTACTGCCTCCTCCAGGGTGTCACCCGCGACGTGATCACCCACGACTCCGCACTCCTCCGTGACGTCCACGCCCGCGCCCGCCGCTACGACGACCGCGTCGAGCACATGTGGACCTACTGCCAAGTCGTCTCGGCCATCATGATGTCCATAGCGCACGGATCCAACGATGTCGCCAACGCCGTCGGACCCTGGGCCGGATCTTACCACACCTACAACTCCGGCGAGGTCAATACCGAAGCCGAAACGCCCGTCTGGTTCCTTGTCATCGCAGGTCTTCTGCTCGGTGGTGGATTCTGGTTCTACGGATACCACATCATGCGCGCGCTCGGTAACAAGATCACCCAGATGTCCCCCACCCGTGGGTTCGCGACTGAGCTTGGTGCCGCTACGACTGTCCTCCTTGCCTCGCGTCTTGGTCTGCCTGTTTCCACGACCCAGTGTCTTACTGGTGCCGCTGTTGGTGTTGCCCTGATGAACTATGACCTCAAGGCAATCAACTGGCGCCAGATTGCGTTTATCTTCTCCGGTTGGGTTCTCACCTTGCCTTGTGCTGGGTTGATTTCGGGCTTGCTTTGTGTTATGGCTCTTAATGCTCCTCACTTCTAGGTCTGATGTCTGAAGTGAGGTTTGTTCTCATGGTTTCCCTCTCTCTGTCTCTCTTTTGTGTTGTTATGGCATGTTATGGCTTATGCGCATGAAGACTGGGACCGTACTGTATCTTGTACTAGACTATCTATACCCTTACTTACAAATTAATCGCTCTCACTGCTCTGAGTTGGTAGCTGTATTATAGTTGGCGTTATTATTTGCTTGACGCGACTGGTCTTGAAAAGTTCAGAATTAATTGGTTTTCCCACCCGACAAAGCCATCTGTCCTGTTCGTTTGCTCCTTCTTCCGATGTACCTTCGAAGTGGACGCTGACTGGCCTCCGACACTTCGTCTTCCTCTTGGCCAGGGAGGAACTTCGTGCTCAGAAGCGGAACTTGGAGACTATCAAAAGTACTTTGTCGCTATTACAAATTGCGTATTGCAGGTTAGTACAGATTGAATAACTTGATTACAACTCGCATTATCAATTGATTGTAAGTCTTGCCTGTTTTTTCTTTGGCTCATGAGAGGCAGTACCTCATTCCGAGAATTACGTCCCAGCATTCGTATTCAGAAGTCAAACAGCGGCGAGGAGAATCACAGATTTGACGAAGTATCAGAGGGGGAAACCAGGGGACAAATATCAAGGCGACGGTAAGGGTCTACATCATCCCCTGAACCGCACCCAACCTGACCGAGGTCACGGCAGCCAAGCAAGCTATAACCTCAGCCGTGGAGATGCACAGGCTTGGTCTTATCGGCTTCGCACACCATTGATCGTCATCGGTAAGCTCTGGATCCTTCAAGCGAAGCCTCTTCTCTCTGGTTGGAGTCTTTCCATCCAAACACACAACGTTAGACCGAATGGTGCACCGATATTCCACGCCTGTAAGAATGGTGACATTGAAGAAGACAAGAGGCTCTTTGCAGCCGGCCTGGCGTCCATCTATGATTGCAGTGAAAAAAGGCCTCAGCGCACTGCAAGTAAGCTTCCTGGATAATTATTGGAGTATTCATTCATCTGGTACAGTATGCCGCAGGTCACCATCACCTCGAGCTATGTCGACTGCTTCTTGAGAATGGAGCCGACCCAGATCACAGGAGTAACACCGGCCGGTATGTCCTTTTGTCGCAGCTCTAGGCTTCTTTCTTTGTTTGGTTGACGAGTGGCTAGTGACTTTCTTAATTGTGTTCAATTTACCGGGCCACATCAGACTCATATTTCAGAGACTACCTTTCTGGTTGTTGAGCTGCACCGCCTCTTTTTGAAAGTGTCAAGAAGTTGCGAGGACCCATTCGCCACGTTCATGAGAGACTCAAACGATTGGAATAATGAGTTCGCAGGGCCCCCGCAAGCCCTCAGTTTGCTGCAGGAACACAGCTTTTGTGACTACAGTAAACTCCCCATTCGAACACGATTTGAAAGGACAATGGCTCTTCATACGCTTTGTGCAACTCCAGCCATGTTCCATATCGCCATGGGTGGCGGTTTTATCGAATCCGTGGCTTTTCATTTACAAGACCATGACGGCATGACCATACTGTCAAAGATGGCCCGGAGCGCACACACCAATGGAGATCATTATTATCAGATGCGGTCGCTGCATCTGCCAATCTACATAATGTGTCATGGCAACATGATATCGCTAGAACTCCATTAACTGATTTTCTCTTTTGGTTCACGCCGGAATGGGCATGGATTCGATATTCACAGTATGGCTTTAACCAATTCACTCGGATTTGGGCCACTGAGATGAAACTTGCCGGTGTTGACCTTGTCGCATACGGTGCCAAAGAGCGACTTAGGCACGAGACCGAAAAAGTCCACGTAGAAGACTCGATATATTATGGCCCTTTGAGATCCACACCTTCGCGTTGGATTTGGAACGAAAACGAAGATAGTTACTTCCCCATTCGCATTATCGGCTTCGCCTATGGGCCTGAACCAGAGGATTGGCAGATATGGGCATAAAACCCGACAGATAGTCTAGTAGGACAATTTTGGGAGATGCTGGAGCGGGACGAAGAGATTATGCCTGGGACTTGGATTGATTGACATTGATGTTAATGAAAAAGGGTTGAATAATTACCTGGCTTTGCATTTGAGAGGCATGTACTGAACCTTTTCTGATTAGTAACTGTGTCTTGATAGACTGTTTCTTCATTAAATATGCAGTCCACATACTTCATTTATCATATCCAATCTTAAGACATTAGTAACTTTCATATTATAAGTATAAATCCCGAATATTGTCAAATGTATTTCTCCTAGAGCAAAGGTCACAATCAAGTAATTATCCCAAATTATTGAATCAGGTGCCCTAGCGTCACATGGCATGGCTCTCCCCTTTGGCAGCCAAGGGTCCGAGGGGCCTGGAAAAGATGTGCAAGAATAGCTCAGCGTTGTTGGGGTCTCATTTGAGGGCGAGTCGATCCGAGAAGAACCTCTAGGGTTACCCTACTCCAACAGCTGATGTGATCAAGATGGAAATAGCAACAGGAAGATGGATCCAAGAGCATATAAAGAAAGGTACCATAGCCAAACCCGCAGTACAGTACAATACAGTAATATCTTCGAGACTTCTCTACCCTTGATATGGAGAAATACTGTTTGGGTCCTGAATTCAGGGCTTGTAGTTGGCCTACTGGTAAGCATACTAAGCAATTTGGTCCTCGGTGTGTATAGCCCCGAGAGACGTTACCGACGAAAAGGTAATCACCTCCTAGACATCAAGAAATTCTCCCTAATAAAAATTGACTTCATCACGATTCGCCTCACCAGAGAATGCATGACTCGTCTGAAAAATCTACCTGAAGTCTTTTCTCAATCCCCACAAACAACATCCCGTCCCTCGATCCGTCTGCCCTAAACCGTATACCGAAAGAAGGTCGCATAATCCCCCTTCTCCCGTTCCGCAACCCTCTCCGCCTCAGTATACTCACTCGGCGGTTTATACTCGCGATCCCGTCTCGCATTCTCCCTCCTCAGATAAATAGTCATAATCGTGCACAAGATCGTACTCATAGTCAAACACCCAATCAGCGTGCCATGTCCGACGCGATAATGCGGCTTGTCGACCGCGCGGTAGATGAAACTCGAAAGGACACCACCGAGGTTTCCACACCCGACGTGCATTGCGATTCCGACGCTGCGCTTGAAAGACCCGCCGATGTTGTTGCCGTTCCAGGCGACGCCTTGAGGGACGTTCGGGTAGATTCCGGACGCGGCGAAGAACGTCCCTGTGTATTTTACGGCGTTGTTGTCGGAGGATATGAGCATTATGAAGCCGATTATGCTGGGGTTGTTAGCTTTGAGATTTGCGTCGTATGGAAAGGGGAAAAGGAGGGGAGACATACGCAACAACATTGAAGAAGATCATCGACAGCCCACGGCTCCCCTGCTTATCCGCGAGGATTCCCCCGCCGATACAGAAGAAGCAGGCAACCACGTACGGGGGGACAGTCATAAGTTGGGCTTCCTCATTCTCGTACCCTAATGACGCGACGATGGTAGGCAGAAAGAGCGAGAAGGAGTAAAGAGGCGTGTACACGCCGACAGTGATGAACATGTGCACCCAGATCTTCCAGTCCTTGACGGCCTCCCAGAAGTACTTCATATCGTATTCGTCCGCGAGCGAGCTGCGGTCTTCCTTGAGACGGCGCTTGACTTCTTCTTTCTCTTCCGTGTTGAGGAATTTTGCTGTGTCGGGGTAGTCGTTCATGACGTAGAAGGAGGCGATGGCTGCGGTCAAATATCAGCAAATGCGACTGCAAATAAAGCAGTGGCGCTGGAAGAAAGAAGCATACCAACAATGAAGGTAAGGATACCCTCAATGATGAATATCCACGCCCATCCGCCCTTCCCACCAATTCCGTCCATCTCGCTGATTCCTCGTGCCAGGAGACCACCAAATGCACCGGCGGCTGTGGCAGCAGAGAAGAAGATTGCCATTCGGAAACCGCATTCGTGGCGCTTATACCACATTGTGATACTATCATTGTCAGTGTCTTTGCCTTGATAGCCGCGCAAGCTTCTCAACATTGAAATAGATGAAAACGTACTAGAAGGTCACTCCAGGGAAGAGACCACCCTCGGCAATACCCAGTGCCGCGCGAGCACCGAGTAGACCGGCATAGTTGTGCACGAGACCCATCAAGGAGCAGACAATACCCCAGGCGATCATGATTGTGGGAATCCAGAGAGACGGTCGGGAGCGCTTCATCATGATGTTGGAGGGGATTTCTGCAGCGACGTAAAAGGGGAAGAAGATGGCGAGGGCGACCTGCGTTGGTCAACACAGATCATTCGTTGGAGTGAATCTGCCAACGTACATTGTAGTCAAGACCTTCCATGCCCAAATCTTCTTCGAGACCGGCGAGACGCGCATTTCCAATGTTCGTGCGGTCGAGAAAACTCAGTCTGCTGAGGTCAGTCGAGTCCATACACTATGATATGAGGAGACCGGGTACAAGTATAGCAAGGCAAGCCATGGGATCAAAACCAAGTCAATCTTGCGAATCAATTTCTTGGTCGCCGACGCGTCGAAGCCATTGGCGTTAGACCCCTGCTCCAACTCCTCGCTGCTCCCGCTATCAAGAACGACCTTCTTGTCCTCCATTGTGCACCGTACCGTATCTCAGTGGGCAGCGCAACAGAAGAGAAACCAAAGATGACAGGAAAGATACCCCAGAAAAGCGGAGCGGGGACAGCACCCACTTTATATGATTATGGGTCCTTCCCCACCTCCTCACTCACAGTGACAGTCTTATTGACAGCTCGTCTAGCTAGCTCCAGCCCGCATACCACGCGAAGAAAGTCCTGAAAGTCCAGGAATCCAGCCTATTACAGTAAAAGATCTGTCATCTCAACCTGCCGTGCTGCCTCTCGGCAGGCCACGACTGGACTCTAGGCGAGATTAGGCTCAAGGGAAGAGATAAGCAAGGAATCTCACCCCGGCCTCCCAAGATCGTTGAGAGAAACGCGTCTTGGTATCTCCCAACAGCAGCCAGCTCGCCGCACGGAGGAAAAATGCAACGGCGGTCCAGTGACCAGCATCAGCGGCCAGCGGGCAGCCTGCCCCAGCCTGCAGCGGCCAGTCCCCAGATGCAGGATCAATTGTCAAGTCTCGTCCCTTTCACCCACACCCAGCCGCCAAGCAGGGAGTCCCCTGGGGAGCGGTGCCAATGTGCCACGGACAAACGGACCCAAACGCCCAAACCAGCCAGGACGGGCAGGCGAAGGAACTTCCTAGCCAATCGCATCGAAAACCAAATATCTCGAGAAACATTGAGGGTGCTTGGCGGGCTGACACTGCAATCTCACTCGCGCCAGCATGACGACGCCCGAAGGATTCTGGTGCAATGCCACTCTCTTGTGCCAGTCTTATCACGGACTGCCTTTGGTTTGTGGCGGTTTCCAAGACCGGTTTTCCAAGGCGCGAGTGTAAGTCCAAGAACGAGCCAGGTTGCAAATATAGGAATTCCTCCGGGACTTTGTTCCTTTTCCTTTGCTCCACGCGGGGACCCCGGACGGAGGGAATTGGTGTGCTGCTTGGCGCCAAGGGGGTCATGGGGGCCCAGACGCTTTGTGGCGGGCGGCGTTGCTTCTGCGTGTGCGTGGAAGGCCATGGAAGATTGGGGGTTCTTTGATTGGCATCTTGGGGTGATCTGTATCTGGAGTTTGCGGGCGAGGTTTGGCGATGTGGAAGTTTGAGATGCGGAGGAGTTCATGCTGTTGGCATTTAGCATAAATACGACCCCCCTACCCCGTAACCCCGTACTTACTGTAGCCTCTTCTGCCTCCAGCTCCATCTCCGCCTCCACGTTTCTCAAACCCCTCATCTGACGCTTGCTTGGCAGATGGCGAAAACCTTGGCGGGTCTGATCATTGACAGTGCGTAAATGGGACTGCTGGTTGTTTGCCCTGTTTGGAATCTAAAAGGGGCCTGGCACTCTGCAATCTGCAGCGTCTGCCGAGTTCTCCTGCAGTTCAGCCCTTCAACGCATACCAAAAAAGGATGCAGCCTGAAACGGTGCGGCACGCCTGACACTGTTCTCCCTCGAGACTCGTGTCCAAGCTTGTCCGTGCCCAGATCCCAGCCCCTTCTTGTGACTAAGTTCAGTTCGAGTTTCTCCGAACCATTTCTCCGAAGAGATATTGAGGAACTGCAGCATTGATATTGATGCTGGTCCCGAGTTCCTTGTGGGAGACCAGGTGGCAGGGATGAGGCTCGATAGAAACGGCCCCTTTGTCAAGAACTCATTGATCGTTGCTGTCCAATATGCAGGTCTCATCTAATCCCGCACGTTGTGCGCGTTCCCAGTTTCAGGGGATGGGTCTATCGCATTGCGAAGTCCTCCTCGCTTTTCGTACGGTGTAAGCGATAGGTCTGCTCTTGCTTCTGCTGCAAATCTGATCAGTTGCGTCAAAGGTAGACTCGCGATCGAATGTAGCTGCCTATAACAATTTGTCTCAGTCCCACATTTATGCCGTACAGCGAGATTCATTGCGGGAAAGAAGCAATGGGAGTACTGCCCTTGGGATGTGCTGAGCCGGCTAGCTGAATTGTTTGACTCCCGTTCTAAGGTTGCTTGCGCGAATAGTTAGAAGTCCCAAGACGGTTGCATCAGTTACGGCTCAAGAGGTACCTATCTCACACCTCGTGCTTGCCCCCGCGGAGTTTGGAAGTCGCCCTACTAAGAGACAACAACAACGTGGTCGTTCTTATGCTCTTTAAATTTTGCGGCTGAGGCTTGGTTTGACGAGATCTGGGAGCTTTCTCCGCGGAGGTGAATTCTAGGTAGCGCAGCCACCTCATAAAATCCAATAATTCAATGGGATCAGGATCAAGCCAAGTGCGCTTCTACCTCGATTTTGTTTAGATCAAGAGTGAGGAACCTGCCGTGTAGTTGGGCCATATATATTATCTATAGCTTGGACAGAGCCCTCACGTACCGCGATGTGAATCTGAATCTCGTGCTATTGCGAAGCAAGGATGCACTGGAGGTAAATATTATAATCTAAATCTTCCAACTATCAGTACTTTCGCATGCGACACCTTGATGCCGTGGTTAATCATGTCCCTGTCAGCTACAGAGCAGCTAGGGAGGTCTGCCAAGCTTTATTGTTGGGCCCGGCAGCGGATATATATAATCGCCCCTACGAAAGTATATACTTGTGATAAGATGCATGTATCATACATAAAACCCCGACAAGCAGATAGACCAAAAGGTAACCATCTATTCAATTGGCCCGAGACTTGCCTGTGATCTGATTCTCTATGGCCGAGATATTCTTCCAGAATCGCTTGGGCAGCTAGATGGGCCGAATGGGTGACGCAGGAAATTGTCTCCTCGAGCTCCTAGGCCGTCGTTCGACGACGCAGTCTAGACGACGAGACGTAACACCATAGTGGCGAGTGATATGCACCCACAGTAAGCTTTACACGGCACGACGCGGGAGATCGCAGTGATGCCGTGTGGAACATCACGAGACGCCAGAAGCTAGAGAAAACAGAACTCAAGGACAATCCAGCAAGACGAGAAAATCCAGGATGTGTTTACAATCTTCAGGAGCTCTGTTTGATGTTACAGAATACCGGTCGCGTGGCTGTGTAGTCTGTGTTCGCCGAGATATATTAGAAGGGGGAACTGGTGCCACAGAGGTTGAGACTTGGAGTAACTATAGGGGTCATGCTAGAAGCCATTGGCACACGAAGCTTTAAGCTTCCCAGGAACTTACTGACAGCTACCAATGAGGGTTATTAATCTACGTTAACAGCTTCAAGCTGATCTCTTGACCTCACCACTGATCACTGTCTGCTGCTTGATAATAGAAATATCGCCGACTGGGCGGGCCCTCGGCCGCGGTGTTGCGCAACTGCAACAATTCGGCAGAGTGAGGCCAGTGCACGCGCTGATCTCGCATCACCCGCAGCTGCATCACTTTGTCTCCCAAGCTCCCTCCTTATAACCTCTCTTAGCCTTCCAATGCCTCTTGGGCTTCATCCCTGCCCAGCCCTCCCTACCAGAGTCCGCGTGACAGTACGGTACAGTACAATATCTTGGCTTCACATAGCCGCTGCTTCCTATTCGCCAGAGACAGCCCGTGGCACGCCAAGCGCCAATCACATTCTGTACCGAAAGGCGATACAACCCACCCGTGTGGCCCGCTCAGCAGGAACTTTCAATCTTCAGGACGCTCAAGACTCGCTCAGGAATGCAGGCGTGCAATGGGAATGTGTGACCTTGCTTTTGGACCTTGTGTGCGTGCTAGGGAGGGTATATGAGGCTTTGCTTTCTTCGCGTTGATTCAATCTTTCCCCGGACAAGCTATCCGGCTGCGCACCACCCGTTCGTTCACCACTGAGGTCGGTGACGTCCATTGCTATGAGCGATGACGCCCACGGAGAGAGCTGTCATCGGAATTGGGGTGTTGGGGCTTGTTGCGGTCATTGTCTGTAGTGTTCCTGCGCTACGAGGCCTATGGGCGCGGTTCTCGAGGGATATTGGACAGGGAGCGATTCGACTGGAGGAGGCGCCGGTTGTTTCGACAGGGTATGATGATGAGGATGGCGAGGCCACGGAGCATTCGGTCGCGGAGTTTGAGAAAGCAGTGAAGTGGCAGGGATGGGTCATTGCTGTACTTTCGGTCGCTGGGTTCGGGGTGTCGTTGGCGCAGGCTATTGTCGCGACCTGCGCGAAAGGTGAAGGGAGACGCACAATGGTGGTGTCGTGGTTGCAGATGGTTGGATGGGTGAGTGACCTAACCCTAGTCTCTCGATATTTGGCTCTCCAAAGGTTCAAAAGGGAGTTTGGCTAACTGTCTTGTCTTGTAGTCGGTGACATGCATTCAGGCCGCCTCTTTGCTCACCGAGAAGTCTTGCGTCAAGAGATACTCACTCGGAATCTCCTCCTTCTGGGCCAGTCTCATAGCGGTCACGACCATTGCCGCGCAAGCAATTGTTGCACGGCATAACGGATACAAAGTCACCATCAATTCAGCATTCACAGCTTTGCTCTCAACGCAAGTCGCTGTCGCTAGCATCCGCGCCCTGGTTTCCATCGTCATCCCGCGCCGACCAATCGTGTATTTCGACGGCCAGGTGGTTGACCAAGAGTTCAGTGTCAGCGCCTACAACCGATTCACGTACGGCTGGGCAACGAGACTGCTGACGTTCTCCTCGCGAAACAAAGGCTTAAGTATCGACGACTTGCCCAAACTACCGTTCGCCGCGCGAGCAGAGGCTGTCCATGAAAAGCTGGAGGAGCAGAAGGGTCGAAAGCTCTGGGTGGCTTTGATGCGACGCCATGCGCAGGCGCTTACAATCCAGGGTCTCTTGAGCTTGGTGGTTTGCGTGCTCGGTTTCGGGCCGCAGGTGGCTCTCTATAAGATTTTGAAGACGCTGGAGGATCGCTCGGTTCTCTCGACAGACTCGACAGAGGCATGGATATGGGTCGGTGCGCTGGGTATTTTCTTGGCTCTTTCGTCGAGCATCGAGTCGTGGCTGTGGTGGCTGATCTACTCCGATTTGTGGGTACCGATATATGAGGGCCTCTCGGGATTGGTGTTTGCGAAGTCGATGCGCTGCAAGGACATGAATTCGCCGAAAGGCCCTGCTCATGGGAAGGACGATTGGGAGCATGAAGAGGGCGCGACGGAGGAAGGCGAGGAGCAAGAACGGAATCGCCAGAGCATCATCAATCTCGCGGCCGTTGACTCAAAACGCATCGCGGATTTTGTCACATTTGCCTATCTTATTCCATCCTGTATCATCAGGCTAGTACTAGCCGGTGGCTTCCTTGTCGGTCTGATCGGGTGGCCCAGTCTTCTGGCTGGACTTGGAGGCGCGGTCCTCCTGGCGCCCATCAACTCATGGCTGACGAAAAGATACACAGTAGCGCAAGAAGAATACATGAAAGCAAGCGACAAGCGGACCGGCGCTGTGACAGAGGTACTGCAGGGAATCCGACAAATCAAGTTCGGCGCGATGGAACAGCAATGGCAGGACCGGATCAAGGACAAGCGCGAGACTGAGCTGAAGCTGCTGTGGAGGACGTCGGTGTATACCACAGGCATGGTCTCTGTGTGGATCATGGGACCGTTGCTGTTGTCTGCCATAGCATTGACCGTGTACGCGCTCACCAGAGGGAATCTCTCACCTTCTGTGGCTTTCACGGCTTTGTCTATCTTTGGGTCGCTGGAGTCTTCGCTAGCTAGCCTGCCCGATCTGCTCTCCAAGGCCATGGAGGCGAAGGTCAGTGCGGACCGCATTGACAACTATCTTGGTTCAGCTGAGAAGAGTTCGAATACAGCACATGTAGACAAGATTTCTTTCGAAGACGCAACCGTGGCATGGCCATCCGATGGAGAGGAATCGTGGAACTGCGATCGTTTCGTTCTTCGACACCTGACCTTGCGATTCCCACCAAAGGGTCTCAGCGTGATTGTCGGCAAGACAGGCGAGGGCAAGAGTCTGCTTCTGGCCTCCATTCTAGGCGAATGCGATGTCCTGTTAGGGTCGGTCGCAGTACCGCGGGCGCCACCCTCGTCCCAGCGCTTCGACCACCTTGCTCTCACTGACGCCTGGATCCTCGACACAGCCATCGCCTACGTAGCCCAGAACCCGTGGGTGGAGAACGCGTCTATAAAAGAGAACATTCTCTTCGGATTGCCGTATGATCGCACTCGATACCGGAAGACAGTCTTCGCTTCAGGGCTGGAAAAGGATATGAGTATATTGCCGGATGGGGATCTCACGGACATTGGTGCGAATGGGATCAACCTCAGCGGTGGCCAGCGATGGCGTGTCTCTTTTGCGCGGGCGCTCTATTCTCGTGCTGGGATTCTTGTCATGGATGATATCTTTAGCGCCCTGGATGCTGAGACGGGACGCCATGTTTACGAGCATGCCCTAACCGGGGAGCTGGGACAGGGCCGGACGAGAATATTGGTCACTCATCATGTTGGTTTGTGTCTACCACGAATCGATTACTGCGTTCTCTTGGAGGACGGGTCCGTGACCCACGCTGGAACAGCAGATGAGCTGAGAGCGACCGGGGACTTGACGGACGCGATGGGTAAGGCTGAGGTGCGCCGCGAGAACGAAGCAGCTGCGGAAGATCTTTCTAAGAGCAAGCGCTTTTCCGCTGCTAGCGATGGAAGACGCTCCTCTGTATTCAGCATACACACTATCAAGAAGTTTACCGAAGAGGAGAGCCGCGAGACAGGCGCGATATCAGTGAAGGTCTACGCAGCGTACCTAAACAAGGGCAATCGGCTGTGGTGGTGGATTCTGGCATTCGTGGCCTACGCTGCGTTTATGGCTCTTCTTGTGGGCAGAGTAAGTGATCAATTCACGTGCTATTCAGCCAATGCTAACTTATTAGTCCTGGTGGGTGAGCGTATGGACGGCCTCGTCATCATCGACCCAGTCGGTCTCGACCATCACCGTCGACCACGACCTCATGTTCTACCTCACCGTCTACGTCGGGATCTCCGCCGCCGCCTGCCTGGTAGGGACCCTTCGCTGCCTTGCCCTAGCCATCGCCTTCATCGAATCGTCGAGGCAACTTTTCGATGACCTCCTCGCTACCGTCCTCCGCGCACCCCTCCGCTGGCTCGACACTGTTCCCCTCGGCCGCATCCTTAACCGCTTCTCCTCGGACATCTACCTCCTCGACTGGCGACTCGGGCCTGACATCGGACACCTCGTTTACAAAGTGCTCGAACTAGCCGGGATCCTCGTTGCCGGCGTTACAGTCTCGCCTATTCTCCTCATTCTCGCCTGCGCCTTATTAGTTCTCTGCATCCGGCTGTGCAAAGACTACCTCGCCGGAGTTCGCGAAATCAAGCGTCTCGAAAGTACAGCCAAAAGCCCCGTAATGGAGAAATTCGGCTCCAGCCTCGCTGGCCTCGCTACAATTCGCGCCTTCGACAAAGTCGACACGTATATTAAGGAGATGTACGGCCTTATCAACCGTCACGCCCAGGCATCGTGGTACCTCTGGCTCTTCAACCGCTGGCTCGGTTTCTGGATGGCCATTGTCGGCGCCCTCTTCTCTACGCTCACCGCGGCACTAGTCGTGTACATGCCTGGCGTTTCTGCAGCGCTGGCCGGCTTCGCGATGAGTTTCGCTCTGCAGTATAACTATGCCGTTGCGATGGGATTGCGCTTCTACGCAAACGTGGAAATCGATATGAATGCTACCGAGCGCGTGCTTGAGTACTCTGACCTTGAAACCGAGAATCAGGAGGGGTATAATCCTCCTGCTGCGTGGCCGACAAGGGGAAAGATCGAGGTTGAGGATCTGGAAGTCGGTTACGCAGATGATCTCCCAGCTGTTCTGAACGGTGTCAGCTTCACTGTCCAGAATAACCAGCGCGTGGGTGTGGTCGGTCGTACGGGCGCTGGAAAGTCGTCGCTGACACTGGCGCTGTTCCGTTTCCTTGGGGCGAGAAGAGGCCGAATCATCATTGACGGGTTGGATATCTCCCAGTTAAGCCTGCAGCAGCTGCGCAGTCGACTTGCCATTATCCCGCAAGACCCGGTTCTTTTCTCCGGCACCATCAGGTCGAATCTCGATCCGTTTAAGGAGCATACCGACCTCGAGCTCTATAATGCCCTAGAGCGAGTGCATCTCTTGAAGTTTGACGATACGTCGACTCTGGCCTCAGGCGCACAGACGCCTTCACTTGCCCATCAGAGGTCAACTACGAATCTGGCCCTTGATCCGGGATCTCTGAGCGGCAGCAGCACACTCGGCTCAACGTCAGGCTCAATGATGCACATGCACCATAAACCAACCGGTTTCTTCGCCTCTCTTTCGTCACCAATAACCACCGGCGGGATGAACCTCTCGCACGGTCAACGTCAGCTCCTCTGCCTCGCGCGCGCCATCATCTCCCACCCGAAAATCATGGTTCTCGACGAAGCGACGTCGGCTGTGGACATGGATACAGACGCTCTAATCCAGCGGTCGATCCGTGAGGAGTTTGGACGTGCGGGCACTGATTCGAGCTTACTTGTTATTGCGCATCGGCTGAGTACGATTGCGGATTTTGATCGCATTCTTGTCCTTGATGAAGGAAGGGTTGCGGAGTGGGGGAGTCCGAGGGAGTTACTTGAGAAAGGAGGGGTGTTTGCTAGTCTTGTTGAGAGGAGTGGCGAACGGGGTGTTGTGGAGGGGATTATTTTGGGGGAGTGATAACATGAAGGGTGTTTAGGAGATGAGATGCATTTACGTGTAGATGTTAGGGTTAGCGGGAGTTATTGTATGTGGGTGGTAATAGTGTTTGATATTTACTTTTTTTTCATAAGTTGAACTGTAACAATACTGAAAGCATATGATGTGAAAAGCTTTCTATGAACACTTCTACAATCAAGCAACAATGCTGCAGTTGCCCTTTGTCTCTTACCTTTCCCATTCACAACCCAAGTTGGAAGCCATCCCATCGACAACAAGGTCTTCCATGAACCCTTTTTACGATGGGCCAGAAAACAAAGCCCTTGCCCTTTATATCAACACTTTCTTGCCCCCTCATCAAGCAGCTTCCCCTCTAGTTTGGCAATCGCCCTAATCATCTCGCCCTAATTTGCTCGGACAAGGTTCATACCTACAATACCACGATGTCGACACAAACCTACGAAGACCCCTCCCACGCCATAATCCACAAAGTCTCCTCGGCCCTCGCCAGCAAAGACATAGGCTGCCTCCTCTGGGGCGAGCATTTGCTGCGGACATATGCCTCCTCGATAACGGCAACAGACTACAAGTTCCTGTTCGAAGATGACGAGATCTTCACCGCGTACGATGCTCTCCTCGACTCGAACACCGAAACAAATACCGGATTCACAGAATGCGACGGGGCCTACTCCTGCCCAGTCCTCTACAAAATGGACGAAGTCGCAGACCCCGACCCGCACCCCTCCGAATTCCACGATTTTCCCACGGCGCACGTCCATCTCCACGAGGATTCGAATAACCCGTACCCCATCGTCATAGGTCTCTATGCGAAGAGTCAGTATCTACCTATGCACAACGAGGGCGAGTTCGCCGTTATGGATCCACCACTTATTATTCCGGGTTTTGCGGGAAGACTCCCAAGCCAGGGACGGTTTATCTGCGCGCACGAAATTGGACCCCGTCCATCTAAAATGGGGAATCATGGCGGCCGCTTCGAATACCACCTCGGAAAAGACGTATTACTGCCAAGTCCCATGTACCTAATCGAAACCCTCATCCTCCTCGGAAACCGCGACAGCCGTGTCCCCGGCGCGCGAAATATCTGGACATACTGGCTCTCTGAGCTGCGCATCGCGTATATAAACCATAACCAGGGTCTGGACGCGTGGGATGAGAAGGGGTTGTCGTTGCCGGAGATGTTAAGGCCCGTCTGGAAAGAGGCGATTGATAGTGAGATTAGTAAACTTGATGAGCCGGTTATGTCTGTTTGGAGGAATTTGGCGTGGGATTTTGCGGGCGTGCAGAAGGACTTGGGGATTAGGTGGAAGTTCCATCTGGGGTATAGTTTGGGTATGGAGCAGTGGGAGAGGTGGCCGGAGGAGTGGTAGAGGCCTACCTAGTAGAGGGAGGGAGGGTTTTATTGTTCTTGGGGGGTGTATTTAATGGTGGTAATTTCGTTTTGTTTATTTGGGTGCCGGGTATATATAGATGTCAACGATTTCTCATTATATTCTCATTTGTATTAATCATTTCCATTATAAGACAGCTTCTCTATTGTGCCCTGATACGTAGACATCTGTTCTAGGAATCGTGGTACGCTCCCGAAACCTAGAAACTGCGAAGGCACAACCACCATAACCTAACCAACCAAAATCCAGTATTGCAATGTGCCGCTCAGCAATCCAACTAAGCCCTAACCAGTTATCCGGCTCATCGGCATTTATTGTGAAGCACGAGCAGACCAGTGAGTCACCGCGAGAACCCGGCTCCAAGCGCGTGACACTTCGAGACGGCGCGGGTCCGGCCCAGGGGACTACGGGTTTATAAATGCTTACCCTAGAACCGACAGGTAAATTCATGATTTTTGCAATGATAAACCGCCGCATATTATGACGACCTTTATCAAAACAAGACCGCGTCTCGCGGGTGTCCTCTCCATCCTCGCCCTTAGCGGGACAGCAGTCTACCTGACCCAGAAAACACTCAACAAAACATGCCCACGAGTACCAATAAACCAGGTCTCTAGTTTAAGTGCATGCCGCAACTTCGTTGAGTCGGGCGAGCCAGCGGCTCAGAAACCGTGGGGGACGGAGAAGTCAGTCCTGCTGTCGACATGGTTAGGTGGGGAGGGCAAATCTGTGTGGATGCCCTCGTTCGTGGCGCTCCAGGTTGATATCCCGATTGCGCTGATTGGAAATTATGCAATTGGAAAAAAAGGCACCAGGATGAAGGAGGAAGAGAATGAGACTGGAGGTGGCGGGTATCATCTTGTGCAGAACCTCGTCACCGCATTCTTGGATGCGCGAGCAAAGGGGCTTGAAGCGTGGTTCCTTGATCGAAACGTCCCGCCCATGTCATTCAATCCTGGGAGCCGCTTGTTCGGGAGAGGGAAAGAGTTCGGCGCATTCATGCTTGATAGCTGGGACTCAGGACCAGAACTGCACTCTCAGCTTGACACGACTCGAGGTCTGCCTGCCGACGCACCTCATCCAGCCTCCGCATTCCCATCCAACGAGTATACCATCGCAGACAATCTATCAGGCTCTGAAACGGCCGGCACAGCCATATACTGGAACTTCCCAGCGTGCCTAGTCAGCGCAGTAAACAAAGCATCCTCGTACGGCCTCCCCTGGCGGCTAATGGACGGCGGGTTCCAAGAGTTCATCGTGGAAAGAGTGTCGGATGAGATGGCAAGAGTGACCTACGTCACGCTTGAGTGTTCTGACCTTCATCCGGGTGGTCTGGAGAGCAGGGATTATAAGAAGGTGCCGTGGGTTATGTATGAGCTTCATGTGTTCTATGCGCAGGTTTTGTTGTGGAAAACTGTTCGGCTGCTTAAGCGTCGGGGTGAATAGCCCATGGATAGAATTAGAGATTCGAAGACCAATGTGACTGGCTTGATCGTAATGATCCCTGAGTGCATTGGTTTCGGGAGCCTGAGGGATCTACAGGCACAGCCTCCAGCTAAATGGACCTGGTTCTTGGCCGGCATGGGAGGCCTACGCCAGATATCTACTCGTCAAGTCGCGACACTGTGGGAATCTGGGGAAATGTTGGAGTTGTCGGTCATAGACGAAATCAGGTAAATGCTTCTCTTTAGATGACGGACAGTTAACACTAAGAGATGTCAGATATGCCCACTAGGCGTTTGGCCCCAGAGATCGCTACGACGTATCCAATGCCTGCACCCCAAAATCAGACCCTGGTACTTATCATCGCCAGGATGGACTCCAGGACGCAGCGGAAGATGTTGAGGGTTGTTTCTGATGCTGGCGGAAGATCAAGGTATAAAAGGAGGACACTGGCCCACAAGCAACTGGCCAACTGACCGCGGGTTTCTGATTATGGACCACACATGCCGCCTGCGCAGGTACTGCCATCATAGGGCTCGACGGGATTCTTGGTACTTTTTGCTTCAGGTTTCTCGCCCATCCAACCGTCGCCCAAGTTACATATAAGGGTATGCGGGAGTTCGACCGCGGACGCTAACTTCCCAGTTTCCGTGCAGTGACATTGTTTGACTGCAACTGTCAGTACATACTAGGCGATAGCCCTGGGAAAAATAATCTGCTTACCTCACCTTTTAGCGCTGAATACGACAACCTGTCTTCGGGAGCGGTTTCCCGGAGTCTTGAAGGACCAGACTGTACTACCATGTGCTCGTATCCATATTTGAGTATCCACTCTTGTAAGAAATTCTGCCAGCTCTTGCAGACTCCTTCGCAGCGATAGATCTGAAACAGGGGAAAGATAAAAAAGATATCAAGCTTAGAATGTTGTAGGGAACGATTTCGAACAGATCTTTCGGGTTCTGCGGCTACCGCGCAGTTAAGGTCGAAGGCAAGTTCCCCATGTCGCAAAGAAAAAAGCAGGAACGACCACAAACGTCAGGCAGGATTTTCGGTTGCCTACTAGAGGATGCCTCTGATTATTCAGATACAGCAATCTACTTATACTATGATGAATGTTCCCTTCATGGTGATTTCTTTGTCGTCCTGCAAAAAAGGGGAAAAAACAACATAGGCCACTTACAAAGCTGGTCACGCAGTATGGCTTGTCATATTCACATCAGACCCTTTGAAGCCTTGTCGTCGTTAGTCTATCGATATGTTCGCTTTGTTATGGCTCTACTCCCAGTCGCTAACTTTCTCATCGATTTCTCCCTTTGGATTCTAGTCCTTTGCGCAGCATTATGACCACAGCTAAAGACCTGTTTCAAGATTCTTCCATTCCTGATTTTGCAGCGTGTGAGGGCGCAGTTGTCTGAAACATCATACAAACAGCCGGTAGGAATGCTAACCCACCCACTCTGAGGTCTTCATCAATTGCGCGCAGGGGCTTATTAACTCGGGAAGTACTTGGAAGCGCCGGATGCATGAGTGTCCTTGCTTTCGCTCCGGCTTTGTAGGCTCATCACTGTCAGGATAGAGCGGCGGATCGCATACTATACCAACAATCTTGGAGCCTGCAGGCTTCGCTGCTCCTGATGATTCCCCACCACAAACAAGAAAGCCCCAAGGCTTGTCGAGCGGTGCAATATACCGATTCTCAGGCTCAACGGCTGTCTGGGCGGGTTGTTGTGCGATGTTAAGGTGGATGCCCTGTTCCTTTTCAGGATGCGGCTCGCTGGTGGAAAATCCGCGAGACGGACTCGGGTTTTTCATTAACTCCATTTAGATTATTGGACATTGCGTGGCTCGGACAAGAATAGAAGTTTCAAATGACAAACACCATTGGTTGTCCTTGGGGTGATTTGCAGGCAGGAGGCCCGGAAGGAACGCCACGACAAGGCTGAAAGCTCGAGGGCGCTGCCAGTTGCCGTGCTCGGGCTTCAGAAAGCGCCGTCTTACTTTTCTACTCGCTGCTCATGCAACAAAGGGCGTTGGGGGCCAGAAGAATCACGCACAGCATCCACGCAAGGCTGTCGTATCTGGACACGGCATTCCCCCACATGCCATATGGTTCCCTCTAATTGCTGCCAGATTGAGGCTGAGCTGGATTAGCTTCCCCAGGAGATTGAATCTGTTTAGCGCAAAGCCTGAAGGATGGTGCCAACGTCTAGAAGCGCCAATAAGCACTAGGCTTATGGGTGCTTTTTCTTTGTGAAATTGCCCCCACTCCTTCAGGGTGCTCAAACCTTTTTCTTCGCTGGGAAATTGAATGGAACTGGCAGATCACAGATCGCAGATTCAGATTCCGACCAGGCTGACGCTAGCACTGCCTCACGGTCAGGGCCCATGCAGGGGGTCAGCCTTTCTGTTTGAGGGTTACTTGATCCACCACCTGCCTTCTGCTTCCTGCATCTTGCACTGCTGCTTGGGGAACCTAGAGGATTCCCTCTGCTTCAACAAGATGCCACAACAGCAAACAGCCACAGCCCCAGGGCGTGCGCGATTCTATCAACAATTCAAGAAACAGAGCGACTCGCCCAGTTTAGCTGCTCCAACGACGTCGCCTATAGTCACAGTATCCGACTTCAGCTTCAGTTCCCGACCCGGCTCGTTTTCGTCCGCGCGCAGCGAGACTATCGACGCCTCAACTGCTAGGCCGCAAACCCAGCTTCATCCTCAATCTCCCAGCTCAACCGGGGGCCTACATATTAGAAACCTGAATCTCCCCGCTGTGACTGCGGCGAAAGCAAGATCAGAGCCCTCTCACCCCCGCCCGCCCCTCAGCCTGATTCTCTCCAGCGACGCGTCAACCCTCACGTCTGCAAGATCGGACTCCTCCAGCGCGCCCTCAAACCCTCACTCGCGAGCATCCAGCTACAGTGGTAGCCGGATACCGTACCGACAGCGACAGACCGTTGAACCCTTAGTCAAAAGAAGCTCGACGCCGTTTGTCCGACCAGCGCAGTCGACAGTACCAGAATCGGTCTCGTACCCTACATCACGTTCGCGATCCTCCAGCTTCACCAGCAATCATAGCCATGTCCCCGGATACACTGCATTCGAGATTCCACCACCTCTTCCCCCGCGTCCCTCCCGGGCTCCTGACGCCGATTCCTTGCGACTGCGAAAATCTGAGCCACAGTTGATAGACAGTCAGCCAGACCCCTTACGATCGCACCCTCCTTCGCCCTTGTCTAACCATGGCGGGAGCCAGCGACAATATCGGAGTATGAGCGCCAGCCACCCCTCCAACATTGCTCCAGCACAGCAAGCTAGACCTCCATACCGGAACAGCGAGCCTTGTCCGACGAAAGAACGGGAGCCCGACACTGCCGCCCCGAAAGCTCCGCCCAAGGTTCCGCCCAAGATACCCTTAGAATCCTCCGGCGAGATTTGCCAGGAGGAGCCTCCGCAACGACAAAATCGCAATGGCAGCTATAGTTTTGCCAGTGAGACCGCAGTGACTGCTGTACACCATCGGCCCGTATATCGCAATGCCGCTAGCGACCCCCTGCTCACACGGACACCTACGTATGAGACCATACTCTCACCGTCCAGCGCGCACTGCAGGTCTTCTAGCGCCAGTGCTAGTGCCAGTTGCAGTCGCACAGAGTCCGTTCAGGATACACTAGCCGCCTCTCAGTCTCCTTTGAGAACCACAAACGAAGCCCCTGAACCCGGCCGCCGAAGAAGCTCTCCTCTATCCAAAGTATCAACGCCCCCTGTTACACCACCGCCAGAAACCAGTTTTACGCCCGGTTTGATGCCAGTGACCACAGCTATAATTGCACAGAACAATAGTCAATCATTTCCCACCAACGCCACAGCTGATCCCCAAGTCAGCAAGCCACTTCCTTCTCCACCTGTCCAGGGCTCGTCGGCGACTGATCTCGCCCTCTCCAATCGCGAGCACGCCAAACAATCCCGTCTTTCCCTCAACAGTCTACGCAGCTTGAGTCTTCTTCCTAGGTCGTCCAAGGTCAATTTACAATCCCAATCTCACGCACAACCCCAACCGCAGTCTCCATTATACCAAGCGAGGTTTACCTCCCACTCGAGATCTACAACCTCAACATCAACCACACCACAAAACGACTTTGCAAATCAAAGCCAATCCCAAATGCCCGTCTCAGCCTCAGCATCGACACTAACAGCAACACCGAACACAACACCAATCTCAATTTCATCGTCAAAACAACCTCCTTCCTCGAAATCACCACCTAGCAGCGCATATACAAACCCCTCAACCCCCCTCCTAACCCTAACAACTCACGTCGAAACACAGCTCTCCCTAACAACGCATCTGTTCAACATCTACTCGCACCGCCTCACTCCAACAGAATCCCAGTGGGTATCCTCAACGATAGCAGATACATCACGCGCCGTCCAATCCATCAAGGTCCTAACCGAGTCGCTACGCGTCGAGGAACAAACGAATAATGGGAAGGTTGGACTAGGGAGCAGGATGATGTGGAAGGTTAGAGATGCACGGAAGGCGAAGGAGAAGAGGGAGGATTTGACGTTGTGTCATTCGAGTTTACTCTCTGTTTTAGGGAGGTTGCAGTCTGTTCAGCGGGCGGAGGAAGGGATGGCGACGGGGACGGGTTCGGAAACTGTGCAGGGCGATTGCCAAAGTCAGGGGCAGAGCACCGCTCAAGATGGTACCCCAAGCGAACCAAGCAACCCCGTGAGCGTTGAAGTAGAGACGGTGCATGCCCACCAGCATCAACCACCCGCACCAACCTTTCCTCCCCCCCCTCCACCCCCTTCCTCACTTTGTCATTCCCGTCCTCCCGCTCCTTCACGTCCGCCTCCACCACCACCACCCCCCCGACGACGACAAGAAAAACCTACCCCGGGCGTCTCATTACAAGATCACGAGAAAGAATCAGCCCCAGCCCCAACGCCATCAACACCCTCGGCACTCTCCCCCTCATCAACCTCAGCACACAAACCACCAAGTCCGCCCTGGGACCTGACAATGCAAAAGCAAGTCCCCGGGATGGAACTTGTTGTTGATGCGGGCGTTACAGATGCACAATTGGTGAATAGTTCGACGGTGCAGTTTGCGCTTTGTGATCCGGAGAGTTTGAACCTGGGCGTGAGTGTGGGTGTGAATGATATGACCGATTCGGGGTCGGCTTCGAGTCTGGGGTTGAATTCAGTGTCAGAGCAGGGCAAGTTGGATGAGGAGTTGTTGGAGATGTTGGCGTGGCGGTGGGGGAAGGGCAGGGCGAAGAGCACGGCGACACAGTAGATACCGTAATAGAATATGATAGATGGGATTTGATTTGTTGGATTTGGTTGCATCGGAGCATATGGAGCGCAGCCTGGACTTCCAATTACATACATAGCGAGGAGAAGGGGCATTAATTTCCGCCGTCAAAGTGAAGCATACTTAGCCTTATGTATAGTGATCTTTTTCCCAGCGTTGTACATTTCCCGCCTCGTGTAGAGGCTACCTAACCTAGACTATATTAGATTTTACTTTCATAAACCGCCCTCTCGCCCTCAACCAACACTTGACCCCTCCCCAACCTCCGTCTCCCCTCATCAAGCGTCTTAACAACCTCCGGGCTGCGCGAAGAGCCACGTCCCAAAATCCACTGTTGCCCTCGCGAGACTCGTCAGGTGTGCGATTCGTTGTGATTCGGGGACGGCCGTTATGCTGTATGGCTTGAAGGTGAGGGAGAATTCCTTCGCGAGAGTCTCGGCGGATTCGTGGATGTTAAGGGCGGGTTGGTTGGTATTGGGATTGGGTTGTTGTTTGTGGAGGTATGTTGTTAGTATGCGCCAGGTGCGGAAGAGGTTTCGGGTGCTGTGGTCTCGATGTTAAGGAGTTCTCCCTCACCTTCAGTAAATCTCAAAGAGCAAGTGTGCGAGGGCACAATAACTTGTACGCGATTGACCAGGTCGAATGGCTCGTCATTAAGGTACCATACCACCATGCATCTCAGATCCAAATCCAACTCCAGAGCACATCTGACTGCCCTCCCTTGCCTAGGGCCATGCCGGGCCCCACACAGGAATAAAAAAAAAGGCTTCCAACTAAAATCCAAAGTCGGCGAAGAGCATCTTCCCTGGAAAGTCCAGGTCGTCATGTCGACAGATTCTCCAGATCAACTCCCTCAGAGTATGGCCGGAAAGGGAGTACAGCATGTTTGCAGTCTTGATATAAGCTCGAACGATTTAGATCGGAAACTAAAGAATGGACGATGGTATAATAAGGGGCCGCGATATTGGAGGGCGACATTTGATGTTAAGGTCGTTGTAGGGGCGGCGGATCTGTCGTTTCAGCTTTGGAGCAAGGATCAGAGGATAAGGAGTACTGAGAATGAGCCTATTAAGGTCCAGTGAATGCCGGCGAGTGTGAACGGGGCAGACAGTATTGCCAATTCTGTCCTGGCTTGAAAGATTATCCACCCGCGGCTCCTCCAGTCTATTTTCATTAAGTTGAACATCTTGCCACGCTTGAAGATAAATTAGCGGTGTACAGAGTCCAGTACCACCAAGGGAATAACTTGCCTTTATACTCCAGCGGCGGAAATTCTCCGGGCCATCCTTACCTTCCAAGTCCCAACCCCGCAAAACAGATCTGGGGATTGGGGAAGCCAAGCTCAGTAGAGATCTGGAGGCGTCCGCCATAGGCCGCTCCACGTCATGAGTCCTGGGGATATCCCTCATTCTTTGTCCGTATTTCCCTCCTTCCTGCCGTCTGGTATTTTGGATTCAATGGCGCCTCGTTATTCTCCCCGCAAGCAAGGCAGCGTGACATGAGCTCAGCTTGACGGGTTATGGGTCGGAGGCTGAGGATGAGGCATGGCTACTTTCAATTACGCCAGGAACGGGAAATAACTCGTGGGGCCTTGCAAAACAAGCGATGTCTCCCTCATCGTTACCGAGCTTTTCAGCAATGGTGTCATCCTGAGCTTACGGACTCCTCTCCGGGCACCGTGGCCCTGGGCGCAAGATCGAACCATACAAATGTGCCGTATGGCAAATGCAACGGAAATATGGAACTCTGCTCCAGAAGTTGGTTCGTCTTTCCCTTCCTGCTTTGCAGAAGAGTCGAGACTAGGGGCTACCCTTGCGCTGTTGTGTATTGCCCGACCTGCAGGGGCGGCTACAGTAGGTACAATGTCTACCAAATTAATGCCATGGGATAGGCTCAAGACAAGGCTGGCAGGTAAGGTGCTTTGTCTGGTTGGGTGCTTTGTCGTCATCACAATAAAATACATGTGAAATGTCTCTCTCTGCTACCGATTGGGACCGGCGTACATAATCAAGACCTAGTACATCAACGAGTGTCGTCTCATGCGAAAGCTCAAGACATGAAGAAAGTCCTATCGCTAGGTAGGTACCGTAGTACATGCTGTCACATTCTCAGGAAGTGCTCTTCTCTGCCAACGCCGCTAAGATGATATCCCATCCTTCGCCGAAGAGTAACTGATCATCCTCGGTATAATAATAAGAATTTGATAACAGCGGCTCACCAGAAGGTGTATCCCGCGTTGGCGCCCCATTCACGGGGATCATGAGTAGGCGCTTCGTAGGGTTGTTGATATTCGCACCGCTCTCGAAGTGGAAGACATTGCAACCAAGGACCTGAACCGACACGTTATAGTTAAGTCCCAAATGAACCATGGGAAAGGTGTAACCGCTACCCACCTTGTACCCGCCATGTAATCTTAAATTCGTCCTTAATCGCTCCATCTCTGCTTCCAGCTCTTTACCTCCATACCTCCAGCTCTCTGGTGTTCCTTGCTTTGTGACCTTCTTGGTCTGGATAAGGGACTGGATCCTGGTGATGGTATCCTGCATCCCGCCGCTGATTTCGTGTTGTTGGGTCACCATGGTGAGGCGTTTGTACGTGGTTCAGCTTTTATTCTTTTGAAGGAGGCAGGATAGGAAATGAGAGATGTGATCGAAAGTGATTGACCCCGCGCGGGGCGGAGTTATGCCTTGTTTAGACGCTCTTCCCCGCATGACGTTAACGCCTTTAGTGCGCTTTGATATAGGGCCATCGCCTGATCGTATTGGGTGGGTTTCTCCATAGAAAGCTGTAGAGTAAATCGTATAGTATAGCACGGGGGTAAATCAGCTTCAAAGCTTGCCTTTACATACAGCATTGGTCAAGGGGTCCGTTGCGTTAGTGCAAGCGTGGATTCCCAAAGCAATGAGACTACCAGGATTTGTAGAAAAAACCCCGTCCGCAATGATGCGCCCGGAAATCTTAAACGTTACAGATAGTCTGCAGGATTTCCATAGCTTATCACGTATTTCTGCTTTCTGAGGTTCCGGTTCTGATTTTGCACTAAGCGATGGTGAGATCTTCCAGGCCCACGGCACCAGTAAGAGAAAATAGCAGCGTTTATTGGCTTCGGAGGTATCGCAACCGGCTTCACCATGGAAGACGACAGGGGGGCTGGATTCTTTATCTATAAGAAAACACGCCCAAGCGGAATCATAGTAGTGCAGAAGCCGGGCTTGGCTGATATGCCAGGTCGGGTCATCGTCTGGGCGGTTATTCGAGCCGAAAAGGTCACTACGGAGGAGAAGAAGCCAGGAGGATGGAGATATGTTGGTACAGAGCTTGAGAGCGAGCTCAAGCTGTTGAACGGAATAGTGGGGAAAGAATACAAAGTCAGTTCTGACTCTTTCTGCTGATTGTAATACTAAATTCATAGGTGCTGGAAAGTAATGTCTTCCACTTCGTTAACGGCGCGAATGTCCGCAATCGCACGAAGCGTTTACTCCTAATCCCAGTCAATGGGACACCGAAATCAATCTCCGGTGAGCCTTTATTAGATGACAGTTACTACTGCACTGAGGCCGGCCAGCTACTCTTCGGTGAGCGATGGGATATTATATTGGCTGCATTGGCGGAGAAGGAGACATGACAAGGAGAGACAATGAGACAGTCAGCATGCCGCATATTACTGAATTAGTGGAGAGCCATGATTTGTGCTTGGGATGCCCGCGATAACATTCCGTACGGCCATCGCCAACTGCTCGGATGGTAGCTGAAATGGAGATGAGCTAGACGATGGCTGATAAGGGTGTGAATTCTCAAGAGGGCCAATCACTAGCGGGACCTCCGATCCTGCATCTCGCACCGGCTCAAAGACATGCGGATACCCAAGACGAACGGCATCCACAAGCCGTGGGAAGCGTGACTCTTCTTGCGCCTCGATAATGTGGAAAGCCAAGGGGGTTAACATCCAATATGGGCGTGCTATCATGCTGTTGAGATGGGGCTTTGCTCTGTCCCTGCTCAGGATGCGTGTGCTCCGATAAACCTGATTCTCGCCGCTGATATTTTGTTCGTTCCGCGGGTTGGGGTGCAGGTCGTTTGCGTGCCCGTATGCTTGTACCAAGCCTAACTACAGTGATAATCAGGTCCAGTCAGTGGTTTTCCGTGACGACAGGTGTCTGTACTATTGTAGACCCGGAAGCAGGAGATGATCCACTCATCCTTCGACAAGGCGCGCTCCTTCCATTTGGAATTTGATAAAATCTGATGCCAGTGAACATACAGAAGCAGGAAGATACAATACCAACTATACCGAGACATTTGGTGTCCACCACTGTCTCTTTCGAGTATATCTTAGAGGAGACATAAAGTTTGACACCATGCTGCACATACTTTTGAGCTTTCTCATGGTCTCTGAATTGACTGCCGCGGCTGGCAACAAATTTTCTATAGAACGAATCTTGGTTCCCGGCGGCTAGGTTCTGGCACAGCTGGTCAATCCTGGATTCGGTTCGAGTCAAATCAAGCTTTTCTCCTTCTTCCCAGCTCGCGTACTCATCCGCTAAAGACAGTCCGCTGAGACTAGAATGAAGCTTCAAGGTGACAGAATTATTGCCCTTGTCGTCAACCTGGGAAATATCAACAATCCGCGGATCGTCAATTGTCCAATCCGTCTCGGATTGAACCGTTGGATATGCTGCTCGCTGGGATGTTGTTGAAGAGGAGCTCGGATTCTCGCGAGGGCCCAAATGACATGCCCGGTTTGCTTTGGATGAACGTGTTTTGTCAGGAGATGCGTATGGTGATTGTAAAACAGATTGTATTGAATGAAGAGCAATCTCGAGCATGCAAGAAGGTCCTCTCCGAGAGCCTGCTGTATACTGGACAAGGCTGGCACGGCTCCTAGAATATCCTGTAGAGATGCCATAGTGTTCCAGAATCTCTGACAGCAATTGGAGAGAGAATAGTTGAAGGAAGAGATTATGTTTGAACCGGAGACCTATGCGATTGGGGGCCTACTCGATTCGCTCTAGGTTGCTGTTTACTGAACGAGCTCCGGGTGAATGCTCCCTTCCAAATGTATATAATTTTCGCCAAATTCTCCTAGGATCCCTGGTGTTTGAGGTTCACATCTCAAAGCCTCCACCATAACTGAGACACTCCTACTGCATTTGACTCAACGCAATCCTAGAGTTGTCGCCTTGGGACCAGGGGACTCGAAGTTCACCTACAGTGAAACAGTTGAGGAATTGGAGCCCTGGAACCAGTTCAATTATGAGACACTAGCAGCACGATTCGGGGACGATTGCGGCGCGAGGGCCCCCTGTTCAATGCGACAGCCAAGGCTGAAGATGGAGGATACAATCGAATCTACAACGAATGCGGGCTGAGTGATCTTGTCTGCATGTCAATCGAGTGCCCTGTCTCGGCCGTTCTCAATTCATTATTCATCACATCTGGCGGAAAGACCATGGAGAGATTAGGGTGTTGCCTGATTGGGAAGAAGGGCATGAGAGGAGTTCCAACTCAAAAGGAAGATTCAAAGCCCTAGTTGTTGGAGATACCAAGTACAAATGATCGTGGGCTACTGCCCTGCATGCTGTACAAAGCCAGGTCGACGACTCTTACGAGGGATCGAGTGCACGAGATGTCGTGAGACCTTTCGAACAAGTCCTATACTATGGCTCTCTGTATGGATGTCGCTTTGTGTTTCTTATTACGGAGAAGGAACTTCTGGTTATGCAACTGTATCTGGCGCCTGACCCGGTACGCAGTTCGCCGAGACCTGTGCGTTCACGCCCGCAAACATCACACCAAAGGGTGATCTCTTCCTAACAGTCTCGAAGTAACTCTCCGACATGTCGATACAGGAATCCGATTATAGGCTTGCCAAGTACAAAACCATCCCTTGGAGTGCAAGTAGCGGGTTGACAGTTAAGCTGGCTCTGTACTGTCATATCCGCCTAGCAAGTGAGGTTGGTAGTGAGCTCAAACTCGACTATCCACCTTTGGCGTCACCGGTTCCATTATACTCTACCCCTAATGTGGTCAGACGGGAGGATACCGACGAGGGAAAGGGCAGAGTCGATACAGGAAGCGTCGCCGCTAGCATGAGTACGAGCACAGGCACCATTAAAAAGGAAGACCGAGCCGAAAGCTCAACAGGGTCAAGCGTCGAGAAAAGTCGCGGGATCAACAAGCAGCCACCACGTCTCAGACTACAGCCCAGCCCCCAGGAAGTGGGCCGCCCGAATATGTGGATGCCAAAGTCCAATGGAACGAAGACCACACGAGGTACAACTACGCAGTTGGCAACCCCAGGATCTCCGACAAATGGATCATTGGCGATGCGCCCGAAAACTGGCAGGGGTTGTCCCGGGCAAGATTTACAGATTCAAAAAGAGACCTTTCCTACGCTCGTTCAAGCCTTAGGGTGTCCTGGGGTAAAGGATGGACCACTTGAATTGCCATTCAACTCGGCAAGCGCATATGTCGCCAGCTATTAGATTGGTTTTCCCCGTTCAACACGGATGTTTTGCTTGCTAACTTCCTGATTCCAGTACTTTTCACAAGGTATGCTCGTGGGCCCTTAATAGGCTTTCCCACTACTAGTATGTTACTTCTTAGCTCTAGTCAGTCTCTGCGCTGTGAAAATGAACCCCCGTCGGACCGTGAAGAAATATGTAATAATTCTTGATACACGGGGTCAATACCAAATGCCGCCACCCGTGATTCCATCAGAGACCTGGCTCAAGACATAGTTAGAGAATAGCGGTTATGTCGAAACGCACTAGCTGCTCACACCATGAATCTACAGACAAGTTATTCCCAGGCATATAGGACAGGGAGTACTATTTCCTAGCCTTTATCATCTCCGACTTAGAGCAATACACTGACGAGTTGGATGACAACAACGGAGCCGGACCAGGACGCCAAGTACAGCGAATGATAGCTCGCTGAAGGAAGTATCTAATGAAGTTTCCAGTAGCTTATACTGCTGAGGTTCGGACTGCGCCGGTGGCAAGGAACATTATTCGACCCTATGCGGAGCTTGATGCAAGGACGAAATATGAGCTGAGCACGAAGTCGTCCGCCTCGTTTTGATTTCATCTGTTGTGGTATAAGAGTGGGTGCAATATAACGTACACCTCCGTCTATGATAATCTAATAAGAGATGATATGATGCGAATACCAACGAATATACAAGGGCAGCCCAACCAACTTCACCATGACCCCCGACCACTCTCAACGGGACCTCCGCCATGCGCGTGACTCTCATACTCAACAGTTACATTGTCCGTCCGCCGAATAGTGTGCAAGGGAGTTCCATTATTTCCGTCGTCTCGAAGAATACTCTCCTGACTCTCGACGCCAGTCAGAGTCATATCTTTTGTGCGCGGCGTTTTGGACACCTTGCTATGCGAGTAGCTGTAGTCGTTCAACGGCTGACTGCCCTTGTATCTGTTCTTGCTGCCGCTGTAGGAGGAGAGTTTGCGTTTGCCGAGGATGAGCTCGAGGACGGGCTGGAGGGTTGGGATGCAGGAGGCGATGATAACGACGTTGGCTTCGACACTATTCGCGAATCTGTTAGCAATGTATTCCCGGAACGGTCACAAAGGGTAGATGTATAGCAAGGGGAGCGTACTTGGTCCACATGACGAGGTCGGCTGTTCCGTCTTGGGAGGAGAGGTAGTATTAGTGTAGCTGCATGGGCTGGAGGGACTTTGGGCATGGCATACAAGTATAATCCGATTTATCGGCGAGACCCTTCAGCTGCGTACACTTGACAATTGCCATTGCAGAGGCACTTCCTGGTCAGTATTTGAGTGAGGCTGAGATGTGTGAGGACTTACATTGAGCCAAGTCCTAAGGCCGCGCATAGGGCGAGTCGCTTTCGCAGTGACATGTGCAGCTTCATCAGCGTCGTTACAGGGTAAAAGGCGAGGTATAGATCGATGAAGGCAGAGTACGCTGGAGGGTCAGTACAATCTTTACAATGATAGCCATCAGGAGCGTACCCCCGGTGAAGATAGCATAGTCAACCAGAATCCAGACATCGCGGCACGTCGCCTGCCCCGCCGCAACCAGCGAAGTCTGCCATAGGGCCTTTGGGGGGTCACACATCGTGAAAAGCACAATGATGCAAATGCCCGAAATCACAGCACCCAGACCAGCCAATCCCCAGATAAGCGCCTTCTGCCAGAAGCTCGGATTGAGGATTCGGTTCAGCATCGCCGCGACGGCCAGCTTGGGGACAGAGAAGGAGATGATTCCGAACAGGAACCCGAGGGAGTTGAGAAGACTGGCGTGCTCGACTGTTTTATCCTCAAGGACCCAGGCGTGCTTGCCGTATCCGATCGCGATGTTGGCGGTGTTGATGCCGCAGTATGCGATGCTCATGATCTATCCTGTCAGCATTTCCTCGTAGGCACCTCGACGAGCTGTGGGATTACCATTGCAAACGCAATCAGCCAGTCGTCAGACCCGAAATTCCGTAGCATCTTTCCTCGGATGAACATGCGTGCAGCACATATTACCGCCGTGATGCCTGTCAGTCCCCATAGTACAGACAGGATCTTCGGTCCCTTGTCGTCGCTGGCACTTCCTCTGTGATCCATTTTGTTGGCAGTAGATTTTCTGCAGAACAGGGATGAGTGAGTGTGAGATCGAACCACTTCCAGCAACCCACAGCAATATATTCAAAAACAGCTTATGGAATAAGCTGCCCCTTGGACTCTTGTAGGTCCCTGCTCAGTTTCTTCACACTTCATCCTTCCAAGCCATTTGCGTATGCCTTATGCACCGACCAGCCTGAAGAGGCAATTCGAGACTCGATAATTAGCGGGCGAATCCCAAACAAAGACTGCACACGGGCCAGAAAGTTGGATCGGCACACACCAAGCGTTATCCCGCATCCTTCGATGGGTCCACCTGCTATGTTTGGCACTGAAGAGTCTTCCGATGGACTGGATGGGCTGATCCCAGAGCTACGATTGGTACTTCCGTCTCTCGGGGCCAACTCCAGCATCTGGCGACTCCATACTGGACCAGGGGCCGAGCCTTCAAGGACCGCCGGATGATAGCGGGTTGTGGGGCTGATGGTCGAGATTGGCTGTTGGTGATGCTTTTATTGGCAGCCGTATCCCGCATTGTGCGCGCCGTTTGTGGATCTATATTAGGGCTTCCACTTGGTTTCCTCCACATCTCGGAGGGCAATTCGATTGGCAGCGTTAAAGGTCGAGTGCTTGGTTGACAGCTGCCAGGGGCCAAACTTGGATCACGGTTGTCTGTAGCGTTCAGCATTATTTTTCATCCTGCCCACGCACTGCACCTGGAAGATAACGTCCTCGTGGCAATAAGAGTGGCCTTTGATGGCCAGGGTAGGTTCAATGCGAAACGTCCGCCATGTATCCAAGTATCATTTTGCGGACTTATTTGACTCGCCGATGGAGTTGGGACAGCTTCATGCCAGGGTATACGGTTAAACGTAGCTTCGGAAAACAACACTGTCAGCACCATCATTTCGCCGTATCCGTTGCTCTAATTCCTTTGCTGGTCTGTTCCAGTAAGAGCTTGTCCCGAGATTGGGGATCAAATTTCCAAATGGCCAGAAACAACAGCTGCCTTTCTGTGGCTTATGCCATCTGGGGAATGCGCGTTTGGCGCGTCCGGTTGCATACCCACTATGTCGACTATCTGGTACCTGCTCGTTCACAGTTCTGGACTCGCATGCAACAGATGCTCCACATTGCCATCGCAAGCGGTTCTTCTTTGGTCTATCGCATGATGATCCCTGCTCACCGGCCAAGATACCGCGCCTTAGCGTTCCTTCACGCACGCAACGGGCCAGAGACTTATCGGACCTGCCTAGACAGGGATATGAAACAGGATGGCTTGACTATCTGCTCTCCACCTGCTGTTTATCCAACGGCGCCCCAACGGTTGGAGGTTGCGTGGCAAGCGTTTGCAACCATGTTCTCCATCCTTGCAGTCCGCACCCTTGCCATGCGCTTTCAGGGGAGCCGAGGGACGATTGTTATATCAATTGCGCCTGTCGTTGTCGACCGGGAAGGCAATGCAATATTATTCTTTGTTCCCTCTATCTACCTGAATCCGCCCTCAATTTCGCTTCCATCCCCCTTCCCATTCTCAATACCCCTTTCACAATGTCGCAAGCTACTCAATCTCACGGCGAGGATATCGCTGTGAATATCAAGGCCAATACCACCGTACAAGCGAAGGAGATCCATACGGGCAGCAGTTCCCCTGTCGAGAGGGCGGAGACCCCGGATTCCTTCGACAACGGCGTCGCCATTCGCCCCAATGCTCCTCAGGACCTGCCTGACCTCCTGAAGAAGGTCACCTCCTTGGGTGGAGCATACGCGGAGAACTTGGATGAGGATGTCCGCGCCGAGTACTTGGATGCTGCGCGGCATCTCGTCTACGCCCTCGAGACTCCTCGTGAGGCTATGATCAGATACTGTTGGTCTCAGGTACTTTCCTCTAGCCATCCTCTATAATTTGTCTAACAATCGCAGAGCACACTCTATGCTGCGATCGAAGCATGCGTTGACCTCGGCGTTTTCCCTATCCTGTCCAAGGATGACACCCCCAAGACGGCCCTCGAGCTCGCTGAAGCTACCGGCGCTGAGCCTCTGCTACTCTGTATGAGATCGATCTCATGTTAGCTTGCTCCTCGCTAACAGAAACAGCCCGTCTGCTCAAGCATCTCGGCGCCATGGGCGTGATTGCAGAAGCCGGTGAGGACACCTACCGCCGCAATGGCTTCTCAACATCGCTCGCAATGAAGCGCTACAGCGACGCCTACCCTTGCATGTAAGCTGATCCGAATCACACATTCAATATACCATTCTAACCAACACCCTCAGGACCGGCTGCATTACATTCGGCCTCACCAGCCTCCCCGCCCACCTCAAGAAGACCAACTACCGCAACCCCAGCGATGGCAACCACGCCGCTTTCCAGGACGGCTACCGCACATCCTCGCACTTCTTCGAATTCCTCAAAGACCACCCCGACCACGCCGAGCAGTTCAACAATCACATGACAGCCTACCACCAGGGCCGTCCCAGCTGGATGGACGAGGGCTTCTTCCCCGTTCAGTCGCTGACTGAGGGATTGAACCTTGGCGCTGACGATGTCCTCCTTGTTGATGTCGGTGGTGGCGTCGGGCATGACCTTGCTGAGTTCCGTCGTAAGTGGCCGTCCTTGCCGGGTCGGGTGGTCCTTCAGGATCTCCCAGAGGTTATTGAGCAGGCGAACGCTCAGAATCAGGCTGTGGGGAAGACGATCGAGACTGTTGGGCACAACTTCTTCGAGGAGCAGCCTGTTAAGGGTACGAACCCCTACCCCATAGGACCCTCCACAACCACCCCCATACTAATCCAAGATTTCAGGAGCCCGAGCCTACTACATGCACTCCGTCCTGCACGACTGGGCAGACGCGGACTGCCGCCGAATACTGTCCAACCTCGTCCCTGCCATGAAGCGCGGGCACAGCAAGATCCTCATCAACGAGAACGTGATCCCCTCTACGAATGCCTACTGGGAGACGACGAGTCTCGACCTCATCATGATGGCGGACTTTGCATCGCAGGAGCGCACGGAGAAACAGTGGCATGAGCTTGTTGGGAGTGTTGGATTGAAGATTGTTAAGATTTGGACGAGACGGAGGGGGGTTGAGAGTTTGATTGAGTGTGAACTTGCTTAGATTAGTAACTTCGGTCGTGCCGAGCGAGGTGCTGGTGTAAGGGGTGCTTTTGAAGAATAAAGAGTTCTGGATCTACTTGAGGTTGAGATTGTGATTCAGATTCAGCTGCCCAATCGGTGTTCTAGGTGATGAAATTTATCATCAAATTAGAGACTTGAACCCGTGTCCAATGTAAAGCTAAAACTACGTTAACTATATTGAGCCGCGATCTAGCTTTTACAGCTTTTGAACCTGGAGTCCTGGACTAACTTTATATGGCCCTGATATCCCATCTCGTAGGTTAATGATTGATTAACCCTTTCTTGTTCGAGCGATTACTGGGAGGTTCGTGCTGACAGCAATAGCATCGCATGATGAGTACGATCGCGCACGAAGCAGTGATCCCAAAATTATCCAACGCACCAGTCTGGTAGAGGTGTTGGCGCCAAAAGTATATACCTATCTGATTTGTAGGAAAGGTTATAGGGAGTTCTGCTGCGGATATTGACGGCGCGAGGATTATATATATTTTGGAGGCATCATGAGAAGCCAACCCAAGTAAACGATTTTATTGCACATGGTTTACAGTGGCTACCAAAGTACTTATATACTTGCCAGTGCTATCTGGTATCGAACGAAAAATTCTGGCTATATGGTTAACTCATTATTCGATTGATCCAGCCACGTAAAAAGCGAAGAGGCAGTTTCGCAGACGCCACAAAAGACCCTACAGGATGAGGAAACAAACAACATGGTGAACGACAGGGAAACGAATGAAAAAAAATAAGAAAGATATATCTAGACAGAAAGCAAAGAACGAGGTAGCCCAAGAAGCCGCAAGGCTCAACTCGAACTTCCTAAGCACAAACAAATACCAAATAACGAGCGAATGCTGATATTAGTGACTAAACCCGCCACCACCTGCCCTTCTACACTGCTCACTCTCTCAATGAACCAGAGATAGACTCCCTAAATTTATCGTCTTGAGAGGCTCGTCTCATCCACAGAGCTCACTATCTACTCTTATCCAGGAATCTGGAAGAAAGCCTTTAAGGGTGCTCAGCGGGGGGAACAGGCTTGCTGTCGTCGCCGTTGTCGGCTGGCTTGGGAGGGAGGGGCGCGTCGCCACGCTTCTGGTTGTCTTTGCCGTCCTTGGGGGGAGGAGGGACCTCGGTGTCGGTGGGCTGAGGAGGAGGAGGAGGAGGCTGATTTTCGCGTTTCTGCTCCTTCGGAGGCGGTGCCTGGCCATCTGCAGGATTTTGTGGAGGAGGGGCGTCGCCACGCTTCTGGTTGTCTTTCCCGTCCTTTGGCGGAGGGAGAATCTCAATGTCGGTGGGGTTAAGAGGGGGAGGCGCGTCGCCACGCTTCTGCTCCTTGGGAGGCGGCATCTGAGCATCGGTGTCCTTGGGAGGAGGAGGCACATCGCCCCGCTTCCCGTTACCGTTCTCCTTGGGAGGGGGAGGAACGTCGGTGTCAGTGGGCGCCGGAGGAGGAGGCTGATCTCCGCGCTTCTCGTTGTCGTGCTCCTCAGGAGGAGGGAGAGGTGCACCGTCAGTGCCGCTAGGCACAGGCGGCAAACCAGAAACCTCAGAGGGGGCTAGAAGGAGTACACGATTAGCGAAATGTCACGAGGATTGGCTAGAGCAGGAAGAACATACGAGGGCCGGGAGGAGCAGCGGCGACAAGGCCGGCAGCCACGAGGGTAGACAAAAGAGCGGCGAGCTTCATGTTGGCGGTGGTAGAAGGTGAGAGTGCTTGAGTGAAGATTCGTTGTGATTGTGATGGATTTGTTGATGTTGAGAGAGATACGCCGAGCGTTGGCCCTCTTTATATCTTGAATACCTCCCTACAAACCGAGAGCTCCTCCCAAAGGCGTCATTGAAACCGGAGACGCTGCCAAAAGTGACTCGTTGCAGATCGTCGACGGTGTCGTCAGCTGAATGCCACACGGTGAGAGCTAAGCGCCTGTTGATAGAGCAGAAGGACATACCCATCACGAAGAGCTGTGCCACAATCACGACAGATCTGCTCTGTGTAGACTAGACGTAGAACAGCCACGCAGGCCGCAGATGAGATCAGGAGTACGAATCAGTGGATCCCATGCCAAAGTACAGCCGTGGGCTCGAACCACTCCGAGGGTTCTAAGGCTGTCTCTCGCGGATATGGGGAAATTCTAGAGTTCAGGAAGCCATCTGATAGGAGACCCATGGACGGATAATGACAAATATAGACACATGGTCGCCTACGTGGTGTGCCGATCCTCCGCGTAATGGGTGGCCCACTTGGATGGGGCAGCCAACCGTTGACAACGCCGAATCAACCGAGAGGCTTAGCGCTGAGGTAGGTAGATGGCAGATATTATCTGATCAGAAATGATGTGATAGAGTCAATTCCTGCCAGATATGAGATTTTATTTGCCGCTAGGAAATGCCAAGATAGGTACGTCTCACTGCTGATCTTTGGGTTGCTCATGGCTAAGGTCGATGTTAAAGTATGGGCTGAGAGCATACAGACTTCACGGCTGTCTCTTAATGGAGCAAATTGCTGCACGGCTGAACAAATTAAGGAAATCGAACCACCAATGCCAGGGCAAGTATAATGTGGGGTGGAACATGGCAGTTCAGAGTAGCGCCCAGGGCCAAAGATAGTCCTACTTCTCATAATGAGGCCACCCGATGGGCAAAATGCAATCCTCATCGAGAAGTCGGATTTGGTGTTCGACTAGATGCTAATAGGTCTATTGAAACGACGCCACAGAGCTTACACAAGCTAACCCCCTTTTTGGAAGAGGACAATTCCGAGCTCAAAATGTCAATCCCGATAACAATGCTTTTATTCCTACATTCAAGGCTACTTATACCTCAAAACATGTGCATTCAGAAGGTTTTAATGACGCATAACAGAGACGCCTAGCAGGAAAGAACGTTACCGCGAGGATAGTCACTCCCCTTGCTCTCAAATGAACAGTATGTGACTTACACTTGCCTCGCTGCCGCCACGAAGTCGTTCGAGACCCGACTGGAGAATCAAGGCGATCAAAATTAGCCGCTGATCTTGCTGGAGTACGCTCCTCCACGGCTAGTATGTATGTGGTACGCAGTTGCTTTTGCTCACCACTATCCCACTTGTCTTGTTGTCGAGTTCTGTTTAGATGGGTCATGCCGCCACAGAATGTCAAACGGCATTGTTTGCGCAAGATTGCATTTAGGGTGTGTGGCAGGCGTATGATGAGAAAATGTATGAACTAACTTTGATTCATTCAGCAGAAGCTATAAGTCATCGTGTACTCCAACGCGCAACGCACTTTGTGAATAAAACCCACATTTCACTCCACCACATACTCACGGAGACCATATTGGCATATAGGCGGTGGCGTAGTTGGAAACCAGACGATCCAGGGGGAAAGCAACACTAGTGACTCTGTAACCCGCTCTGGTGGTGGCCAAGGCAGCAGTATTATGTAGCCGCGCTTGTAGGGAATATTTTGATTTCCCCGGGCCTTGGCCTGTATACTCTACATAAGTTTCAACCCAGGTCTGCCACTGCGAGCAATCGGCTCCAAGGAGAGGAAGTCCTCTTCCTCCTCTTCCCAAATACCAACTGCAATGTAAGCGATTCGAACCGCGTCAACCATGGCGAAACTGCCAATTCCTTCATTCCACCATCTAGCCATGATTTCGCTCTATGAAGCTGGACCACCAAATGCGAGTGTCAACAGCGGGTGTCGCCCGGGGGAATCTCTGCATTCCCGCAGCGGCGCATAATCAGACCGCATGGCCTCATTCCAGCAATACATAGCCCAATGGGTATACTACACAGGCTGCCCTCTTGGGGTCATCGTCAATTCTCCTCAGACCAACAGCACGACAGCATGAGCTCCCAGCAAACCCTCCTGGCTGTGCTCCCCTTCCCGGAGCCAGAAGAATTTATGGCCCATATCCAAGAAAAGCTCGCTCAGCTGAATGTCATCTGGGTACATCGATCATATGGAGTTACCAACTTTGACGCTGCAGAGCAGCTTGATCCAGGTACGGATCGGAAGAAATCCAGTTACAAACACAGAAAAGATGTTAAAATAAGTTCCCTCTGGAAATATATTCAAAACAGTCACCATACTCGCAACCTTGTCTGCTATTTCAACGCCCGAGCAGTCCCCGAATCTCAAGTTCATTCAACTGCTCCCCGGGGGCGTAGATCACCTCCCGCATGAGAGAATATTCTAGGACGACACCGTACAAGTGGCGACCACCTCTGGTATTTACGCTCCCCAGATTGCCGAATGGGTTGTCCTTCAAATCTTGTCGTTCAACCACCCTCGCGCTACCTCGAGAGTTGCCAGAGGGAGAGCCGCTGGGTGTCTCATGGCGAGCTCTAAGAACCATAGGGCCCCGTCTAAGTCATGACGAGCTGCCGCGTGGGAATCCTCGGTTAGTGCAGTATTGGTAGGCAGGTAGCGCGCGTCTGCCATAGCATGGGTGCGAAAATCCTCGCCTTTACGGCCTCGCCGGTTTCCACGCCGGAGAGTAGACGCGATGGTGGGTTTTGTCTGCCCAGAACATGGGATCTGGAAGGCATGCTGCCAATAGAGTGGGAATCACGGGCACGATGAAGCGTCTCTTCACGAATTCCTGCGTCAAGATATCGATATCCTGGTTGTTTGTATGCCCCTGACGGACCGCACCAAGCACATCCTGGGCCAAGAGAAATTCGCCATTCTCGGAGAGCGAACAAAGACGGGCAGAAGCCTCGGCTCAATGTTGATTAATCTCTCAAGGGGAGGCATCATGGACCAATAATCGTTGATAGCTTGTTTCAAGACGAAGAAAACGGACGGCGGACTACGACGTGCAGCGCTGGATGTGACCGACCCAGAGCCGCTGCCACACACGAGCGAGCTCTGGCGGCTGCAGAATGTAGTGGTGCATCCTCACATCAGTGGCCTGACTGACCAGCACCAACAGCAGTTTCCGGCAGCTCTCGAGCAGAACCTGGAGCCGTGGATGAATGGTGTAGCATTGCTGATTTCGGTTGAGAACCGTACAGGGTATTAAGGTGGAAAACAACAAATATCTTTACCCAAGTCTTTTTCCGGTGGAGCCGCAATTGCTATGATATCCGAGTATACTACACTAGTACCTTGTGCCTACAATGCGCGATGTAGAGCCGATGCCATATAGGAGAGACTGGCCGTAACACGTACGGGAAAATGTACCCTCGAGTCAAGTAGGGAGAGACGACGGTAACGGTCAGCGGAAAATCTACCCACTGCGGGCGGAGAAGGCAGGGCATCGAACCGAATAACGAGTGCCCTTTAAGGCTGCAAAGATCCGGGGAACACGGGTCAATCAGCAGCTTCTAGCCCTAGCCTTTTTTTATCCTTTACTTTGACTCACCTATACTATGCTGAACTCTATGCATTGAGGCGCATCGGCAAGCCTCGGCATGACGTCACGCGATGTATCCCTGTTCATGTCCTCGCGACAACGACGACACCACATCATCACCATCACCTCCCTTCCATCCCACCGTCCCCGTCGTCAAGAATCAGGATGCCGTGGTCGTTTGCCCTCCCCCAGGCGATCTTCGAGTCGCCGCTGCTGGCAACCTTGACCCCCATCGCGACCGGCTCCACGATCGGCTATCTCGTGAACCGTACGTCAATCAGCCAACCATCCCGACCCAATCAAAGGAATTGTAGATCTAAATGCTAATACATACCTTTGTCCAGGCCACGGGACAAAACCCAAATACGCAACCCTCAAACAACCCCCCCTGGCACCGCCCGCCTGGCTCTTCCCCCCGGTCTGGACCCTCCTCTACGGCCTCACCGGCTACGCATCCTACCACGCAACAAAATCCCTCACAAGCCTAACCCTCTCGACATATCCCTCGGAAACACAAATCCTCTACACCGCCCAACTAGCCCTCAATCACGTATGGATGCCCCTCTTCTTCGGACTGCGCAAGCCCGCCCTTGCGGCGGTCGATATCCTAGCCCTCGGTGGGACGGTTGCGGCACTGATGCGCGAGTGGTGGGATACTGACCGCTTTGCATTTTGGTTGTTTACGCCCTACGCGGCGTGGCTGGGTTACGCAACGTATTTGAATTTCGGGGTCGGGATCTTGAATGGGTGGACTGTTCCTGCGGAGGACAAGGCGAGGAGTGAGGCGAAGGGGAAGGGCAGGGAGGAGTGAAGGGGGAGGCGTGATTCTCTCGGATTAGGCCGTGGAACCATGAGTGCTTTGTGGTTTTTGTCTTGCGTTGTGTTGTAAGGACTGTTTGGATCGCGATAGGTGGTCGCCCAGCAGATCGACGGCTCAAATACTAATACAATGAAGATATTGTTATGTAGAAACAAAGTACGCCTCGAATTCATTCATGTGTAGTCGATCTACATGCTTCATTGCTGAGGTCATGTCCCACCGAGACCAAAGTCTATAAAAAACTAGCTTCCATTTTCTAACCATCAACCTATGTGAGTCAAGGTAGAAACATAACAAACACATGGTTGAAAGAATCTCCGGAGTTTACAAATTAAAGGAAACCAATGGACTTTATGTATGACATTAAGTTGATAGATAAAGAATGCAACCTTTATTCCACCAAGAGGATATGTCTAACACATCCCATCAACATGAAACTTCATTATGGATAAGACAGCTTGAGTTCCATGTGTTGAAAGAGGTCTGAAGTGAATGAATAGACTGCAACAATGAGTCATAGTCCCACGTATTGATGTCTGAAGTATTACATCTTGTGAGTATTCTCTTTGTTTAAGAACGGAACCGGTCTAAAATCTACATCCATTGTCTCAGACTCAAAATGCCATTTGATATATTTTCTCAATGTTTATGCACCCCAACTTTGAGCTAGTGCACACGAGTAAGATGCCCCCCAAAGTGACGGAATGCCTTTATAAAAAAATAATATATCCTTCTTGTGCTTACGAGGGAGCCCTTCGTTGCGCCGGAAAAAGTTTCTATGCTGAATGGCCAGGCTTTCCTTTCTTTACATATCGTAGATGAACAGGGGTAGTACAAAATAGAAAGAGCAAGGGGGAGGCGTGTTGGTAAACCCGATCATGATCTAGAACCGCAGAAAGAGACAACGAGAAGCGTCTGGATGAATGGAGGCATTGTCACTCAGCGTATTTCCTATTGTTGAGATTGCAATGAATGGGGCAAGAGAAACGATAAAGTCTACGTGTTTCCCAAAAAGGGTCTAGTTCTTCATACACCTGCACATACTCGAGAAGAACCGGACATCAAGACCCACGAAGACTTGAAGTCTACACCATGCATTTTTACTCCAGCAGATACGTTACCAAAGCTCAAGCTTTATAGCTGTAGCACCGCGTCTGCGGGGGGTCTGTACTGCGATAATGGGATACTTTGGTGAATTGCCCTACGACATCCTGGGCCTTATCTTTCCCTATCTTGCGCCGGTGCAGATTATCCGCTGTGAAAGAGTTAACAAAAGATGGCAGGGATTCGTCAAAGACTGGATAACAAAGTATGGATACGAAATAATGGTACAATCTGGATATCGGGCACTATTCCCTACAGAGCCTGAATATCGATTGTCGTATCGAATGCTGAAAAATCGAGGTGTGGGGATGAATGGAGGCGGATGTCTTTCCCTCCTTGCCTGAGAGTTTGCTAGCCTCTATAGTGAAACGGACACACTGTATAGAGACCGGAAGGCTATTATCAGCACGCAAGTTAAAGGACTGCCACGCCTGCAGTACCGACGAGGACGAGGTGGCTTGGATTGCACCTACGCATGATAATACTAAACGAGACCCGGAGTATAGGAAACGGGCCGATTCCCTATTCTGGCGATTCAGGAACGACAAGCAAGACAGATGTATACTTGCAACAAAGCTTTTCGACCCTAAAGTTTCTTCGGAACTGGTAGTTATTACGGCATTAACTGCTAATAACAGCCGCACAGTGCAGGTGCATCTTTAAGCATGGACTAGGTCCAATAAACTTGTCAAATAAGTGACAGCAGAAGGGTGTCTAGTCCAGTACTAATAGATCGCAGGGTAGCTGTCCTCTCCTTGGTTAAAGAGAAGATATTGTTCGAGACGGAGTATGTGCTTGGTCATAACTCCATCTTTGATGACGAGGATGAGATAGAGCCTGTGGAGGCTACCATACCGTACCTGCTCGGTGAGTGCGGGTGTATGCTGGAATCTGGAACCGTCAAAAGAAAAAGTACATGCTGGAGGCATATGACTTTCAGACCCAAAATAGGCTATACCAGTCTGATATATTGTATTCTGCCTGGCTTTGGGCTAATACTCTAAAAGATCTTGGAGTAGGAGCTCCTAAAGGCGGCGGCTTTAGTAAGGTGGTTCGAAGCGCAAATGGCTCTGAGTTAATACTCCAACCTTCCATCGACGAGAACGAGGCCACCAAGACTTTGAGAGACGCCGAGGAATTTGCAGTTGGTATTTTGGCAGAAACACCGGATAGTTGGTTCACACCGTAAATTGGCCTAGCTGCTCCTTATCGAGATTCTTCACCCATTCATTGACAAATCAGCTGGTGGACTTTCATCGAGTAAACTATTACCCTGATCGTCCGCCAGAGGAGGAAGAGAATATACTACGCATTCACGAAATCTTCATCCTTCAACGCTATACTCAAGCCACAGGGGCCGGCTTTGCCCTCCTGTGCATTGGCCTACCAGTGTGCCTAATTTCCGATTTTGAATGTCGACAGCCCTTCCCCAACACACGATGTCTGAATCAGTGGAGCAGACCAACGTGGTGATTCTGATCGAGATGGCCTACTGGCCAGCGAAAATCACGAGAAACTGACGCAGATAATCCGGCTGAAGGCGCGAGTTAAGCTACCCACAGAGGTTTATGACCTCATATTTTCCTTTTCCTCGCCAGGGGACCTCATGCAACTATTCGAGCTCATAGGGACCCAGCGGCACGGGTGAGAGAATGAAGCCCAGGATATGTTGCAGGCATGGATAGATGCACTAGTGCGAAGGCATCTCTGGTAGCCGACAGGCGTTCAAGCGAAGACACCACCAATGCCTCTCGATAATTTGTCGTATGATGCTCGCAAGCACTATTGTAGGTCACAAACCCGTTCCATGGATTGAGATACACCGTGCTAATACATACCGTTAGACGGCTATTCCATTTTCACACCGGACGGCTGACCGAGGACCTTCGCGTTGAGATAGATCACTTTTGCTACGCCGGAGGTTTCACTGTTTCGGTTGATCAATTGAACATTGTGCACTGGTAGAGAACGGCAAGCCGCTCATTGACGACGCGCAATTCACATGGAAGAATACCCGAAGAACATCTCGCCATGGTCAATGCTCCTACAGCAACTATCACAAACATTATGGGCAATGAGTATGGCACAGTTCTGATAGAGCTCCTGACACCCGGAAGCACGTCAGCCCGATACATGTAAGGCAACTGACTCTCGCTGCCCAACTCTTCCAGTTTGACTAACGTGCCCTAGACACGTGCTTTATTCGCTACGCACTGATCAGATACGATGGTGGAAAAACACCCAAGGAAGAGTCACCGGACGCAGAAAGGAGGTTCCGCGTGTGCCCGGTAGGTCCAGGGTGTATGCCGCTATCTGGTCCCGCTCCAGCAAGCCCAATGAATCTGCATCCCACCGACTCGGAGCTTACCAGATCGGTAAGGGCCAGGGAATCAGGATCTACCCACCTGGGTCTGGCAAATCACTCACATATGACTGCACCCACTGGATACAGGATCGCGGACCGTACTCTCAATACCAGACAGGGGTAGTCAATGTGCGGCCGAAAGCCATCCAAGCTGCTGACGACGAGGAATTTGTCTTGGGGCCATCATGGCCGGGCGACGGGACGACTCTGCCGGGCATTGACATCGTTCGAGGATCCACACGATGTCTTATTACGACGATAGAATAACCCTATTCTGGAGTAAGATCCGCACTGAGCTATCCGGCGAGCAGCCAGGTGGCAATTATGAAGGCCATCAGAGCAGTACAAGGTCCATTCCTCCGAACTGGGCGAGCTCTTCGAGAATTACCAGGTGATGATGATTCAACGATTATTGTCCGAAAGGATGCCAACTGTTTCCTCAGCCACACTGACGAGGTGCTGATTCCTCTGACCCGCATTCATGGGATAAGTCCTCGCCAACTAAAATAAACCCATTCTTTATGACGGTCACTTCGTTATGCCGGCCAACGGGCTCGGGTGACTGGTCGTTGGAGACTTTACCTATGGCAGCGGCACGAGATCAAACCTGCGCGAAAATATTGATATCGCCGTCATGATTGAACTAGCCACGGCCGCCGAGTGTTTTGTGGCTGTGAGAGCGACAGGCGCAACTGGCCCTTCCTAGCGTAGCGAGCGATGACAATAGCGGCCCGTTTTCACCTGGGTTGTCGACTTTGGGATGGGATACCCTTGTGGCAGCGAACGGAATCGTCATCTTTATGACTTGACTTGGCTCGGTGGAAATCATATTTCGCGCCATGTTTTGGTATTTAGATAGCATGGTGCTGTGTTTTTGTTCATGATTTGATTTTGCTTTTATGTGCCTTTCACCCTAAGTCTCTCTTTAGCGCAAAAGTTTCCTCATCCAAGCCTCACACTTTTGTGTTGAAATTTTCTTTTCTGTATGAGCATTCGTGGGATAGGCCTGATGTGGATGATTCTAACAATGTCCACCATTTCACGTCGTAGCTGTCCGGGAAAGAATCAGCGGTGAAAGGAAGGCAGTCCTATTGTAGATATCCTCTTCCTGTGATATCGAAAATAGAAGCTGTGTATCTGACTCGATCCCTCTCAGTATCCTACTCCACGAGAATATATGGAGCCTTGACCCGGCGAACATTTAGATCAATTAGGTGCGAATGTTAGGATCTTTTGTGGTCTGTAAAGTCCGCGGGTCCATCCCCGCACGAAAGGGTCGTATCAACCGTCGAAATGCCAAGTTATGTACAAGAAAAGAATGGTAGGCAGTGGGCGAGCCACCAGGGCAAAATCTGCTATAGGACAGCGGGATGCCGGGCCAGCATCAATCCTTCCCCGCGCGACTATACGTTCGTCTCGGCCTGCGCTTTAGCATACCCGCAATTGGACCCGTATAGGTACTCAATTTTCTCAGGGTGCCTGTCGCTCGCGATTATGATTTGTATTCTCGGTATCTCCGTTCGGACGGTGTCGTTATCTTCGTCCTCAGATTCTTGCAGCACTTGCTTGAGAAGCAAAACGACAAAATAGCCCGCGAAGAGAAGGAGGACTAGGAGTGCGATGGAGAATGTGATCGTGCTGGAGAGCCTTGCCAGGGCTGACTGGTAGTCCATGGGCTGGGATAGATGAGGTGTTGCGTCTGATGGAATGAGAGGCGGTTGAGGTATTGGGGGGCTGTTGGAGGACTGTCAGTACCGCTGCTGGTTTTTCGGGTGGGTAGAGGCCTGGAGATAGGTAATGCTCGCAGCAAACCGACTTTTTGTTTAGGACGTCTTGTATCGTCACTTCATCAGTGCTGGCCGAATCTTCGTGTGCGTCTTGAAAAGGAAAGACGGTGGCCGGATAGGGGTGAATGTGGCCATGGTGACGATCTGGCCGGTGCAATTGTTCAATGATAGAGGAAGGCATCGTTCGTGTCCACGAAATGAATGTTGGAAAGGCTACGCAAAGAAGGACAATAGCGAATGATTGGCGGAAAGACAATAATGAGTGACTGGTTAGCTATCATAACGTGTGCTGTAGCACTCTTTATATAATTCAGCCCAATTGACTGCCTCACGAGTCATGGGCCTCTGGGTCCGCCAGTTGGATTTTTGGTCATGAGCCAGTTTTGGCAGCACGGCGTGAACAAAACCAAGCAAAAACCCTGTCGATTGACAGATTCAAGACGATAATCCCGGGAAAACGGTTGTCAGTTGTCACTGCTAGGGCGAGGACAACCCACAGTGGACCAGCACGTGGGGGCTCAGCAGTAAAACTAGTCTCAGATACGAGGGCGATCACCAAGTGCCAAAACCCTTTGGCAGGCTTTCTTCTTTTCTATATGCCTGTATTAAAGGGTCAATGACGGCAACAATTTGTGAACAGTGACTCTAGTATACAGAATAAGATGCAATGACTTGATGGATCTCAAGATATGTAAATGAGGAGCTGGACGGTACTTAAAGTTGGCACCAGCCCCGGCCGATTCCCAACACAGCCTCATGTCTCGGAGGCTGAAGGGTCCCCGCCAGGAATGGCGAACGAGCAGGTCGGAAATAGCAAGGTTGATTGAAGATCTGCAAGCAGAATTTGCTTGTCTCAGGGACTGGGCCAGTGGAATGCGAAAATGGCGTGTTGAAGGACCCTCCTTGGGGGGAGTGGGTCGAAGCCCTATTTTAGCCTCGGAGGTGCCGCCGAAATTTCAGTTTTGCTGCCTTTATAACTCTGGGCACACTGTTGAAGTCAAGCATTCCGTCCCCGCTTAAGTAATTAAATCGCAGGCATATAGCTTTCCTACCTAAAGAGCTGCAATGCGCGGCCTATGAGTTTACTTCACTCAGTAGACCACTTATGTCAAGTACTACAGCCACTGTCGTCAGCCGAAGTCCAACAGGACAAGCATCCGCTCTTCTGCTTGGTATCGGTATATGCTGGAACCTAGACGGCACCATTCGAAGCTCGCTCATTGCAAGAGTGTTCCGTGATATAAATGGACATGTAGTAGAGGTGGGCTGTTCAACCGGGCGGCGTTGTTTGCGGCGTGGAGGCTTTCAGCTGCGCCACCGGTTGTTGAATGTTGATCCCTCTAGCTGCTGGATTTGTATAGTTAGCTCCGCCACTAGAGCCCACACCAGTTGGACTTCCGGTAATGCCTCAACGGTAATGCTGATCATCTCGGTGAGTTCGGCATGGAGGTCTTGGTATCAGAGCCCGAGGGGGCCCGCGGGATACGATAGTGGAGCAATCTGAAAACGTTGATGAACTACCTAGTACAGAAAGCTAAGTTCAAACACTCGAATAATATCCTGGGCTTGTGAAGAAACATGTGGCGTGCATCCTGTCTCCTACCGGCGTCTCATACCCCGGCTTGATCATCGGCTATGCCCGACGACACGACCCTGCGCTTTCATAAATCTCCAGCCGTGGCATCCGCTTTTGCTTTCTTTTCACCGAATTCGCCGGTGTGACGAGACTAGTCAGTTTGACTAGGGCAGCTCTAAAGTGACCGATATTACTGAACCCTTCGCTTTGTGAAGAAGAGATCAGATGCCACTAGATCGCTGATTCTCTATCAGGACAGTCTCCTTCAAGATGCCAGAATTTAACGTTATACAAAGCATATTGATGATGATCTCGAGAAGTAAGATTATCGTTGACCCCTTTTGCGACCGGTGATTGAGACACCTCACAGGAATGGCGGATTCGGACCTTAACTTGATATTTGAATGCTAAAATATGTTTCCCTTCGTTGTATGTAATAAGAGCAGCAACAACCGTGGCAGAGGGACTGCCGGGGGTACTTTACTCTGGAACCTCTCGGCTTTGGTATTTGCCGTGGATGGACTCCAAAAAAAGAGCAGAGCCCGTTCAGCTGTCTTCGTACAATCTCCTTTCGAGCTCTGAACCAGGGATGGACTAGCTAGGGTAGAACTATGGTATAAGATATTTTACTTATGTGGCGCATCCAGTCAGAAGACAACGTGGCTACCAGGAATGGTACCTCTCTTGGCCTGTTGTGCGAGTGGCAGGTACATCTCCAGAATCCGGGGCGAGCAAAAGTCCCCGGAACATGCGGGAGAAAGGAAAGACCCCATGGGAGGACGTATGTCTAGGGTATTTGACCAGGCCCAACGATACTTGTCCGTTAGTGAGACTGGAATGATGGATGCCTGTACCTCACCCTACAAAGAAGTCTCAGTGCTATCTGGATGCTGCTATGGTGGGGGAGGAGTCAAGTATCACTGCTACTGCGTGCATCGTTAGATAAGTAATGCGGTTTTTGATATGAATTAAGCACAACGTAGGACAGCCCCAGACGTTCATGCCACGCTAAAAACGTCTGGGGTAGTTCTGTATACTTTCTTTCACTGAGGTCCCACAGCCATGCATATCAATATTCCTAGTTATATGAGAGAGGGTTGCTTGATAGCACGCCATGCAAGATTTACATCGTACGCGAGAATAGTAGCGCCGACGGGGTATATTACGCTAATAGTATTCCCTACGAGACAGATATTGCAAGGGATATCTGCCGGTTCCACCAGCGTCACCGCATGAAAAAGTGGTAGTATTCACTACTCTAACTGTGAGATATCTCCAAGTCCATAACCACTACAAAGCAAAGCTTCATTCCTTCAGCTCCGCTCGAATAATTCCCTGCCCATCACCAGGAGGATACGAGAAGCTCGGCTCGAATCCCGCCTCAGTCAGCAACCTCCTCCAGTGACCCTCAGAGCGCTCCATGCTGTTGAGAAATAGCATCATCTCCCCGTCCCACATCGCAGGAAGCATCGGGCAGTGTTTGTCTGAGAGGATGAATTCCTCGATCATTAGTGTTGAGTAGCTCGGTTTCATGGCCTCGCGGATGTGTTGTAGGATCTCCAGGCATTGCGCGTCGGACCAGTTGCAGAAGATGAATTTCAAGTAGTATATGCTTGCTCCTGCGCGTCTCAACAATTAGTATGACAATGTTCGAAGGATGTGTGCTTGTACTACCCTTGACTGGCTGCGGCTTGAACAAATCAAACTATATCTTCTCAGCGTCCAACCCCTCGACACTCTGCTCAACCACATGGGCTTAGTCCTCAAGGACAAATTTTTCCCTGGTATTTGGGAACTTATGCCTGAACGTCTTGATATCGTGTCTCCGTCCACCGGCAACATTAACCAGGAAGACATCATCGTCGCCCCCGTTCCAGTTATCCAGTAGTCCCTCCTGCACCGAGAACTATTCCACCCAAGGCGGCCGACTGCCGCGGCCTCCTCCATAAAACCATTCGTAATATCAAGCCGCTCCTGACTCTTCGCGTCCCATTCCCACATGCACCCGTCGAAACCCATCGCGTAGTTCCAGGGTCCGGATGTAACGCCTTCAATGAATTGGTGGTTGTTTGTTGTTGCGGAGGAACTCGGGGATTCTCGCGAGGGACGACATGCCGAACTCGAAGCTGTTCCGGTTCACAATTGGACTAGGTTGATTTGCTTTGCGACAGTTAGAGGAGAGGCGGTTCGTGAGAGTACTAACATGAACTTCATCATGGCGATACTATACCGGTCGGCCATCTGATGTGTCATTCGGGTAGCCTTGTATATGTGGATATCGTGCTCTTCGACGTATTCGATTTCGGCCTGGGCTCGGAGGACGCGCTCTAGATGGATAAGTCTTAACTTTTGACATGGTAGAGAGGTGCTTGAGCACGGATCGGTTCATGTACCAGCGATCAGAGAGCTTGCGCCCTTCACAGCCGCTAGCTGCTCTAGAACCACTGGCCCAGTCGCCTTACTGAGTGTAAGGGAGATTTCCAGGTCGATTCCGATCCGCACACACATTGCCAGTGTGGGCTCTAGCATGTTACATGGTTAGGAGAAGCTGCGCGATCCTAGCGTATCTAGTCAGGTCAAGGGAGGTCATACCGAGCACGCCAGGTGGTAGACGTTGTCCCTCGGCTCGCGTAGACTTCTTTAAGAGACTCTGCACTGCTTTGAGGGCATCAAGTCTGTCTTCTTCGCCGTGGTTGGCCCTGAATGCACCAGTAGATTGGTTTACCTTGCCCAGGAGCTGATTTCCTATTTCAAAGCGCACTAAGTACCTGGACGTACATTTCAAGATAAGGGACTGGGCTATCCATGAGGGCAGGGAGAATTCAGGGCCCCAGTAACTGACACTCCGAGAATCACGCATGTCCAGGCCATATACATTTGTCGCCTCATATGTGCATTACAGCTGACGATCAAATTATATAGGCAGTACACCCGGAATTATGAAACGAGATTCGTGAATACTATTTACAGAAGCAAAACCCAAGGCTAATCTAATCACCCCAGAGCCAGATCTATGTCGAACGAAACAGGCCAGCAAGATACGCCGTCACGACCCCCGACAGAAGAACAAAGATAGCAAAGTTCCTCGCCGCGGCGATGCCAACTCGAACCATATTCTTATCATACCGCCGATTCGTCGTGTCGAGGGTATTCCCAGCCGGGAATGGTACATCTGGAACAGGTTTTCCAAGAAACCTAATAAGTCAGCTAATACACAAGAACATCAGAATCAGATGAGATATCCATACTCGCAAAGCGGCCCCCACCCATCCTTCACCGTCCAAACAAGCAACCTCTCCGGCTGATGCACCAAAACCCCCTTCACCGTCGCCATATGCTGCCGATAAACCCACTTCCCGTTCCGCGCTAAGGACCCATAAAAATGCATATTGAAGCAGTGAACCGTATACTGCACAGCCCAGTACATGTCCGCCTGGAACCAGGGTAGGACATGGTACCAGAAGCCGCGCGCATGAGGCAGTATCAGCGCCGTAATACTCTCGTACCAAGTATCCACATCACGGTGGTTGAGAATCACCTTCGCCTCGGGGTACGCGTCTATCAATTCCGTCGCGAAGATCGAGCAAGGCTGGTCCGTCACGGCCTCGGCATGGCCGATGATCGAGTCGAAGTCGGAGCGTGTTATACCGGCGTCGCCCTTTTGGTTTGATCCAGTCCCGACGATCCCAAATTTCCGACGCCCCAGCTCCGCCCACTGTTTCCATTGCATGGGACTGCTCTCGCTCATGTCGAAGCCGTGGTAGACGTGGTCGTAGCCGAGGATTATGAGGGCGCGCCGCAGCGACTCGGTTCCCGAGCGGGACATGCCCAGGGCTAGGACTTGCATTCGTTTTGTCCGTGGACGCGCGGGTTGCGGTGTGATGCGGTAGAGACATTTTTCTAACAGAAAGGGTGCGGTTTGGGTAAACATATTGGCTACAGTTGGACTTGCTTCGTCTGGCCTTCTTCAAGGGGTAGGTATCGGCGTAATATGCTAAGGGGTCTTCGAGATTCAGATCGTGGGGAGCGGGGATCATCGTGGGATTATGCAGATCATTAGTAATAGGAGACAGTACTAACTGAAACGAGAGCGAAATATTCCCATATCAAGTTAGTCTAGCTTTATCCAGTTGGATTGGAGTTGGAGTATTTTTATATCGCAGACACTGAGAACGATGTGAACCACCGAGATCTAAAGAGTGTAGGTAATCCAAATAGGGTTCGAGGCGGCAAGTTTGTTGACAGTAGAGTCCAGATGGAACACCTCGACCTGTACAACACCCGGACGTCTATACATTGTATTCGTCAAAGGATTCTGTCCGAAGGCTCTTGGATACGACAAAGGAGGGGGCGGGATGGCCATTGTGCCAATTGCTTGCGGCCAACACGAGACTTGATCTTGGGCTTTGCGTTGAACGCAACTTTTATTCAAGTCTTGTGCTTGATATGGACAGGACAATGAGCAGTGAAAAGAAATGTGGAAATGTCCTCCGAACCTCTAGTCGGGATTGGTTTCAAAGACAAACAACAGAACTCAATCCTCTAGCTTGATTTACTCATATATTAAAATCAAGCGGAATAATCTCATCAACAATCCACCACTCGCCAGTCTCAGGATTCAGCCTATTCCTCGAGTACCTCAAGAACGTCGTGTCAGGGTCAACATTCCAACGCGCAACATCCCCTTCCAACCCGGGCGGGATCCCATCTCGAGGCCGAAACACAGCATATGGTTTAATGCGCGCTTCTTCCGGGATGGGTAGTGGTATACCCACATGTATAGGCATACTCGCCAGAGCAGGATGCGGACTTGGCGAGCGGTCGATTCGCATGCTAATTGTCATGCTCACGGTGGATATGGAGGCGTTGCTGTCGTTCCCAGGGCTCTGTATACCGGTCACCGGTAGGTACGATTGGTCTGGGGATTGCGGGAAAGATGTTCCCTGACTGGCCGCCATGTTAGCGGCAAGCATCTCCTCTATCCGAATGACGGTCTCGCAGAACGCCGCGCCGAGACTGTTAGCATAGACACCCTGTACACTCGGTGCACGACGCATAAGCGCTACGGCCTGCCGACGGATAGTCGGCTCCGCGCATCGCAGGACAGCGACGAGGAGTGGGAAACCGACGCCAATGTCCAATGTGAAGGGCGGTTGGGACCCGTCTGAGCGGGCGGATGCATCGAGGGCGATGCGGGATTGTTCGACGATCGTTTGGAAGTTTGAAATGCAGGCGTCGGTTGTGGTTTTGAACCGCGAGACACATGTTGTTATTAGGATGACGAGGGTTTCGTGGTGAGTTTGTAGAAGGGCGATTATTCGCGTTTGGTGTGGTGTTGAGATAGGTTTTGTTCGGAGGAATTCGACCAGGGTGTTGAAGGCAGCGCACCAGTTTTTGAGTTTTGATAGGAGGGCCACTTGCTGGGCCATTAGGTTCCCAGGGACATGGTAGTCAGATGTGCTATCATGATGCGCCTCGCAAGCTTTCTGTAGGAGATGCGTCTCCGCCGTAAGGACAAACATAGCCTCGCGTGCAGACTTGAGGTCAACAAATCCAGGCGGCAAAGCGCGATCACTATCGCGCAGTAACGCACCTACGGGCATCTGATTTTGCGAGTTTCCGAGTAAACTCAGCCGCGCAAACATTGGAACAATTGTATCCTCCACCAGCGAGGCTCTGGACGCCGGGATACTCCCTTCCGCAACCTGGTCGCGCAAGGCCAAAACCAGATTAACGCCCTGTTTATAAAGGCGCAAAGCCTCCTCCGCACCACCCTGCAGCGCCTCGATACAGATAAAGAGTACGCAACTGATCAGATTCACAAATACGTCTGTCCCGCCGCATTCTATTCGCTGGCGAACGGCAGATACCGAGCGCGAGTACCAGCCCAGCGCATCCTGATACTTGTGAGTGGGAGTAGAAAGTTTGTAGCTCTCGAAGAGAGAACTGATGGAGATGATGGCGTCCCAGACGGCAGGCTCAGTATGAGAAACCTGAGGGAGGATGGTGCTCCAGAAGTCAGCATCCAGGCCGCCGATCATCGGTGCAGCATGTTGGAAGTAGTAAGTGAAGGCACGACGCTCTCGCCACGATCTGTTTGGTGATACCGAGAGAGAAGTGTCGATTATAGAGACTGAAGAGCCGGACGAGAATGTCCCGTATGTGGTGTATTGATACTCGCACTTCCGACCGGTCTTGGAGCATCGCAGGCAATGCGGTTTTTCCTCCCCACATTTGACTCGTCGGGCTCTGTATCCTATTAGTATAGGGAGATTTGAGGCTTTGGTCAACGATCAGATAAGCCCTTACTTGCACGTTTTGCATCCCCGCCTTGATTTCAGAGGGCCGATGCTACTCCGCGAGATTGCGGGAGTGGCGGTCATTTTGACAGTCCATCAAGTCTGTTAGAATCAGAAGGGTTATCTCACGATGCTTTGTGATGTTGGCACCGCATCTGCTCGATGGGCATGAGAGCAGTCAAGATTCAGGGGGGGTAATCAAATTTAGAGCCGCTGCAGCCTCAGGCAGAACTCCGGTCGGATCGGGCCGGCAGCCACTCTTCCCGATTCAAAGCCCTCTTGCGTGGATCTATACACCACCTTCTATCAGATTGTTGACTCTATTCAGACGCTTATGAAATAGTGTACGTGCCCGTGGAATGTATGGCTACCGATTGCAACTTCTCATCCTGAGGTTGCTGCTGAGCCAGTCGGCCTCGAACATACTACGCACAGGAATCGAGAAGTTTCCCCATGGAATGTCCAAGAGGAATACTGTATTTACCATGGAAGACGAGATACTATGGGAAGTCGTGGATGTCGAAGCTACTCACTCATTATGGGAGCGTATATTACCTGTTGCTTTTGATACTTCCCACGGTTGCAAACTAGGAAGTCAAGCGCAGATGGGACAAGTGCCAAAGGGCCAAGAGCTCGCAGTTGGTCCCTCGGCAGGCCGAATTCTTTGACGCCGGAAGATTCTCGGTGCATTTCAATGGAGATCCATGTAAGACACTAACCCGCGTCCCCGGTCTCCCAACGTCCGCCAATACTGCTGGCTAGGGAGCACGGTAGGGAGACGGAGATAAATAATTTCACAGATTCTGATGAGAAGTGTCCTGGCTGGTCTGTAGTATGGCCAATTGATGGTTGAAAATGCGCCTGATATGCTTGACGTAGTTCAACCAGAGCCGCCTTGCGTTTGCCGATAGGTCAATTCTAGCTCTACTTTATGGGAGAGCACTAAGGCATTATTGAAGGCGAACGAACTTATCTCCAACACCATAGGCCGAATAATGATTGCATTTCGCGGCCCGCCTTACCAAAGTCACTCTCTACTCAGGCTTTGAAGCTACGCAATATGATCGACGAGAAGAGAACAGAGGGGGTGTGTTGATACAACATCGAGATTCTATTACTATACCCGACCTAGCCAATAAACTGAACCAAATCCTACCTTGTCAGTTTATTTATAGCCGAGGAACGAAGGGAAGTGTTGAGGTTTTCTCACTTATGATAATATCACTCATCATGATTCAGATGCCTGCCCGAATCAATCTGCTCCACCTACTCTTTGTAACAGGTGGTATCGAGCGCAGCCCCGCCGATTGCTCGGTGCAAGAGGAACATGAGCCTCTCAGCACGCTTGCACCATATGCCGGGGCAAGTGCAGCCAAAAATTCAAGTCGCCGCAGCTGACCGAACCCGCGGCGAGTTCGGGGGATCTCCGGCACAGTCGGGGTTTGTGATGGGGGGCTTGTTACTCATTCAGACTGGGAGAGTCCCGAAGGCTTGGCGCGGAGGAAGGCGGGCTTGGCGTTGGTCACTGACTCCAAGCCCTCCATCCTGGTTTCTTTGTTTCCTCGCTTTCTTTATCCCTCCACTGTTAAACTACCAACTCTCTTCGTTATGTGCGGAACACCTTCCTATACTGTCCAGCCACTTTCTCTTAGGCGCCGGCAAATTGGTCTCCTGAGGGGGGGTGTGTGATTACGGAATCCCTGGCTCGTTTTCGGAAGAAATCTGACGCGCATTGGTTGCAACTAAGCCATGGTTGGCTTGGCTTCCAGCCAGTGCAGCCACTGCTGTCATCGAATCGAGGAAACGCGGATGGGCCTGCCCCGGGCGACGCCCTCATGCCCCGCGGGGACTGGTTGGTCCAGGCGTCGCGCAGTTGGCCGATGTTTGAGACAGAGTAAGCGCGCCCAGGGCGATCTTGCGAGCCTCGTTAATGTTGGTCAGACCTGACTGGACAGACAATTTGCGCTCTGTGCCCGGCTTGTGTAACTTGACCAGGAAGGGAGAGGGCTGGTGAAAACATAAGCATTGAAAGAGTGAAGCCCTCGGAGCAGCTTTAGGATGGGGTCAGAGTCACTCGACAGTCGTCTGGATGAATGCGAGAACTTTAGCCCTTCAAGTGGGCCGCCAAGGCAATAAGGTCAACCTCTCAGCGTTTCGAGGTTCTTTGAGTCTGATTCACAATGTTGAAACTGGGACATTCATCGCGCCAAGTGAACGTGGCCCCCATCCCCGCTAACCAACCCCGGTTCCTTGGCCTCCCCAGGTCGATTCACAGGCCCGGGTTACTGCTTTGGGACTTCCGAGAGCTCTGGCGTCTGTAGCTGTTGTGCTATATATGCGGCCGCTCGCCATTATCTCCCGCTCCCCCCGGATTGTCTCCATCTCAACAATTGATCGTCGCTGTCGTTCGTGCTGTGCTTGAATGTCATCGTCAACATGTTTGGGTTCCCAAAGTACTTCGGCTGGAGGGGCAGAGCCCTGAACCTGGCTATCAGTTCGCTGGGATCTCTTGATTTCCTGTACGGCTAATATGTTGCTCTCTTGACTCGCCTTCGACTGACTTTCGCAGGCTTTTCGGTTATGACCAGGGCGTTACTGGCGGTCTTCTGGACCTGCCGTCGTTCATCAAATACTTCCCCGAGATCAATCCGGACCTTTGTGCAGACTGGGACCAAGCCTGCGATTCCCAGAAGAGCACGAATCAGGGTATCGCCGTCGCGTCGTACAACTTGGGCTGTTTCCTCGGTGCTATCTTGACCATCTTCGTCGGTAACCCACTGGGCCGTCGCCGGACTATCTTTTGCGGCTGTGTGACCATGACCACCGGCGCTATCTTGCAATGCACTTCGTACCATCTGCCTCAATGGATCGTGGGTCGTATCATTACTGGAATCGGAAATGGTATGAACACAAGTACTGTTCCAACCTGGCAGTCTGAGTCGTCCAAGGCCCACGATCGAGGAAAGCTTGTCATGATTGAAGGTATGTTGATCACGGCAGGAATCACTCTCAGTTACTGGATCAACTACGGTAAGTCCATCTCCGTCGCTACCAATTGTGGAAGGGACAACCGGCCTAACTGTGCCCCAGCGTTTGCCTTCCTCCCCAACCACGAGGTCTCTTGGCGCTTCCCAATTGCCTTCCAAATTATATTCGCCGTCACCATCTTCTGCTCAATCCTTAACCTGCCCGAGTCTCCTCGATGGCTTGTGATGCAAGGTCGAGATGACGAGGCGGTTGAAATCCTTGAATTGTTGAACGAACTGCCGCGCGAGGATCCCTACATTCAGAACGAATTGCAATCAATCAAGGAGACGGTTGTCGAGATGTCAAAGGGCTCCTACCGCAGTTTGTTCGATATGTCCGAGTATCGTGAATTCCACCGTGTCGCCCTTGCCTATGTAAACCAGATGTTCCAGCAGATTTCAGGAATTAACTTGATCACCTACTATGTAAGTCCTGCGTGATTTACCTAGCGATCGCAGAGCTGATCCCAACCAACAGGCCCCGACCCTATATGCGGGCATTGGTCTCGGCGGAGGTAACACTGCTAAGTTGATGGCTGCTTGTAACGGGACAGAGTATCTTATGGCCGCGTTCATCCCCATCTTCATCATTGAGAAGGTGGGCCGTCGCCCACTGATGCTCTTCGGCGTACGTATATTCCCTTATGGCGTCTGTTATCTTTGACTAATGTAATCCAGGCCGCTGGTATGTCGATTTCCATGGCTGTCCTCGCAGGCACCAACTACCGCGTCCAGTATTACGATGACACCCAAGCTGGTATTGGACAAGCTGTGTTCCTTTTCGTCTTCAATACTTTCTTTGCTATCGGCTGGCTGGGTATGACCTGGCTGTACCCCGCAGAGATTGTCCCTCTGCGTATCCGTGCGCCTACCAACGCTCTGTCGACTTCTGCAAACTGGATCTTCAACTTCATGGTTGTCATGATTACACCGGTGGCATTCTCTAATATCGGCTATCAAACCTACATTATTTTCGCTGTCATGTAAGATCTTTTACCTTTTAGGGTATCGGACAAATTACAGATCATCGTACTAACGGTTTATAGCAACGCATTCATGTTCCCTGTCGTCTACTTCTGCTTCCCCGAGACTCGCTACCGCTCGCTGGAAGAGATGGACGCCATTTTCAAGAAGTCTCACGGCGTCTGGGATGCCGTCAAGCATTCCGTCAACGAACCGTACCGCTACGACAAGCACGGTAACCTCAAGCCCGAATACATTGAGGAGGCGATGCGTCGTGAAAGCATCACTCACGCGCCCACCCCCAAACTGGACAGTGACGAGAGCACCAATGAGGCGAGCGAGAAAAGGGTGGAGTAGACGAACTCCGTGCGTTGAAGTGAAATGAGTTGGATGAACTGAGTTGGTAGTATTATACCCACCGTACTAGGCTACCTACCACCTGTACGCTTTCGATCTGGAGGATTTATGTTGCATAGTCTAATTTTTTCTGGTTGTAATTTAGCTATTAGAGCTCTAGACGGGTTATTCCCAGATGACTAGCTTAATGTGAGCTCTTATGTGCGCATAATCTACACTTCTTACCGAAAAGCCTTCCCTTCATATAGAACTCGGTAACTGTCCCGCATGAACCCATTGCATATCCGTACCACATCGAGAAAAGAGATCATCTCTAGAGCTGCATCAAAGTTCATATGACAGCCGTTGCCGGTTAAAAGTTGTCAGGCATTATTCTCCGAACCACATGGACGGACCTGATGATCTCTGCAGCTCTCCTGTCAATCACTGAATCTAACCCGACGCAACATCCCACAAAGAACAGTTCTGCCTGCATATACTCCGTAGTATCCGAATATCAGCCCACGGTCATTTCCCCGAGATTCACCATCCCATAATCCACTTCTCATTTCCACTGACGTCACTTCACAGATGCCGTGCTCTTGTCGGCCCAGTGCGCCCCGAGCTCTGAGCTTTGGCCCCTGCATTTAATATACAGTCCTTGGCGGCGTGTTAATACCTCATCCTGCTCGGTAGTATCATTTTGCTATATGCAGATAAGCACCAGCGCTTATGACCAGGAGAACTAAGCACTTTGGGGGCCGATGTGGCTTTTGTGCGTCGTTGCCTGCTTACACGACCTTGACCTGAAGGTTGGAGGTTGACAAGCGACATCTGCAATTCTGTATGTCTGAGCCGGTTCAAAGGTGGCCGGCCGCACTCTAGTACGTAACGGCACTCGCCTATTAAAGCCGTCCTGAGAAGGCCGGGGACAATACCGTATGTGTTTTGTTTCTTTATTTTAGCGAACCCAGCAGGTTGGTACCGAGGCCCCTTCCCTGCCTTTTCTCTTCCAATTAATTTGGCGCCCTCCATCTCGGAGAGAGATTGCACAAAAAGCCAACTCCCACCCCAAACCAACCAATCCCTGCCCTAACAGAATCTCACCCGCATCGCCAAGCCCGCCTCATAACCGCCTTTAGCCCTTCGCACCCTCGCAACCAACTCCAAAATTCCGCCTATTGGTTCCTTTCAAGCCTAGTTCGAGCGCCTGTCCTTAGCACAACGCCTAGGATGGAACTCTATGTCAAGTGGCTGTCCCGGGTTTCCTGAACGGTCGAAACCGGGGCGCCACCCCGGGACTGCCAAGAATCCGGGCGAAGATTGGGGCTTGGCGTGGAGGAGCCAATCTCCGATGGGTATGAGATGTGAAAGTTGGGGTCTGCAGAGGTGGCTTGGAGTCACAACCTCCTGATGATGGTGTGGCTTTGATGGCCATGCGATCGGTGTTGATTATGTTGGAGTTTGAATATTCGAGGCCCGCTATTACTTACTACTATCACTGGCAGTGAGTTCATGAAGTGTGTCGTCGAGTAAGGAAGGTCACCTGGCTCAACATCCCAAGGCGACCCTTAACTTCGCCCTCTAAAAGCTTGCAGTTGCTAGAGATGAGCTGGCTCATCGCCGTAGAGTCGCATAGCCATGGATAGTGGGCACATGGGGTTTCCTCTTGTAGTTCCTCGGCGTTACCCAAATACATTCGTGTCCCACTAAGCACTTCATGTCACCAGCAACCTCGTCGGAATTCATCTCAGTTTTTCCAAAGTTGAGAATATAAACATACCTGCTCAACATCAGACCCAAACACGCTATGGAAAGCTCACTCCGTATTCCTGCAGGGTGCGTTCTCCCCCCTGAAGAGCAGAGAACCGAAATGTCCACTGGACATTGGGGGGTAACTCGGCGTCAATGGTCCTGCGCCCTGCATGGACGCCATCACCCACATCTCTCACTTGCGGCGCTCAAAGGAACAGACAGTGCTTTGATGGTCCTTGGAGCCCGCTTGTCCTGTTCTGGCGCTCGGCGAGCTGACCCGAGCTGTCGGCTTCTTTCGAGCTTTTTTTGCGGAAGGTAGTGTTACTCTACATGGTCTCGCGGTATTCTATATGCGAGACCAATCTGATTCAAACGCCATTGAGCTCAATCAAGAATCTTTGAATTGGCCCAATGAGACTTGACTTCCAATATACCACGTTCTCGACGGCGTGTAGGGCGATAGCGCGGATAACAATCGCCGTAACTCGCATGGCGGAGGCCCATACCTGCCCACTACTATCTTATGGTAGAACAAACCATGCTTAAGATCCATGGGGTGATCGCTGAGTCCGGGGATGAACTGTGGGGTAGGCCTGAGGGATTAGATGATGTCGATACCCTATTGACATATTGGAAGGGATTGATTAGGACTAAGCCTCGATTAGTAAATTTGTCTTCTAGTGGCAGTTGCTGAATCTTTCCATCACTCTGTCCCATATCAACGTGCACTACCTACCCACCCACTTGGTCTCATCATCATCCCGGTTGGAGTATCACTCGACCACCCCAGCGGATGAATAGAACAAAACACGCCAGGGCAACTTCTAAGACACGAGCCTCGGTACTGGACAAGTCCTGCGTAGTTTTATTCACTGGACAGCTGGACGGAGAGTCCTGAGCAAGGGGGTCTTTGCCGTGAGGAAGAGGGTATTCAGAAAGCAGCGACGCAAGCTCTCAAACTTGACTCATTGCTCAAAGAACAGCGGCAGCTGCTAGGGAGTCTGCTATCAATTCGCAGCAAAGCAAGCAGGCGATGCGCGAAGAGTATGTTCGAAGTCTCAAAGCGCAAGGATTTAGAGACGCAGAAGTTGGTTTTGTGTTCCTGATGTCGCTTTCTACGAGAATATACATACTCTCACTCGGGCTGTCATTAGATCTTTCCTAGCGCCTTATGGGCTGATATGGGCCCGATACGTCTGGTTTTAGTGTAAATCTCAGAGCGGCTCGCTATAAGCCTTCTCATGCCACCACAATTCTCCATCGCGAAGATAGACGACGACGTCTCGAATATGGTAGGGTTCTCACCAGCATGGGATTGAATACCTACTTAGCGATGCGAAAGAACGTATAACTAGGGCGAAAGATAACAAAATTTGGGCGAGATTCAGCGCTAATTTTTGCCTTTCCCTTCTATCGAGCAATTTACTATCCGCCTCTAATATACCCATGAGACAATTCAATTCGTCACCCTGCTTGATGAACACAAGCTTCGCACGCTCAGGCAGCCCGTCATAGCACCTGACCCCACCACAAAGCAAGAGTATCTCTCAGACATACCTGGGCCGGACGCGGTGATCCTGATGTGAGCACTTGAGATACAAGGCCAAATGCCTTTTTCATCGGGTGATGCTGTCGCTATCTTATAGTACATGACGCACTCGTAAACCTGCCCTCAGCAGAAGCAAGCAGACAGCAAAACCTATCACAACGTCGCTATTATTCTCCCCATTCTTCAGCAACGAGCATGCGCACAAGCCCCCCCAAACCTTCGTGAACGGTCCCCCCACGAGGGTACGGGCGCAACCCGCAGCAGCGTGGAAAGGGAGCCAGTGCCAGGACTGCAGGAATCGACCCGATGCAGTGGAAACGGGCCATGTGGTTGCTTGCATAATCTGGAGCCGACACTGGAGCCAATCTTTGAACAGGACTTAACTTGATAACACCTTCTTGAGCTCGCCTTGCGTCATGCTAGGCTTCTCGGCGCGCGCTTGGCACGGCGTGGCCGACGTAGCGGGGACTTACACTCATAATATTCACAGGGCATACCAGCCGGAACTCTAGTGAAGATGTCTGTTCAGATAGTCATTTGAGTTTTTCAGTCAAGGTCACAATCGATCCCTCCGGTTTGGGGCCGCCGAGGCTGCAACCCCACTGGAGCAATAGAGAGCAACACGATAACAGGCCAGAGTCATGCTCGGCCCTCCAGAGGAACCCCCCGATGCTTGGCAGTCTGGGCCCTTATAACGCCTGCCTGCCCTGCCAAGCTGATCTGGGGATTAAGATCTGTGCTGGTCTTTCAATCCCAGCACTTTTCTCTGAGCTTCCTTTCCTTGTCTAATATATCCTCATGAGCCTCGGAAGGTTGTCAAGGTCGAAAATCTGTCAGAACCATGGTGTTCGCCCAATACCTCAGGAGGGCAGCGACCTTGTTCGCCCCTCCGCCGCAACAATCGGCAGAAGGTCGAGACCAGTGGCCTTCGCGAGCTGCCTTTCTCCTCGCCGCGATGGGAGGATGCGCTGGTCAGGGAAACCTGATTCGGTATCCGTCGGTCGTGTATAACAATTACGGGCTGCAGTGGTTCATCCCGTACTTTTTGGCGGTCTTTTTCGTCGCGATTCCGGCGCTGATCCTCGAGATCTCGATTGGGCAGGCATATCAGGCTGGGACGGTGATCGCGTTCAATAACATCAATCGGCGTTTGAAGGGGGTTGGCATGGGGCCCATCTTGGTCAGCTTTATCGTCACGCAGTACTTTACGGTCAACCTGGCTTGGATTATGAATTACTTTCGCAACTCGTTCCGGAGTCCCCTGCCGTGGGAGAACAGAATTGATGAGTTTTATATGGGCGATGTTATCCACAACGTTGACCCAATCCCGGGGGAGCTGAGTTTCGACAATAAACAGGTCCTCTCTTACACGGAGTACCCCGGTGTTGCTCTCCTGGGCGAAACAGTCGGCTGGAGCGCCTTCATCTGGTTCCTCATTTGGATATCAATCTTCCGGGGCGTCGGCCTAACCGGCCGAGTCGTTTACTGGACCATGGGGCTCCCCATCGTCACAACAATCATCTTCGTCGGCCGGTCCCTCTCCCTCGAAAACGCCAGCGAGGGAGTCCGGCTCCTCTGGGCAACCTGGCGAGGCGGGCAGCTCGCCTCAGGAACAGTCTGGCAAACGGCCGTCGGCCAGGTCTTCTTCTCAACAGGCATCGGCTTCGGCTACTTCACCTCCTACGCCTCCTACAACAGAAAACACTCCAACGCCGTGATGGACGCCCTCCTCATCTGCGGCAGCAACGTGCTCTTCGAAAACTTCGCAGCGTTTGCCGTCTTCGGTGTCGTCGGGTACCTGCGGCGCTGGCCGCAAGACGGCGAGCGGCTCGGCGCGTTCGTCGTGGGATTCCTCACCCTCCCCGAGGCAGTCCTGCACATGCCCGGCGCCAACTTCTGGGCCATCCTGCTCTTCTTCACTCTCGTCGTGCTAGGATTCAGCTCGGCATTCGTTATGCTCGATGCCGTTGCAACCCTCATCGTTGATTCCGGCCACGTCAAGCTCTCGCGCCCTGTCATCGTGACAATCCTCACAATCGTCTCCTTCCTCATGTGTCTTCCCTACTGCACCGAATTCGGCTTCTACCTCCTCGACGGCATCGACCGCTGGGTGAACAACATCTGCCTTATTTTCGTCGTCTGGTCCGAGGTCGTCTCAGCCAGTACCGTCTACCGCTGGCAGGACGTCGTCGAACACACCGGCGTCTATGGATTCGCATGCTACAACTTTGCCTACTTCGGCGGGCAGATTATCGGTGTCGCTGTCGCGCACGGCAAAGAGGACCCGGCTATTGGCGCGGGCGCTGGATTCGGTGTCTACGTCTTCTTCAGTATACTTGCCGTGCTTATATCGAAGAACCCGACAACCCCGGCTCCGAGTTTCTGGGGGCGGAATGTCTTATTGAGCAGGTTCTGGTATCTTGCTGCTTACTCGGTTCGTCTCTTCCATCCCAGACACCTACCATTCTCCAATAACCTCTGACATGGAATATAAAACAGGGCAACCAAATCCGCCGCGACCTCAACGCGATTATCGGCGGCGAAAAAAACTGGAAGATCCCTTCCTTCTGGCCCGTGCTACTCCGCTACGTATGCGCCCCCGTGCTCGCGATAATCTTCAGCTTCGCGTACCCCGAGTTCCATACACTCCGCTATGACCCGCTCATGATTACGGGGTTTATCCTCGCGCATATCATCCTCCTTATTATTCTTCTTGGGTTTGTTATGCCCCGCTACTATGATGTTTTCATTCCGCCTAGCCGCATTGACGAGGGGGAGAAGATTGTTACGGAGCTTGTCGGGGAGCAGCATGTTTCTGGAGCTGGAAGGAATGGGGGTGGGGATGGCGATGAAGAGGGGAGTGGGAATCTTGCGGTGGGTAGGGAGGAGGGCGCTCTTGTGCTCCCGCCGGCATACCCGGGGGTTAAGGCTTAGGGTTCGGCTTTATTTTGGTGCAGGGGGTTTTCTGTGTTATAGCTAAGGGTGGGGTAAATGGTAATCAGTAATAATGGCGATTTCTATCTGGAGCAGTGTATGTTTACATTCTGCGATTCAAATGTTTAAGGTATTGGCTTCAACTTTCGCTCCTGGGAATATCAAGGCTCTCAAGGAAACGTTGCTATGGCGTTCAGCTGAAGCCATATATATAGACGGGCTTTTTGCTACCCTAATGTACGCTACACTATTCCAGAATTTATTCTTCCATCCTCCAGGAAGCCCCTATCCTAAGGATAGAATACACACTGTACCTTGATGCGGACACATATTTGGAACTGATCTACCGCAAGAAACTATCAACTCGTATTCTGTGCGTCAAGTGGGTGAGTTCTCCTAGATTATTAGACATGGGGGATTTGAAGCAGGTGCGGGAGTACGTCAAAGACCAGATCCTCATCTACAATCATGCTACTGGGAGGTGTGCAATGGGTGATGTTGTGGATGAGCGGTTGAAAGTGAAGGGGCTCCAGGGCCTGCGCGTGGTCGACGCCAGTATCATCTCGACGCAGATTAGCGGGAATATCGTTGCCACCGTCTACTCTATGGTCAAAGGGGGTGCGGACATCATTATAGAGGACACTAAGATTGCCTGAGCTCTGTGTTTATTCAACTCCAAATACTAGCGCTGTTTGTCTCAGTTTGGTTTCAAGATCTCGGAACATACTCTGCACGGATATAACAATCACTAGACTTGAATTCCAAGAGGCGTACAATGCAAGTATAAACCACCTACTGCCATTCTTGTCTTTCTGTAAACCTACTCGGAGACCCAAACACCCCATCTTCAGAGTATTCCAGAGCCTTGTCTCGCAATCGGCATCTACCTCAGCGAAGGTATTGTACAGTGCTGGCAGGGTCAACACACTCGCTCAATCAATCAACGAGAATACAAATTTTCCCAACGTGCTTCCCCGAGGCAAGGGCATTGTAAGCAGCAACAACGTCCTCGCGACTAAACCCAAACTCCCTGTCAATCTGAAACCTCAACTTCCTTCTGGATACAAAAGTGACCAGGTCCTCCAGCATACATCTCGGCCCAACCTGGATACCGCGCAAAATAGCTTCCTTCTTCAAGGCGAGGAGAAGAATGTCAGGCGCAGGCTGGGCAGGGTCATGTTTCGCCAAGTACCCGATTATAGTAATGATACCTCCGCGCGCGACTGCAGAGAGACTTTGTTGGATGGTTCCAAAGCCTCCAATCTCGATGATGTGGTCCACGCCCTTTCCCTCGGTAAGTTTGACGGCTTCCGACGCCCAGTCGGGGGTCTTGATGTAGTTGATGCAGTGGTCGGCGTTATACTTTTCCTTAACGGTGCGCAATTTTTCGTCGCTGGAGGAGGTGATGATGGTTGTGGCACCGGCTGCCTTGGCGAGGACGAGGGCTGTCATAGAGGTGCCTCCAGTGCCTTGGTAAAGTGAGGACCGATCAGCTTGGCATAGATACAGCATGACGCTCTTGGGATGCTAAACGCGTACCTTGGACTAGGACCGTTTGACCAGGTAGAAGTTGCTTATTTCCATAGAAGGCGTTCCAGACCGTGACACCCGTACAGACCAGCGAAGCCAACTCACTATACGCCTGAGGAGAATCAACAGGGACCTTGACAACAGCTGATGCAGGGCGGACAATGTACTGGGCCATCACGCCGTCAACCCCGCCACCTGCTTGACCACAAACTTCGTGCTTCGCCGGTCCGTACAGTCTGTTAACATCAAAGCAGGTAACGACTCGGTCTCCCTTGGCGAAATCATGCACTGCATCGCCCACATCCACAATGTCACCTGCTGCATCGGAGCCTGGGATAAGACGGTCCTTGATAGCGGATGGATAGTTTGAGGTTGCGATTTGGCAGTCCCTCGAGTTCAGCGAGATGGCACGGACTTTGATCAGGACCTCGTGGCTAGTGGGTCTGGGGATGTCTTCTTGGTACGAAGTCAGGTCCTCGAAGGAGGTTCTGGTAGGAAATCGGAAGACGGTGTGCTGAGGCATGGCGACGTTGGGTGAGGTTGAATGGAGAATTGGGAAGTTTGAATGGAAAATTGGGATTGCTTGTAGATTCACCTTTCCAATCCGACAGAGAGCTGTCTTTTATATCTCATACTTCACCTGTATATCAAAGTATAGTTCGATGAATTATTCAGCTGCTACTTCCCTCCAGGCTGGGCTCCAGCCGGCCCGCAGATTCCCATTGGCCAGAATGCGAAGCAGGCCTGCAGCCCGTGGACTCTCATTGGCCAGAATATGGAGCACAGCCCGTGGACTCCAATTGGTTGAAATCTCAAGCACATTGCAACAAATTTCATCTGGCCAGGAACTCCAACCCACTCCGTTCTTTCCAGTGATCCTGATTTGATAGGATATGCAGGTCTGAGATGGCATCGCCTATGTTCCCATCCACAACTCTCGCTGCACGGCGTCGCAGGATCGCAACGGCCTGTGACTTCTGCCGCCGGTTCCGCATACGCTGTGAAGCCGTTACCCCGTGCCCCCCATGTGTGGCCAACAATGTTGCTTCGGGCTGCCGTCGACCTCCTCCATCGCATACACCTCGGAAGAAGTCAAAGAAGGGAAAGCCGTTACAAAATAGTTCTGAGGCAGACCGACAAATCTCGCAAGGGCCCCCAGGAGACGACGCTCTAGCAAGTGACATTCAACGCCAGGTTGTCGACGCCTCAGCGCCATCGCTATCGCCGTCGGCAAATTTGGAATGGACTTCACATAGAACAGACTCGATCTTGGGATTCATTGCCCGCATAAATTCCTTCTGCTCTGGGGTATCGCAATTGTCTCCCAACGCTACTGCACCTGGCAGCGATACATCTCTAGACCAGATATCGCCTTTTTCTTCTAGTGTCCTACAGGAAACACGGGATGAAGACTGTGACTTGTCTATCAATCAGATCAGGCATCTAATGCGAATATTCTGGTCTCACCTTCGCCCACTAATGCCAATTGTGGAATGGAATGACTTGGATTCCTCCAGCGGGCGAACCCCTCTCCAAGATGCCATTGTGGCATTTTCCCTGCATTATATCTATCATTCTGGGCTTCGAACCAGGCTAGTCGGTCTCGACTGGCCTCAGTTTCAGCGCAGACAGTCACCAGTCGGCATACCCTACTTCCAGCGCAGCCTCTCTGCCGTTACCCGGGCCGCTACATTCGCCGGGCCCTCCTTATCCGTCATCCAATGCTACTGCTACCTGACTCTCTATCTGCTCGACGTGGGAGAGCACCAAGCGGCATATAACATGGTTGGACTTGCTCTGCGTATCGCCCAGTCGCTCAACTACTTGGATGCGCGACATCGCGGACAACAGGTTTGCCAGCTTTTTCGGCGTCTCTGGTGGACTCTCATCCATCTCGATTTTCGGTGCTCTAGATACGTGGGCAAGCCCGTTACCATGAACTCTGAGGATATATTGTATCTAAGGCCTAGCAGAGAGCCACAGGATATACATCTCGCCAACGGCCTGCTCTATCATACTGAGTCTATTCGCCTGACGGCTGCAGCCCTAGTCGTGAATGGAACAATGGGGCACCATTCTTTCCTTGATGGGGCCACTGGTCCTGCGCATCTCGAAACCCGAGCGAAAGCGTTGTCGGATTGTCTACATCATCTACAGAAATGGCGCGATGAATTGCCTCAGGAGCAATCCTTTGCAAATCTACACCTTGTTCTACCTGATGTACCACTTGATCCCAGCGAGCCCTTCGAGTCTGACGATTACCCCATGCACCAACCATCAATGGTCACCTTACTAAACACGCTGCTCCTACTACAATATCACAACGTGGTCCTCAGCCTGCACCGCATATTCATCCAATTCCCCAGTGCCCCCTTCACCCCCAAATCGCACCCAAATGCAGATGCCCACGCCACGACGGCACTCAACCACGCATTGGCAATGATTAGAATTGCGCACCATCGCATGGGAATCCACGATTTCCTCCACGGCCTCTCAGAGCTGTATCAGAACCAATGGAACGCAGTAATAACCATCATCGGGTTCATGCTCGCGTATCCGTACTGTCATCGGTGCGCGCGAGCACGAGAGCACCTGGACCTTGCCCTTGAGATATTTGACGCGGCTGGGAGAGAGAACCCCACTGCGGCACGGGCTGCTGTGATGACGAGACACTTGTGCGGGAAGGTTAATGTGCTGGTTCGGATTCTGAGTCCTGGTCAGGCTGCACCTGTTCCTGCTCCGGCGATAATGGAGAACCAACCAGTTCAAAATCTGATATCTGGCTCTCGCCCTGTCTCACCCGCGATCGCGATCTCAAATGGAGGAACACCGCTTCCAGATCGCAATGCAGATGGTCTCTGTCCGTGGGCAGATTTGATAAATCTGGATACTTGGCCTAATTACTGTGATGAAGTTACTGGAGCATTCATGTATCCGGCTGATTTCATGGCGCCGCCGACCCTGTGAAAATACTACTATCTATTGATAGATTTTAGTCATATTCTTTGTAGCCATGGTCTAGTTTATCTTACTCTGTACATAGAGTGCCCTTACAAATAGTATCATCTCAGTGTGTCACTAGCAGTAGTCTGCCTCTTCTGATCCCATTCTATGTATTCTACTGTGATAGTGGGGAGTGAATGGGAGCGAGGAGAGTTTAGGGCTTTTGCTTCAGGGTAATTCTCTAGGCAGAGACTTGATATCGGATCGGACCTCGACCGCGGTTCGGGAGCCGAGATACCAAAAAGTTAGGTATACAATGTGCAATGCAGTGTGCAATATAGCGAGAGAGTAGCGTCATACCTAATTGGAGTTGTGCGGGGTTGCTGCCGGTTACTTAATAAACTGCCCCTCATCAACAGCCACTTACTGCCTCTCCCTCCCTTTAACCACACTCCGAGCCCTCTTGAAAAGGTCAAGATGTCCAAGTCCTCCCTCCTCATCTTCGGCGCAACCGGCGCAATCGGCTCATACATCACGGCCGCCATAGTCAACGCCAAGGACCAATTCGCCCGCATCGCGATCTTCACGAGCCCCAATACACTCGAGACAAAGGGCGCTGAAATCACTGCCCTCCGCGAAAAGGGCGTCGATATAATCGTTGGTGATTTGAATAGGAAAGAGGATGTTTTGAGGGCTTTTGAGGGTACAATGGATACCCCCTCTCCACTCCCAATTGGATATAGATCACAGACTAAACCAAATATAATCATGTAGGCATCGACACCGTGGTCTCAGCCCTCGGCCGTGGCGTGATAGAAACCCAAATCCAACTAATCTCATGGGCCTCATCAACACCGCACATAAAGCGCTTCCTCCCCTCCGAGTACGGCACAGACATCGAGTACAGTCCCGCGAGCGCGAACGAGAAGCCACACCAGGCGAAGCTGAAGGTTCGCGCTGCGCTGCGGGCTACGGGTACAAAGGACCTCGAGTATGCGTTTGTTGTTACGGGGCCGTATGCAGATGTTCCGTTTTTCTTGAGTAAGGCGCGGAATGAGACGGCGGGGAGCTTTGATGTTAAGAGTAAGAGTGCGGTTGTGGTTGGGGATGGAGAGGGCAGGGTTAGTCTTGTTGCTTGTGCGGAGTATGCATATAGGTCCCTGGTATGGATGTTTGGCATTCAGGCTAATTCAACAGCGTCGGGAAATTCGTCGTCGCAGCCCTAACCCACTGGGATCAAGCCCGCGGGCGCGCCCTAATACTAAACAGTTTCACCACGACGCCCGCCGAAATAGTTTCTGAATTCGAGAAGCAGACGGGCGAAAAGTGGAGCGTCGAGTATACGCCGCTTCAGAAACTCAAAGAAGCTGAGAAGGAGGCGTGGGAGAAGGGGGCGCCTGAAGCGACGGGGTTCACGTTGAGGCGGATTTGGGCGGAGGGCGGGACGTTGTATGAGAGGAGGGATAATGGTGATATTGGAGTCGAGGATGGGGAGGTGGTTAGCTTGGAGGAGGCAGTGAAGGAGGCTATTCGAGCCCAGTTGAAGAAGTAGGTGATGAATATATGATGCTTGCTTGAAGTATATGCCGTCTATGTGGTGATATAATACAGGTTATGCATAGTATACAGTGGTTACTAGTTATCCTTCCACTTCCACGTCGAATTGCGATGGATGTGGTAATCTTTACTCTGGATCGCCTTCCTAATCCCCCAAAGACCCCCAACGGGCCAGACACTGCGGATCTTGCGGCTCCATGACTCTTCTCGCTCCTTCCGGTCGGCCTCGACATCGATCTTGATCTTATCATATACGCTCGGCAGCGTCGAGGCGTTGTACTTGGTCCGCAGCCCATCGTACCATTCACGGTCGTACATATTCCAGAACTCGTCTTGGCCGTAGTAGGTGTGCGCGTAGAACCATTTCATCCCGCCGAGCTCGCGCAGCCGGTGCTCGAGGTCGCGGTTGGCATTGATGAACTTTTCCGGATCCTTGGGGCCGAATCCCCACACGCCGATGTTGAGCATTTGGTCTTCTGTGAACCCGGGGCTTGGAACCGTCGAGTGCGGGTGGAATGTAGGCTTCGGGCTCTGCTTCAAGGGACACAGCCAAAGCGGCCAAATGCCGAACTTGTCGCTCGTGTAGTCGATGAATGACTCGGCGTTGGAATACGGCACCGCTAGATCCTGCACGACGAAATGGCTCGATTCCCCGCTTGCATGAAGTGCCTTGTATAGCATTCGTGTGTGCAGGAAGTCATCCAGGAACCACCGCGTCGCCCGGTTGAAAGGGAAATGGAAGTAATGGAAGGCCGACCGTCCAACCCAGAAACCGCCGCGGTCGTAGCGGAATAGGTACTCGGCCAGCGGGATGTAGTCGACCACCGGCGAGTTCCCCGTCCGCGTCTTATCTTTAACATGTAGGTAGTACCACGGATCCCACGCCCGGCTGAACGTCTGCACCTTGGCTACATCCGGCATATCGTCCGTCATTTCACCCGCCACCACAACGCCGTGATCCTTGCTGTAAATGATCCCATCGACATAATCGTTCGCCTCGTTCAGCGTCTCCGCATGAACATTCGTAATCGAATCCCGCACACTCCGCTGCGGATGATACGTCGCCTTGACAAACTTCTTCGCCTCGACAAGCTGCAGCTCCATAAGCGTCGTAACCCCCAAACTCCCAACAGCCCCCGCCGCCCCCCGAAACAAATCCGCGTTCTCGCTCTCAGAAACCTTCACCACCGTCCCATCGGCCATGACCATCTCAACGTAATTAATCGTGCGGTCGAAGAACCCATACCGGAAACTCGAGCTTTCACCCGCTGTCCCCGCGTATCCTCCTCCCGCCGTTATACCGGGGAACTCCATGACGACTGGTGGCACGAGCCCGTGTTTCAGGGTTGCTTCGACGAGGCGGTCCATGGGGACGTTGGGCTCGACGAGGGCGATGCGCGTGGTGGGATCAACGTGGATGACATTGCGGAGGTCAGAGATGTCGACTTCGTGCTTGCGGCGGATCGGGCGCGTGCTGTTTGTTGAGCCGTGGTTGATGCGGAAGGGCTCGCGCCGCTCGTAGAAGCCACGGATGCTAGATGCGATCCGCGAGACGGCGGCCTTGTGTCGCTCCAGGCCCATCGTGGAGCAAATGTTGCAAAGGTGAAGCTGTCCAACAGTCGCGGAAATCTGCGGAGTTTCGGAGGTAAGAGTAGTGCACGTGATCTGGACAAAATGTCGGAGCATACTGCCCTCCAGGACCGCCTGCCCCTAGGAGTTCGACCTCGCTTAGTACTCTATTAGTAAGCTAGTTATCTTAGATAGGTGCCACGTGATCTATAATCCCCCAGGAAGCGATGACCCTCAGCCCAAAGCATGGATATGGGCATGGACAAATGACTCTGACGCCTGAAAGCCTTCAATGGAGAACCCATCCCCATGTTATGGTCTGGCCAGCATCCTTGCTTGCACCCCTTTTACTATCTATCGGCCAACTGTATATATTCGTCGCCGCTATCTAGGCAATCTACATTCGACACCGAGCCCGGAACTCATTCCAACCGTGTGCTAAGCGAGCTTGAGGCTTGGCAGAATGAAACTGATGTTGAATATCCTACCGTACAGAAGAAAGTTCTCGCGGTTCGGAATACCAGAGCGGCGCCTGTCTTCTGCTCGCAACGGCATACACTAAGCCTTCCATTAACACGTATATCCAAGATCGTCTAATCCAAAACGGCAAGGCCAGCCCCAGGGGGGCACAAGAACATAAACTTTCAAAAGGAGATCTGCCGCGTTTTTGACTCAAGCGAGGAACAGGCTAAAGACGATCTCTGCGCAGGGCTCAAGAACAACATTCGTATCCGCCAGATTCTGCACAATCTGTCCACCCTATTCCATTGCAGATTACCTGCCGATCCCCGATCTTTAGTTCGCGCACAGGCGCGATGCTGTGGAGGGCTGTGCTTGGCTTTCATATACAATTGGCCAGGAGCAAGTCATGAAGAGTTTGCTTGTTTCTGCAGCCTGCAGGTCCGTGCGGAAGTAGTTCGTTGGACTTTGCCCAGTCCTGAGTTGCGTTGCAGGTTATACGGAGTACAGTTACTCCCAGAAGGAGATTGGCGAAGACGCTTAGATATAGCAAAGAGAGCAGCACGAAACGTGCTTGATATTTCCGGACGAATGACCGCGAAGATGCCATCGCGATCTTCCGCGCTGCGCCAGACCCAGCCACTTCAATGATAGCAGGGAAAACTTGGTGTAGGCAGGGCCGCTGCGGCAAATGTTGAGGTCGAGATTCATGTTTACCCCGGTGTTCCTCATGGGTATGAGTCCCTCGGTGTAGGTACCGGTGTTGTTGAGGGAGAACATTGGCGAATAGAAATGCGGCCATGCGGAGTTTTTGAGTGGCATTGCTTCGGCGATCTTCAGGACGGACCTCGAGAACTCTGCACATGAAGCAAAAAGAAGTGAATGCCGCCATATTCCATGGTTGATACTACTAGATCCTACCTTGGTAGGTATTAAGGTTTGGTTTACGTACTAAGCCAGCCGCATAACTCCAACTGATCATGATATTGCATGTTCCATTGCACACTGCATTGTACCCACGAAAATTAAAACCGTCCACCCCACAAAGGGACCTCAAGTCTTCCATGGATATCGACCATATCCGCTACCCATCTACCCCGAAGCAAAAACCCTCAAACTCTCCTCACTCCCATTCCACTCCTGACTATCCCCCCCAAACGCATAAGCATCATCATACTGCCAAAAGCTCTGCGCACTCCAACTAGCCGGCAACTCCCCAGGACTGCTTGCCCACCTTGCAATAACAAGCGGGTACTCGCCAAAGCCCGCATCATCCCCCGTACATTCCCTCCACCAGGACGTCGTGATATAGAGCATCGGGTACCGCCCCGTCTCGGTCTTATAGGTCTCTCCGAAATCAGAGATCCAGGAGGTCATCTCGGACGTCGAGAGGCCGTAGCATCCGTTTTCGAGATCGAGCATGCCCGGGAGGGTTCGGCCGTCCCCTGTCCAGCCGCCGCCATGTGCGAGGAAGTAAGTTGCTTGCGCGGACCCGGAGGAGGAGTCGGGGTGTGCGTAGTGGTATCCGCCGCGGATGAGACCGGCGTTTGTGGCGCCGGTGTAGTGCGTGTTGAAGAGCTTGTCTATGAAGGTCGTTCCTTCTGTTGCCTGGGGGTTGTTAGGTGATGGTTTTATTGAGTTCAAGAAAAAGGGGAGAATGGTTCAATGAAGAGAGAGATACGCACCTTGATCATGACGAATCGCGCACCGGCATTGTATGCCCCGGCGTAGTCGACGGATGTTTGCCAGTTCGAGATGTCGAAGCCCTGTACGGCGGCGTGGGCGAGACCCGGGAGGCCAAGGGCAAGGAGGGAAAGGGTTTTCATGATGTGGAATGGAATGATTTGGATGACTGACTTTTTTTTCGAGTTGGTGTTACTTCAAGATGATCATGAGTCCCACGGGGAACCTTCATATCTTTATAGACAGCAGTAGTCCTCGACCCATCTTCCTCATCATCTCCATCGACGGCCGACTCCGTCGTCTAGAGAGCAGCGCTGAGTGGAGAAAGAGAACCAAAACACGATTCAACTCGGAGCATCTCCCCAAATCGAAGTCCACATCGCAGCACGGGACGCTTGATCTCGTACACTGCCTTCTTCAGCCGACGATCCCTGTCGATCATGATTATAATTGGGTGCCGGTCCGCTGATTCAGCCTGTGAGAAAAGGGCATTGTTTGAGCTACTGTGCCTGAGGTTACACTGTTGTACGAGGCCATGCAAGGGTAATATATTATCTTATAGGAGATCGTATTTTGGATCGTGTTTCTGGGGCACTTGGGGTTTCTGAGGGAGGTTATTGGGGGTTGTATCCGTGTCCGTGTCCAGAATTAGAACAGGTACGGAGGACCCGCCTCGGCCTCGTATTCTGGGGATTAGCGGATGGGGTAGCGGGACGAAAGACGCAAATTGACTTGATTCTAAATGTGATACGAGACAACATGACTCGAAGTTGCTTGTGCATGTGCGAGGTTTGCTTGTGGTCAGGATCTCTTACTCCACGGCTTTTCAATATTTCCCTGATACTGGTCGCAACCGTAAGCGTCAGGCGGAGAGGAACAAGGGTGCTCGCAACGCGACATTTGGGAAAGATTTGGTCTATTTATGAAAATTGGAATACGAGACCAATTGATTGGCAACGAGTGTATTGTTTGATTGCTATTCAGATATCAGTAAAGCTGGCCTTATTCAAGCTCGTGTCCATTTACGAACAAAACTAAGCTCGCCGGTTGTTTCGGATAAAGGCAATATACAGGACTGAGCAGGCAAAAGTTGAACTAGCATGAATAACTAATTCCCATGAGCGCCAGACTCTTGTAATCCAGGGGTTGTCAAGGGATTTCGTGGCATCAAATCCATATGGGTACCTGAGCCAGGTAGTAACCCAGACAATATGTCTGAGCACAATATCTGGTCTTTCGCGCACGAGCCGATTGTATTTCTTCAATGACACATGACAGAAAAGTGAGAAGTAACTGAACCACTGGCGTTGCATAGTCGTGTACGGGGCACCCACGTCGTCCGGATCTAAAGTCTATATCGTCTGTTGTAGCTCCGCCTCTGTCTCGAGAACTAGAATCTTACAGCATTCGACGAGCTACTAGCTTTGGACTGAAGGGCAATCAATATGTTCCCTTCTTCTCGCATATTTCCGCATCTACGGCAACCTGCATTGGATAGGCTGATGGATCAGTAGACGTAGCGTTTCATCATGACGGTTTTGGGCCAAGTCAGATCAGTCAGAAGGCATTTATACCTGAAGGAACGAATACATGTCAAAAGTAACTTCCACTACTGACTTTCCCTTGAAAATGCCATCCACAGGATACAGGTTCCCGATGAAGCCATTGTCTACTCTTCCTTTCCGGTAACATATAGTATTTCCTCCAGCAATGCTTGTACCAACTCGCTTCTCTACCATGAACTATTCGTTACCCCGCAGGCCTGGAGGACAAATGCCTATGCTCGGTACGCGCAGGGGGCAGGATTTGAAGGTACGCAGAGATATCATGGCCCAGGCCTGCAAGAAGCATCTCCCCCAGGAAATGTCCAGTTGGAATGCCCCTGCAGCGGGCATGTTCGATACCTCGCTCCTCACCGCCGCTGAATTTACAACCCCTCGTTCAAGAGTCTCTCATAGATAATCTGCTATAATCACTACTCACGAATGGCATAGAACAGTCTGGGACCCTGTCAAGAAGCTCTATTCCAAGATTGCCACGCACGAGCCACTCGTGTTCAGTTATGCGAGGAACTTTGGCAGCAGGCTAACACGGGATCGGAATACGGGAAAGTTGCTAAATCTTTCTCATGCGTGCGTTCCGCTTGCAATTAGTATGTTCTTATGACGATCGACGGGATGAACAGAGGATAACAGATGCTGGCGTAGATGTCGCCACAACTGCGACTTTCCAGAACCCTTCAAACTACCTGGAGAATCCGAACTTTAATGAGAACCTGTATGTCACATTCCACGTCGCTGCACAGAGGCACTAATTTTTTCTAGCTTCAATATCCAGAAACCAGGATTAGTAGATGTTCCGCTCTTTGCGCATCTTCCAGCTCCGTTGAGGTAAACCCAGTCCATCAGCGGCTCCGCCATGCTAGAGTTAACCTGTAATGAAGAATTCTAGCCGTGTCTGTGATGCCGTTTCTTGTATTGCGAAACCCAGAGCTGGCAGAGTGGGATGAGGTGAATGAAAAGGCAACTTCACTCTCAGGGTACTTATTGTATTAATTAATCCAACAAAACAGGATATTTCACGTTTCGCATACAATCAAAACAATCATCATGCAGCATGCCCTCGGCACCGGTCAGCGCCACAAGCTCGAAGCTGAGATTCCGACATTCCGGAGGCAGAATCCGACCGGCGCGAATATGCCCTATGGGAACTGCCTTACCTAACGGCTTGTATATACGAGGGTCTGCGACTAGGCGCTGGCTCGATGACGAGATCGCCGAGGATGCTTCCGGATGATGAGATTGTGTATAATGACTGGGTGGTTCCAAAGGATGTAAGTGCATGTTCACAGCTTTGTCTTGCAAATGAACGATGTGTCGAGCCCACATGAATTACATTCAGACACCCGCTTCGATGACAATGTATAAGACGCACATGGACCCAACCGGCTTCCCCAACCCAAACACCTTTGATACGGAGCGGTGGATTGGTGTATGACCTGATGCACAAGTATCTTTTCCCGTTTGGGAAAAGGTCGCGCGCTTGCGCTGGGTAGAAGTACCAACTCACACGATCCGAGTCTTGACGACTGTTGGTGAATCTGATGATAGCAGTATCGCGTGGATGCAGATGCACTTCACCGTCTCGCAGCTGTATCAGCCAAGGGGTTCCAGGACCAAAAATTGAGTTGTTCGAGTCTGATGAGTCGGACATTATCTCAACAGTGACCCCCGGGATAGGGGTGCGCTCTTTAACTTCCTTATCTTCTTCGGGACTCGCGCCGCCATGTTGGACTCCTATACCTCTCTGCCTTCTGACACCCAGGCCAATCCTCAGCCTCTGCTAATTAATCATAACCTCAAACTGACTCGCCGTACCCGTCCTCCTCAAATGATTGTGGACGAACATACAAGCGCGCCGTTGGTGCATCTCTCTGTATAAGATTCAAGACGCGACAGCCAACTCTTGATGAGCCTTCGCACCGCCTCATCTTACAACCCAATTAGCACATTTATAGCTGGACCAATCCCAGCCCAAACTCCTCAAACTCTTGGTCACCCATGAATCCTAAGCCCAGAAGCTCATTATCCACATTCTTATACTGGCTGCCATAACTGCCACTCTGGAGTGCCGCATCAAACAACGGCATGATAAGAGCAGGATCAGACCCCTCTTGTAGTCGTTCAGGTACATCCTGAACCCGGGTCTCCGCGTCAACTTTGGTCACAGTCCAGTTCTCCCCAGTCGTCCACTTTTTTGCAAGTTCGAACACCTTGCGCTGCGTCAAAACCGTATCATAAACCCGGACAAGGCGATTCCTCGTCTCATCGGGCTTTTGAAGAGACGCAACAATAGCTTTAGCAACAGTGCTCAACCGGCTCGTACTAAATGGCTTCTCGCCATTATCATAGAGCGAGACAGCACGGTTCACGAAATCAACGACCATCGTCCTCGTAAAAAGGATGTGCATGAATGAACCCACGGCAAAAGCGGTATACTCTAACTCGCTAGCCTCCGCCTTCCAAGCGAGATAGTCTTGGATTTCGACGGCGTCGGCATGGATAGACAGTTTCTTGCCCTGGGGTTCGGAGGTCATGGCACCGAACTCGGCAGGGATGAAGCGCTTAACTCCGACCTCGATCACAGCGTCGATCACTGGTTTCTGCAGAGAAATTGCAGATGAGGTCAGCGTTGCGATGGCCACATCGTGGCCTGTCAGGGCGGCTTTGAGCGACTCGGTGGAGGCGTAGTCAACCTCTTTGATGGTGACACCGGCAGGAACAGTACCGATGGAGGCTGCGGAGCGAGTGAGGACCGAGACGGTGAATTCGGCTTGAAGGAGCTCGTCCAGGACCAGGGAGCTGAGAGTCCCTTTCTAGTGGAGTTTAGTATACCCTCAAACCCGTCTGGGGTCGGTAAACATTCAGTGCAGCTAAGGACCTACGCCGAGTAGGGCGACTCTCCCATACCCTACCATTCTTGATGACGAGTTGATTTTCAGGGTGGAGAAGGTTGATGGATTTTGCTTTTTGTGACAGGGGAATGAAAACGAAGGTAAAGAACTTTATATTCACAGGGGTTATCGAGTTGATGTCATGGCATTCTTTGTTGCTCGTCGACCCCAAAAAAAAAGCGCATGGCTGATCTCAGTCCGGGGAAAGCTCCATCTGGCTGATATCAGCCGTCCCGAGGAGTGACAATATATCAACAGGAGAAATGGCAGGGCAGGAAAGAATGCGCAAGCAAGGCGCAAAGTGCAACATCCGTGGTTACTTCGAGCAGCCATGTACGATTGGCACCCGTCCAGACAGGAAGCACGGTTGAACAATAGGTACCGCGTCCCCAATCTTGACATGTCAATGTATCCCGCCCCAGCGCGGCTCTGCAATCCCTGTCTGCGTGCGGATTTAACTCGATCTGCAAGCCCGAGCTGGCAATCACCACTCACGGGGCCAGAAAAAGGAGATTTGTTTCACCAAGAGCGCCGTCGTGAACAAAGAAATGGACTGGCCAAGAGCCTAGGGATAACGCTAAATCCATCGCGACCCGTCACGCATTCAGATATGAAAAGCCTCCATCCCCAATCCAGAGCGAAATGGTGTTTCGAGGCAAGGGCAGTCCGTTCTGTGAAAATTGCCGTCGCAGGCGCATCAAGCTAGAATACTTACCAACCTCGGAACCTTTCAGCCACAAGCCCTAATCATGCATCTTCAATGCGATCAGCGGCCGCGCTGCTCACAATGCGCTCGCATGGGTCTCTCTTGCTCTGGCTACAGAGCAGCAGTCGATCTCCTCTTTAACGACGGGACCACGATGATCACTCAGAAATACGAAATATCGACATAGTACCGATCACACAGCTCGGCGGCATAGGACATACATGTCTGGCTGCACATCGTCCCTTACTGCCATCCGTCCGACACTGAAAGCCGAAGACGCAGGTACCGAATACTTCTTTACCAACTTCGACATCACAAACTACTACAGCTCAAGTACATATCGAGACTTTCATCTCAGGATGTCGATTAGTCGATGCGGCGCCGCATCGGTCGGGTTGGCGGCACTGGTGATGATGCAAATGGACCGCCATCTGATGGCGCTTGCTAGGACGAAATAGTCGAGTGCAACGAGGCAGCTGGTCAGTGTGACCAAGGATCCAAAGCAGAAACCAAACCTGCGGGACGCGGTGGCAACGTTTTATTTCGCGTTGTGAGAGGTATTCTCATGATTTTCTATCTTTGTTGCAACTTCATACTTAGGCCAGAGGACTCATTGCATAAGATGTTTGGCCCCAGTGGCCAGGACGACCCCTACTGCCGGCTCCGGCATCTTCCCGGTTGGAAGACTCTGCTTCGCGTGCTAATGGGCAGATTTGGGTGAGTACCTACTAGCCTAATCACATATTCAGGGTAGGAGCTCAACGCGGCCCGGGCTCGACACCTGCAGTTCTCGAATAGGCCTGTGGTACCGAGATCCAGAGCCATGGTTGTCCCCCTGGAGGCTCTTGCACTCTGTAGATAACCTCCGCGAAGCAAACAAAGCTCTTCAACCCCCTCGTATCCGGGCAATCTTGACCACCTGGAAATAGCACACGATGTCAAGTGCGCGCGATCATTGCTGAAGAGTACAGAGTAGGCGTCCAGGATTCATGAATCAAGATTGCCGGTGGGTCAAGGCCTCTGCGCAAAATGCCGACGTGCTCCACATGGCTCCGATCATACTTTGGCCATCCAGACATCTGGGTTCACTAGGCCTTTAGGCAAGTGGGGAGGGCTTCGAGAACGGTCCTTGAACCCGGCGTTGGAACCTCGACAGGCAAAACACAGGGCCGATCAACCGAAGAGATTTATAAGGTTCGTTACTAGCCGCTCCTGAAACAGCGGGCTTGATGGTGATCTCCCTAGGTTTACCGTTTCCTGGCTAAGGTTCTAATATTTGGTACCGTAAATTGGCTGTTGACAATCATCGACATCGACCAGCCATGGCCAGTGTCCACTGGGCCAGCCAGGCACACAGGCTATATCGTTGGCTGTCCCCGCAATTCTGTCGCTGTCCCTGACTTTCTCTCCCCGTTCAACGTCCTCAACGTCGTCTCCATGTTTTTCAGGTTGGCACCTCTCAGACCAAAGCCACAGGTGTGCGACAACTACAACAAAAGCGTAGACGATGCCAGAGGTTGAGGCAGGCGCCGTCCCCAACCGCGGCTGGTACCTCCTCGCCGTCTCATGGCCGCTCTTCTCCGTCTGCGCGATAATCACAGCGCTACGCTTCTGGGTGCGCATCCGAATCGTCCGCTCCTGCGGGTGGGACGACGCATTCATCCTGCTCGCCCTCATCTGCGCAACGATAAATACCGTCCTCATTACCATAAGCGTCCAGCATGGTACGGGATGCCACACAGACACACTATCCCTCAAGCAACAGATCGCGTCCATGAAATACCAGGTCCTATCACAGGGTTTCCACGTTATGTCCACGAACTGGGGCAAAGTGTCCGTCGCGCTTTTTCTGATTCGCATTATCGGCGAGGTCAAGAATCATAAGCGGGGGTTGATAGCCCTTATTGTCATCATGTCGGTTATTAATGTTGGTGGCGTTGGGACCATCTATGGGCAGTGTTCGCCGCCTGATATGATTTGGGATCATCGCGTCCCCGGATCTTGTTGGCCGCCGGGGGCGCATAAGAAGTATGCTTATTTTCAGGGCTGTATGCGTTTCATTCCCAGGGACTGGGTAAAGAAGCTACTATGCTGACGATGGACCCCAGCAGCCTCTGCTCTTACCGACCTCATCTTGGCGATATACCCGCTTTTCACGATAAAGAATCTGCAAATGGCAGCAAAAGTCAAAGTTGGCCTTGGGGTTGTCCTCTCGCTTGGTATCGTGTTTGTCTACCTTTACCCCCCTCCAGCCATCCAGAGTCCGAAATAAACTAACGTCGAGAACAGCGCTATGATCGCAGCAGTCATCAAAACAACATACCTCCCCGCCCTAACCCTCTACCAAGACTACACCTGGGACACAGTTGACCTTACAATCTGGGTCACCATCGAGCAATACATCATCATACTCGCCGCCTGTATCCCCAGCCTCACTCCCCTATTCAGTATCATCGTGCGCCACCGCTCCAGCAAACGCAGCCGATCAGACCCCAGCCCATTAAATCCAAACGCACATACAAGCCTTCCGAAATACAAGTCCGGCCGAAGCGGCAAGCGTAAACTCAGTCGCGACCGGAGTCAAGACGTACATCTCACATCGCACGACCGCGCCGACAGTCACCAGCAATACGTCCCCTTCGCCAGTGTGGGTCGCGAATTTGTCGAGTACCCACTTACATGGACGCAGACGCATTCGAAGCGGGATGGCTATGAGAATGAGAGCGGGAGTGATAGCGAGGCGCCGATTACGGGGGGGTCGGGGTTTGGGCCGGAAGTGCCGGGGCAGATTCTGCGCACGACCGAGTTTTGCATTAAGGAGGTTTCGTCGAGTAGGTTTGGTGGGGTTGGTTGATCCTTTTCTGGAAGGGGTGGTTTTGGGTCTATGTGTGTGTGATGAGTTCTATGTGAATGAGACTTTTATGATTTGAGTCTGGATTCCACCGCGATTAAATATATACATACCTAGCAATGTGACGGCAAGCAGGACGTTTGATTGGAGGGATATGTAGAACTTTAAAAGGTTGGCTTTATCCCCAGGGAGCGAGTTTCATAGCCTGATGATAGTTGACTCACAGCTTGCAAGGATACCACCGTACTTGGCCCCGATCCGTGCGGACCAATCTAGCTAGATCCATTCATGCAGGTAAGCACCAGCTGAACCGAACCTCTGCCGGCCTGTATTCTCAGTCGGTGACCGAATCTTACCGAATCAGCAAGCAGCGCATCGCCCGCATAGCAACGCCTGGAATGCTGATTCTTCTAGGCCGTCGTACAAAGCCACGTGTCCGAGCCTTGAACATGAACCTTCAGAAAACATCGACTTCGATTGCAGACGAACTCTCGGTCGGAGATCCAAAGGCCTGGCCCTTACATCGCCGAAAATGCCAAAGATACTCGCCCTCCACGGGCACGGCACAAGTGCTGCTATATTCAAATCTCAGACTGGTGAATATTGACCCGCCGCACCCTCTTCAACCCACCCAGCACGCATAAAATGAAGTCAAAGCCTTGTCCTCATCTGACACACAACAACTGACTCCCCTCTTAAACAGCCGCCTTCCGCTCCAAACTCCCCGAAAGCTACACCTTCGACTTCCTCGACGCCCCGTTCCCCTCCTCTCCAGCCCCCGGCATAAAAGCCATCTACCCCGATTACCCAACCTACACCTGGTACCGCGAGCCGACGCCGACCGCTCTACGCGAAGCACACGCCTGGGTCCTCGAGTATTGTCGGCGACATGGACCCTTCGATGCCGTTATGGGGTTTAGCCAGGGGTGTTCGCTGCTGGGGAGTCTGGCGCTTTATCATGCGTATGAGACGAGGGATCGAGATGGACACGGACGGTATCATGGGGATGGTGTGGTTGGGAATGGGAATGGGGAGGACTTGAACGTGAAGACGGTCGAGGACCTCCCCTTCCGCTCCGCAATCTTCATATGCGGTGGAATCCCGCTGTACGCCCTATCCGACTTGGGCCTCCCCATCTCTGACCGTGCAGAAAGCATAAATAAAGCCAGCGGCGCGCTGCTCAACACCACCGCCGGGTCCCTGACAGATCTAGCCGCAAATACATCCAAGATAACCCGCGGCGTCGGGCTCTGGGATAACAACCTCTCGAGCAACGCCCTGCTGCATGATTCCACCTCGCGCCCGGATCGAAGCGACGTCTTCGGGCTGGATTTTACGAGCTTCCCGTCTTGGGCGAAGATCAGGATGCCAACGGTGCATGTTTACGGCGCGAAGGATCCGAGGTGGCCGGCTGGGATTCAGTTGGCGGAGTTTTGTGACCTTGGTAAGAGAGTCGAGTTTGATCATGGGGGTGGGCATGATATTCCGAGGACGAGTGAGGTGAGCAATCGCATTACGGGATTGGTTAGGGGGGTTGTTGAGAGGGATTGAGTTAAGCTTGGTTCAAGCTTGATTCAAACATAATGACCGACCGATCGATCGTCGATCGGTTGAGGATCTCAGGGGAGATGCAAGGTTAATGCTGTTAGGGTTACGGTGTAGAGGGCGTGGTGATGTCATTTTTTATGGGCGTCATCACGACTGCGATAGAAAGATGTCGGGAGCGAGCACGAAGGCCATGAATCGGATAGCGGAACATAATTCGAGTTTCCCTTGTCTATGCGTCGATTAGGTAGAGGAATTCGACTTCCATTTTTTCTCTAGCTTAGTTCACGGTCATTTAGCGTCGTCAATCGCTACAATATGCCTCAGAACCCGAAGAACTATACAGACCCCGAGCTCCGCGAGCAAGTGAAGAACGAAGTCCAGCAAGGCGATAAGGGCGGAAAACCAGGGCAGTGGTCTGCACGAAAGGTATTCCTTCCATTACACCATACCAAAAATTCCCCTTCGAATGTTTCACGATAGCAATAGCTAATGACGACGAAAAAAGGCTCAAATGACCGCCTCCGAATACAAAGCCCGAGGCGGAGACTACATGACCTCGAAGGACGAGAAGAAGCCGGAACAAAAGAACCTCGATAGATGGGGCGACGAGGAGTGGCAGACGAAAGAGGGGTCTGGGACAGCGAAGGAAGATGACGGGACGAGGAAGCGGTATTTGTCTAAGAAGGCGTGGGAGGAGATGAGTGAGAAGGAGAAGGAGGAGACGGAGACGAAGAAGAAGGCGGGGTCGGAGAGAGGGGAGCAGTCTGTAGGGAATACGGGGCAGGCGAAGAGGAAGAGGAGGGAGGTTAGTAGGGGACAGGCTGAGAAGAAGAGTGATGCGAAGAAGGGTGACAAGAAGGGTGATGAAGGTAAAGAGGACGAGGTAGAATGGGGGGAGGAAGAGGAGGAGGACGACGACGAGGATGGTGAGGAAGAACAGGAAGGAGAAGGTGAGGAAGACGAAGAAAATGAACAAGAGGACGAAGAGGCGAAAGATGAAGAAGGCGAGGATGGTAAAGAAGATGGAGTAGATGAACAAGAAGGATCGTCCGAAGATAAGAAACCGGAGAAGAAGCGGCAAAAGAAGAATTGAAGAGACTCCATTAGACTGGGCACACTACGAAAGGCAATGTGATAGACGAGTAGCCGATAGTTGCAAGGCATTACCTAGACTCGACGCATAGCACAATCCCCTAGAAATGAGCCGTCTTGTCTTCCGGCGCAGCGGTATACAACTGCTGTCCATTCTTCTTGAACTCGGTAATAACCCCCTGCCCTTCCTCCAAGAGAGTCCACTCCGTAAATCACTGCGCCATCTTCGCATTACTCGCCCTGGCTCAATCAATATATGAGCCGGGTTCAACAATCGATCATGCGACTCATCCGTGTAGGTAACCGTCTGATTATGCAACCCCTTCTCAACAAGATACGTCCGGCGATCTGTAATTGTATACTCCTGAAACAGAATCGCAGCCGTCAACGCCTGTACCGGATAATCCGCATACTGATGATACCACTTCGAGTAAGCAAGCGCCCACGGAACCTGCCTAATATCCGTCGATAGCGCGGAATCCTCGATACTAGTCGCGGACTTGTCGTAGCGCGTTAGGAAGCGCACGGGGACCGTTGCGTTCGATTCTCCCGCGAGCCCGGCCTCTGCCGTGGAGATGATATCTGAGAACATGGTGCAGATGTCATCGCTTTTCTTCAGGCCGGCGGGATTGGCCTTCGGGTTCAACGAGCAGGAAGTGGTCGCGGAAGGCGTAACATGCTGGGCTTTCGGCAGTGTCTTGGTCGATTGTGATTGCTTCTGCGGAGGTCGTGTATGTGATACCGAGATCGACTGTGTCGTCTTTCAGATAGTTGATGGATTCCGTCGTGTCGCTGATGTACCAGGCAACGGGGAAGGGGTCAGAGCCGTTTGCGACGGAGGCTTGGATGTTGTTAGTTTACGTTGACAGGGCATACATTGAGGTAGGTTTGTTTGAGAAAGAGAGTCGCACCCTTGATTAGACCGTTTTGCCCAGCTCCCCCGTTGCCAATTCGGAGATTGACAGTAGATGTAGACAAGGAGGCTCTGTTGCTGACCGCTGCTGGGTCGACAGCTAGGGCTGTAGCCGAGAGGGCGAGGAGGAACCCGCACCGCAATAAGATTAAGATTATGTGGTAGTATAGTAATGTAGGAAGAAAAGACGGAACGAGACAGGAGCTGACGGTCGGAGCAGCTTTCTGTCTCTTGACAGGCGATTCACTTTTGGGCAGATCTGGCACCGGGGACAAGAGATCGATCGAGATGTTGATAGTTCATGAGACATCTTTCGCTTCCAGTGCCGCCATGGGGCCATTGCAAGGCGTTTGGGATTGGACACCATCGCGAACACCCTCAACTTTGACCTCAGCCCAAGCCCTAGTCACGATCCTGCAAAGGTCTATTTCCTCAGTGAGACACTGCTGATTCCTGAAAAAAAAAAGTATCTCAAGAAATGGCCGCGTGGCTGGCTGCACATAAAAGACGACTATTATGACGTCTACAGGGTCTTGTCCCAGTGTGCTGAACAGGTACATGATACCTATATACAACGTTCATCGAGCACCGGCATAAAGGAGTAATTTAACTGTCGGAAACGTCTACATTAGTGCTTAAGCCTTAGGGATTTTGAAGCCACCCGGAACTCTTCTCTGAAAGACTCCGTCAGGGTCAACCCTCTGCGAAACCTCCCTCATCTTCCTCACATTCTCCTCTCCATACCGCGTGATGGGGTCCTGGCTTCCGTCGCAGTAGTTCAAATACCGAAAGTCCACATCTCCATCAACAGACTTTGCAAAGCTCTCAATCTCATCGATCGCTACCCTTAGGGCAGGTCTGCCAACAGTCTCGTTCAATTCCGCGGTGGCAACCTCCAGCGCCCAGACAAGAATGATGCAGTCGTCTTTTATCCGCTCCGTTCCTAACATATTTCCTCCGCGAGCCACTGAGTGTTGTGCAAACGAAGCCGCTAGAGGCTGGAGAACCATTTGAGAGCTGAAGTTGTGATCGGGAATTTGTGTCTTCACTGTCTCGATGAGGGCCTCGAAGACCTCTGACGCTTTGAGGATGATCCGGGCATCTGCTTTGAAGGTTAAAGTAAACCATGTATCGCTGTTGCTCTGGTTAATAGATGCTCAACTATGGGAAAGTAGAAAGGGGGCAACATACTGCCTCCCAGACGGGACAATAAACGTCTCCAACTTCGTCGCAACACTCGTCGTATAGTCGTCTCTCTGCCCCGGGATGCTCAAAAATCCGCCCAACGTCTCCGCATCCTCCTGTCCATCCAGATTTACCAGGTCCATGACAATTATATGGTCCTCAGCCTTAGGGATATACGTCCACATAACAAGGATATGATCATTCGGAGTGGCGCTAAGATTCTTCTCGAAATGAATGAGCGCCTCGACTACTTCGGCGGTATGCTGCTTAGAGATTTTCTGAGTAGCGTTCCAGATATTCTTTGCTGGAAAAGTAACCATATCGAAGCGCGTCATGATGCCGAAGTTGTTCCCCCCGCCTTTTACGGCTCGGAACAAGTCGGGGTTGGTCTCGCTATTCGCATTGACGATGCTTCCGTCTGCGAGGACGACTTCATAGTTTACAATTTGGTCTAGAGACCCAGGCTTTAGCAAAGAAGTGTGGCGATTGTGTGAATGGGGAGTCCTACCGCATCCCCAGCCGACCCGACAGGTATAGAAGGTCTTTCCGCCGCCTGTCAGAAGACCGGCTATACCGACTTTGCCCTCGCGACCACCGGCGACCATTCGTCCATCTGGATTCTGAGGCTCAGTAAAGGCTACGATTCGTCAGGAGGTACAAATGACGGTAACGTACGCTTCTCGAGTTCCTTATATGAGACAGCCCACGACCCTCCAGGTTGCAACGAAGCGATCTCCGTCTTAGCATCATACGTTGTGCTCGCCATCAGACCAAGATCAATAGTAATACCATCGGCAATACTACTTGCGCCAGCCCATTGCATATGGCCACCACTGACGCGTCAGTGTCCGGTGTGATAAGCTCCCTGAAGATTCGACATCGAAACACACCTTCGAACCGCAAACCTGACGTCCGGGGCATCGACAATGGCCTTAACTGCCTTCGAGACCTCCTCAGTGGTTCGAGGCTGCACGATAGCCCATGGCTTCAGCTGTGCCGTTAATGACCAATGTGAGGCGACGCGGTCATTGTACGCGTCTTCGCCGGGGAGGTATAGGACATCTCCTAGCCCCGCAATCCTGAGGTTGTCAAGTACTTGCTCGGCTTTTGCTGCCATATTGAACTGTTTTGGAAGCCAAAATCAGTCCCAAACTTTTGTACATGGCGAAAGATAAGGGTCTTCTATTTATATGCGGGGACGTAAGCCACGGCGTCCGACCCCTGTCAGGCGATATAACCCCACCTTCTGTAGAAGCAGCGCCATTGGCTGTCTCGTGGCGAGATTGCTGGGCTTATTCCGCTGTTGGCTTTAGGCTTGCGAGATCTCTCCACTGGAGCTCTGACGTGGCGGGTCACTGTAAAAGATAGAGACAGCGACGCAGCTGGACTGAGCTGGCCCCCATACATTCTACGTACTGGAGAGGTTTCTGGGGGAATGGCAAGGCATCCGAAAGTCACATACGTCTCGAACTGACTCCATACCACAGATCCATGACGAGGTTGTAAATCATTCACTGCGCGACCTAATCATCTGAGTTTTCATCTAGTCGATCAACTTGTATACTAGTCAGACGTATAGGCACCGCACCCGGTCAGCGCCTAATACTGCACCTTGGCTCTCACCCATGAGCTTAGGAACTTGCACAAACAGATCCAAGATAGCCGCGGTTCTAGTAAGTGCGACATAATGTCAGGTTATACGCGGGGAGCACGGTAGATTGATGATTCCAACAAGTAGTTCACACGTTCTCGATTTCAGTGCGGCAGACCTCAATTGTACGCGAATGTCCAATCTGCGAAAGCTAAATAAAACTTATACCGAGTATCGACGCACATAGAAGGCAGCTAGCCCCAAAATCCTATTTGCAGCTGTTGCTAGCTTACCCTGCCTATCAGAGCCCCATACTGCACTGTCAGGAATTCACAGCTCGAAAGGTGCATGCATCTCCTCCGACCCCGCTCACGATACGAAATCAAAAGTTACTCCACGGGCAGTAGATGCTTGGTCCGAGCTGTATATTTACACCCTCACAATGTCTCTCAAGGCGGCAAACTGTGGTGACGCCTTCCGTTTTCAACTCGCTAGCCTACTGAACAAGCCTGGGCGTCCAATATAGATAACAAATAATCGTTTTAGTTCTCACTTGGATCCCCGAAGTGTATATAGTCCATCCGAGCTACCGGCAGAGCTCATGAGAGACTCACCCCAAACACGTGATGTTAAGACCATGATCAAGCAACAACGACCCAAGCGAGCTTAAGAAAATAAAATACTGAAATACCTTTATGATTGCCAAAATTGCTGGTCGACTTCGTCATATCACATTCCAGCACCTCTGTCATGACCTGCTACAAGGAGTGACTTTCACCTCACTAGCCCAGCCAACTTTCAATACAGTGTCTTTTGCAATAAGGTATAATGAGTTTCTGCTCGTACAGGGTGACCATGCCTTCAAGGTGCTCTGTGTCGATCAAGTGGGGTAGAGAACTCTTCCCTCGAACCTCCGCAGCTTCTTCGGTGCCTAACCACTCCAGATAATATGTAAGATCATTCGGACCTGTGGCATGCTCAATCTGTATTTGCAGGGCGCACAAGGAGCCAACTCTGTACACCTCTGAGGATTCTCCCGGGGTTAAGCATCCATATTCCTTCGTTCTTTGGGGTAATTTGCAATACTCCAATTCCTCACAGAGCAGGCAACATGCATTGGCGTGCTCCCGAGAACGTCTCGAGCATCGAGTTTGGCGCCGCGTCGGATGAGGAAGTCGACTATCTCTGCCCCGCTGCTTGAGCACGCCTTGTGGAGCGGCGTTTAGCTGTCTTTGCCGACGTAGTCGATTATCGCTCCCTGCGGTAAGAAAGCGATGGCTGCGTCCACGTCGTTTTGGCCAGCGGCGTGGAGGAGCCGGCAATTGCGTGCGACCTGTGCCGGGCTACATGAATATTTTCCCCTTTTACTCCCGCTATGGAGATATGCGCACTCACCGTCTTAAGCTGTATCCACCGACACCGGAGCATTACCATATTCTCCGGACGAAGCCAGCTCAGACTCAACATGGTTTACCCCAACCGGTTCAGGTTGGTCTCACCTGAATCCACTGTCCATGGAGACCAGAACTCTTGATACCGTCGCGCAATCGAAGAGCGTATGGAAGGTCTTATTCCGGAGGAGCTAGAATTAGGCCCAGATTTCCCTTCATTATGATTAAGTACCTCGCAGGAAGTCCGCCATGGGTGGGGCAGGCAGACCATTTGGACAACCTTGAAAGGCAGCTCATACTATTGGACAGATACGGAATTGGTCGCGCAGTTTGACATGTTAGTTGTGCATAAGTGCTGCCCATCACGGTGCATCTCCGGGGAGCAAGTAACGTGAGATTGAATCCCACGAGAATATCTACAGATTATATGGCCGAACAGTAAACGTTCAGGTGGGACCTCAAGTCATTTTTCAGCTACATTGACCTGCATCATAAGATAAACCTTACATTAAGCCCTTCCTCCCGATCAGTCGCAGCCCCGTCAACATGGCTCTAGAACATATCCAACGCCATTGGCCGCCAGAACTTTTCAAGCTGCGCCTTGGCCGTGTTCAATTGCCGACTCGCTTGCATGAAGCAAAACTCATCAGGGAAAACATTCATTCTCCCAGACTCCGTTAGTTAGACCGAAATGTCATCTATTTGCAGCAATATCTGTGCCCCGTCAGCGATGTCCAGATGAACAAGATGCCACGAACCTTCTCGATATACTGCACACCCACAACAATCCCATCTTCATCTTTGAGGTTCTCTTCTTTGCCAAATAAATTCGCATCACCTGGATCAAGACAGGTCAGACACGCCAAAGCCAGATCCGCATATCGTTGCCCCATCAGCCGCGGAAGCTGCTCAGTGGCCATCGAAAGTAGACCTTGCTTGACCGCCAATGCAGACTTTTTCACTAGCAGCGCCTTGGTGATCGCTTCTCCTAATTCTGTGCCCGGACTCGGAGAGTCGCCGTCCCATTGGACAAACGAAGTCCAGAAGCCTATTTCAAGAAGACAGACTCCAAGACTGTAGATGTCATGCTGCATCACGTATCTGTCTTCCGGGTGAAGCCCCTGGCGCTTCAGATGGCGGTACAGGTTTCTCTCCCAGTTTGCGTCCCCTGAGTAGTCCGTTCCGGCGACGCTTGGTCGGAATCTTTCGAAGCCGATGAGGAATGAAGGACCGAGCAGGATATCCTTCTCCTGGAAGACGACAATTGTCTCCGGGCGGATATTCTTGTGGACGAAGCCCGAGGTATGCACGAACATCAGCGATCGGACGAGCTGCTTAGCCAGTTTGAATCGCTGGTCCAGAGGGTGGGGCGACTTCTGGAGAAGCAAGTCGCGGAGGGTCCTAGGGTTTGATAGACCGGGGGGGATATCGAAAACTAGCCGGAAATGCACGCGTTTCGTATCTGGAGACTCGACAACGCCACAGCAGTGGAGGAGTCCGAATTCTCCGGGGTCTGAGTTGGCCAGGCGTCGAGCCAAATCGCGGACATGAAGCTTCGCAACGGTGGTGTCGAGATCTTCGTTATAGTTGGTGATGTCTACGAGGACCTTTCCGTCGCCGTTGGTGAGGTGCGACGTGTATGCGGTCGAGAATGGCAGCTGGTGTCGTTCCCCTGCTATCATTCCGCCATCTATAAACACAGATCCCATTTTCACGCTGTGGCCTCCTTTCATCGTCTCTCTGAGATGTTTTAGCTTCTCTGTGGGGCCTGTAGTCTCCGAATCCTTGTCCACCAAATAATTGTCGACAGTCGAGTCTGCCATACGGGTAATCAAGTACCATGACGGGTCAAACCGCCTTTGCCAGTTTTCGAGATCATTAGTCGCCTGCACGATGCTACTCTTGTAGGCCATTGCTTTGAGCTTCTTGACCTGCAGCACTGTCAAATGACGGCCTGGGGTAGCCACTCTGTCAACCTCCTCTGAAGCAACCTTGAGCTTGACACGGAGGTGATTGAGGAGATCATAAAATAGTTGTTGAAGACGTGGGTCTATGGATTTCCAGAGCTTCGTTATCGACTCGAGTTGGATTTCGGTCTTCAGCCACAGGCTTTGGATGTTCAGCACAACCTCGGCCATGTCGCGTTCCGCATTTTTGTAGTCTTCGTATTTACGTACGAGGTATTTGCCATACCTGGTAGGCGGAGTCAGTGATCGACATGTCTGAAAAGTTTTAAGCTCAGATATACTCGCTTGATACAGAGATCAACCGTCCCAATCACGGCAAATGCAAAGGAAGCAGGGTCCATATCGGGCTGTCCCGGAGAAGAAGCAAGCGTTCAGGGCCGGATTATGAACCTTCTGGGACTGCTGCGGGACTTGGCCAACCTGCGCTGGTAATGATGCCGCAATTTCTAGATGCAACGCTTTGCCATTGTCGACGCGGACGCTCAGCCAGCCGCCAGGTAAGTCGGCCAACCAGCCAACGAGGGACTGCGGATAGGCCGGAACCCCGCGAAAGATGGCGTCCGCAGCCTTGTCCAAGATGCTTTGGCCAGTCATTCATGTTCTTACTCAGCCCAGCCCATGCTGGCATTTCTCGCTCCTTCTCCCAATCTGACGAGTGACGAGAGCAGGGCTGGCACCGTCATGCATGCCACAGGACCAGCAACAGACATGATAGGAGCTTGATGGTCCACCTTCCAAGGCGCCTTCTCCAGGGAGTGGCCGACAGCATCTTGCCCGGACGAGGCTGTGTTACGAATGTATGCATTTCTTCAGCCGTACGCTTTTTTAGATTGAGCCTGTTTGTCAGCTGAGACCAACATCGGGGTCACACCTGGAGTGGGAACCGTTATCCATTTTTCCAGTTCTAGCCCCTGCCCCCCATGCCGGGTTCATGTGATGCATGTGCCCCTCATCCTCATGTTTCATTCCTCTTCCTCTGCCTCCCGCTTATCGTCCCCGTGTTCATTGTCCTTTGTGCTTGATGCTTCTGAGCGATGGCCTCGGAGACGAAAGACCTCAACAAACACCAACAGGAGTTCGAGGACTTGAAAAGTCTTGGGGAATACCGTTTGAACGCCGACATTCGTAGGGACCCCAATGGTGTCACCTATGTCACCCATTCATTCGGCGACGAGTGGGGGTTGCCCGCCCACTTCCGCAGGACTGAAACATGGAAACGTGTGAAGAGAGTTGGCAAGGGAGCGTACGGTTCCGTTTGGCTAGAGGTCTTGGTAGATGGGGATACCCCCGGGCCAACGGAGAGGGCAGTCAAGAAAATCAAATGGGAGAAGATCGGACGAGACAATAAGGAATTGAGGGCAATGGCTGCGTTTTCCAAAAGGACGCTCAGCATTTCACCATTCCCGTTTGTGAAATTCCACGGCTGGTTTGGAGATAAGAAGAGATTGTTCATTGCAATGGACTATATTGGGAAGGGGACATTAAGGGAGTACATCACGGAAGACAATCCCATCCCGGAATATCAGATAAAGGAAATCACACGCCAGATTTTGGTTGGCCTTGTAGTCATGCATGCGGAAGAGTTCACTCACCGCGATCTTAAACCTGATGTGAGTGAGGCCATGCTATTGTCGTGGATGACTGGCTAACCAACAACGGCTCAGAATATATTCATCCAATCTCCAGGGCCGAACTGGTTGGTGAAGATCGGAGACTTCGGTATTTCCAAACAGGTTGAAGGCGACAATACGGCGTGGCGGACGGTGACAGGAACGGACCGCTACAAAGCGCCCGAGGTTGATGGAAGTCTGCCTCTCATAAATGGCCAGGAATACGACCGATATTCGAAGAAAGTGGATATGTGGTCGTTGGGATGCGTGGTGTTCGAAATGGCGGCAACCAAGCAAGTATTCTCTAGCGAGACCTGGAGGATTGACTACTATGACCTTTGTCGGAATCAGTGGTATCCAGGCCAACCGGCAAACCTGTCAGACGAAGGCTGGGCTTTCGTCCGAAGATTGTTGGCCGCACAGCCAGCAGACCGTTTATCTGCGGTCGAGGCTCTAGAGCATCAGTGGATGAAAACGCGCGAGCCATTGCCCAGAGAGGCTGTCAACCGTCTCCAGCCACCTGCAACGTATACTCCTCGCCAAAATGTCCCTAAGCTTGAAAGCGAGGACTCCGACCACACTATCAGGCCATTTAAACGTATAGCATCCTCCGAGATCAAACCAGATTACCCCAGTGACATCAATACTACTTCCAGAGCGCAGAGCATGCAGCGGCCTCCTAGCAATGCGACAAGTGCAAGCGGACTAGGGACGCTGACGCGGCGTTCGAAACAAAAGTGGGAGGGCGCACAAACCCCAAGCCACCCTATTGACGGTCACGATAACGATGCCACGGGGACATTCTCCACAGACAGGTCGCAGGTCATGCCTTCTTCGACTGGTGGTACCAAGCTGTCTGCCGATTCGCCGCATCGCACTGTAGTCAAGAAAGCAAGCGGTTTGGATCCCCATAGGAACATCACTGCCAGGGGAACCTACCAAAGAACTCCTGCACCATTCGTGACAATGGTTCCCGGTCCGTCCGGTCTTATTCCAGCGACCAAGAAACATAACCAAGTTGCCCAGGACCAGAAGGCGTGGTCAAAACTAACCAAACCAAGGATGGAAGAAGTGAGACAACCGACCATCAGCGCCGGGGACACTGATCCCAGCCGGCACGGCCAGGAGAACTACGGAGAAGATCACGGAGAGGCCTTCGGGACCCTATACAAAGACCAACCCGAGGATCGTGCGGCCCCTAAGAAGCAGGTCACATTTGCAACTCCTACGACGACCAAGAAAGAGGATGGGCAACCAACAGCCAGCGATGAGGGCACTAATTCCAGGCATAATGCTCAGGATTATTACGCAGAAGATTACGCAGACTCATTAAACACACTATTCGCAGAGCATCCCAAGAATCGTGCTACGGAGTACTTTTCCGCATTCCAGCGCCCTAAAATAGACAGATACGATTATCTCTTTAAACTCCTTCTTATCGGAGACACCGGCGTTGGAAAGTCCTGTTTGCTTCTTCGGTTTGCTAATGATACCTTTATAGAAAGCTACATCTCGACCATCGGCGTGGATTTCGTACGTTTCCCCTGCTGTCGATCGGTTATCAGTTTTCCTTGGACAAATATTCCGGAAAGCGAACAGAAATCAACTAACAGCTTTTTTGAAAGAAACTCCGCACTATTGAACGTGATGGCAAGACAGTGAAGCTTCAGATTGTATGGAGAGTCGATACATTTCTTTCAGTGGTTCAGATAAAGCTGACGGAGTACGTAGTGGGACACCGCAGGCCATGAGCGCTTCCGAACCATCATGCCCTCTTACTACCGTGGCGCTCATGGCATCTGCGTTGTATATGATGTTACCAATATGGACTCTTTCCACAACGTGAAGCAGTGGCTTCAGGAGATTGACCGCTATGCGACTGAGGGTGTCAACAAGCTTCTCGTGGGCAACAAAAGCGATATGGAGGACAAGAAAGTCGTGGAATACACTGTTGCGAAGGTGGTTATATCCCTGTCACGACGTCACAACATCATCGATTAGCGGCTTTCTCCAGCTGTTATCTCTTGAAATCTGCCTAACTTTTGTGTGTGCCTCTAGGAATTTGCCGATAGTCTTGGAATCCCATTCTTGGAGACATCTGCCAAGAATGCGTCGAACGTCGAACAAGCCTTCCTGACCATGGCTCGACAGATCAAGGAACGCATGGGTACTGCAACCGTGAACAATAAGCCGACTGCGCAAGTCGGCCAGGGACAGGGTGTCCAGTCTGGATCGACCGCCCCGCAGCACCAGCAAGACTCACACAAGCGTCGCGGCAAATCAGCAGGCGTCACCGCAAGCTTCACAGCATCTAAGCACCCAAGCATCAGCATTCAAGTTGCTGATTCGAGTGACGACGCACAAGCATCCATGGATCTGTTCTCTGAGCTCCCGATGGCCGAAAGAAATGCCCCGCAGCGTCGCTCACGCAAAAACAAAAAGGCCAACAAGAGCCACACGAATTTTAGCGAGGACACTGACAGCATATATCAGGCTGAGCTGCTACCGCACCTTTTGCCAGATGCGCCATCGTCCAATGGTAGCCCCGCCACCAGCGTAAACGGAAACATTCAGTCCTCCGGCGGGCGGGGATATGCAGGGGGCATTCCTCGGATTCCTGCTGCTGCAAGTAGCAATTGGCCTGCGGGTGAATACATTTCCGTGCTGAAACAGCAGGACCCGGCAGCCCTCGACCCCATTGAACGTTCTCTCGGCTATAGAGAGAAGAATAAGAGCGCGGTCACTGCGCCTGCGATTGCTGTCAAGAGTAAGTCACAGGAGCCGAGCGCTGTTCGAAAGCAGGGGAGGCCTAAAAGGAGACGCGAGAAAAAGTACAATCGCTGGGGCTGGTTGTCGAGGGATTCTGATGATGAAGATGATGAAGATGATGACGAGGATGACGAGGATGAGGACTACTAGGTTAGGTTGTGCGGACGCCCAACCATTACACTCGATTCAACCTGGGATCGATTCCCTTTCGAATCGCAGATGTCGATAATCAGCGATCTATCTCCCGAGATCTAGTCCGGCAGTGCCTGGAAATCCGTGGCCTATCAATCTTGTCCCCCTAGATTACAAGGCCAGGGTATCATTCTGTGACACTTTCTGCACAGTTTATCCATAATACGTTGAGCCGTGGGTGCCACTGGCGGATAGCCTTGCGGTTTTCTGGGGTATACATACGAGGCCCCGTCGTGGGTCCTGGGAAGATCAGCGACAACAGTCTCACTCATCTCTCTAAATTAAGCTTAGAGCAAGCAAGCACAATGTTGTTTACTAAGGCGTTTTCTGCCACACTCTTCGCGGCTCTCGCGGTCTCTGTACCCATTCCAGCCCCCCAGGTTTCGGTCGACTACGGACAAATCCAGGCGCTTTCCAGCAGCGTGCAGTCATTTGCTGAGAGAACTGCTAGCCATTTCAACAGCGTCTCTGAGCAGCTTGACGCCGTATCTGCAAGCTTCTCGGGCAGTGCGCAGGTGCGACCGCCAACCCAGTTTCTGTCTTTTCTGGTGCTTATTCCGTGTACAGCAGCCCCTCGTTCAACTGTGAGTCAGTGAGTCAGATCCAGCAAGCTTCATCGCAAATCGCTCAGGCTCTTGACAGTGCGACGGCCTCAGAACTAAAAACAACCTGATAAATCGCCAGAAAGACAGCGCTGCCTAGGTTCTGAGAGAGCACGACAAGTCCTGTTATAATAAAGTATTGTCCCTTTGATGCGAATATTTGCACGGCTAGCAGGGGTATCTGCATGCCTATTCCGCGGCCTATGCCTTGAATTATTTGGAACCCGATCCAGTTGCAGGTTACCGTGTTCGGTGTTAGGGTTATGAGGAGGGCAGAGCCTGTTACTATAATTACACTGCTAGCGAGGGCGAAGGAGAGGTAGTAGCCTATTTTAGTGACTACTTAATACTAGGTATGATCTGGGCTAAGGAATTAGGGAAGGCAGAGGTCAGATAGGATATACCTAATATACTATAAACTATAGCAAAAACCATAGTCAGGACAATCATCGGCAGAAGATTAATACTACTTATAGTCAGAGACGCACCGCGCACAGCCTGGAAGTATATAGGCAGGTAGTAAGTATATCCTATCATGGATCTAAACAGGAACGCATAGTTAAGATAGCTCGCCCAGATTATCCTTTACCAGACAAGTCCCAGCAGAATCATGGCGCTAGAACCAACGCGCTATTCCTAGAGTATAAAAACCGCGAATATCCCGGCTGCGCCGCAGAAGAGGCTGATTATAGTTATACTGGGCCAGGGGTAGCTTATACCGCCCTAGTTTAGTATAAATAAGAGTTGGATAATTGCACCTGCGAAAAGTATAAAGCCTGGGAAGTCAAGTTTGCGGAGGGATATTGTAAGATCTTGGGATATTGCTTTAGTAGTACGGCTGTCTAGTATCGCGACTGCAATGAGGCCTAGATAGATCACGGCTATACAGGGCAAATTGACATAGAAGCCTGTTCATGCTGATAAGATTAGTGGATATATATTTGTTATTCTTACCTTATAATATCAGGAATAGAGGAAACTTACACCACCTCCAAGACGCATGCTAAGTTAGGGCTCCCCTGATTAATAGCCCTGATAGCAGTCCTAGCTGAGTAAGACCCATGAGGATACCAGTCAAGGCTATTACTCAGTCAGAAAGTGACAACCTCGAAGTCAGTCCCAGGGAAGGTTAGACAGACCACCTAGCCTCGTAGTAGGAACACTAGCATTCAATATTGTGAAAGCACCGTTGAATAGACCCGATGAGCCTATACCCGCGAGAGCACGTCCGACGATAAGCATGTTTGACGATTGCGCCGCACCGCATATGGCAGATCCGAGTTCGAAGATGGTAAAGAAGGCGATGAATGTCCACTATATCTGGTGAGTCGTGTCATTGCCAGGGTATTGACGGAGGCGCACTTTGCTGTTGAAGTATGTGTACATCTTTCCACTCAGGGGCTGAACGGCGCAGCTGCATGTACAGTTAGTAAAGTATCCTTTGGATAATATCTACTTGAAATCACTCACTTGGCTACTAGGTATGCCGTCCCATACCAACCCACGTCGTTCAAGGAGTGAAAGGTAGTAGTGATGCGAGGGATTGCCTGCGTGAAGGGTTCCAAGCGTTAGATGGTGGATAACATAGAGATAAGTGCCGCTTACCGTAGAGACAATGGAAGTATCCAGGAGTACCAGGAATACCACTAGGACAAGAGATGAGAGTGTTGAGGCGAGACTGAGGCCGGTTATATATCCTGATTCGTCACTGCTTGCTGGCGCCGGTGAACTGGGCTTTTCCTCTTGGATGGACGAATTATTGGCAATCGTACTCTCACTTTGAGACTCTGAGGACCTGTTAGGAAAGCCTGTTTGCTGCATCTTGGATAATTTTCTTTGCTTTCTTCAAGTCCTAGCAAGTTGAGGTTTGTACGACCGCCGGTTCCTGCATTTATACCCTGCTATCGATCGGAGCCTCACAGACGACCATTCCGATACATTTCAGCTCTACCGGTCATACGAGCCTCTTGCGTCCTAAAACCAAGGCCATAGCGGACAATTGTCTTATTTGGTGGTTCGACGAAGCTGGCTCCCATTGATTAATAGGAGTCGGAGCCTGGCGTAAGCGCCGACTCCGGTTGGGGGCTGACAACGCTATCCACCTCTTAATCTCACCCTCGGAAACAATCTTAATCTCCTACTCCTTTCTCACCCTGTGATCATCTTGATTTTTTTTGGTTGAATCTGTGTCTTCATGTCCGATATGAACCGAAAGCCGATCCGCGCATGCACCAACTGCGTGCGCGCAAAAGCCAAATGTTCTCCGGGTGTCCCTGAAAGGTGTGACAGGTGAATTTTACCACCTGGAATGGTTCTTTTCACCTACTGATGATGTAGATGTACGCGGACGAACAAGGAATGCGTCCCCTCGCCGCCGGTCCGTAAGCGACGAGCAGCCCGGATTAGCAAAAATAGCCAAGTGCAGAAGCTGGAAGAGAGGATCGATGGACTCGTCGTTCTACTACAGTCGGCAATAAATCCCTCGTCCACTAGTTCTACTGTTGAAGAATCGCAATCGTCGGATACTCGGTTGAGATCGCTCCTTCCTGAGGTATTGCCTCGGCGGCATACCGCGGTCAATACGGTGCTCATTAACCGCCAACCGTCCCTCTCTCCGGCTTCATTACAACTACTGGACCCCACTGACGCAGAGCAAACACTGGATCGCTTCCGCAACGTGATGCTGCCAAATCTACCCTTCATAGTCTTATCTCCATCGCTCAGTGCGCAAGACCTTCGTCAGGAAAATCCACTGCTATGGATGAGTATTATGGCCGTAGCCTCCTCTCGGCCTACGCAACAGTCCGCCTTGTCCGAGGAAGCAAGAGCAATATTCGCGCGAGAGGCCTACGTAGCGGGCTCGCGCAGCCTGGACTTCCTCTGGGCGGTGCTCGTGTTTGTCACCTGGTATGTCATCAGTGGACTCACTCGTTGAGCGATACTAACCCGTGCGCGTACAGGGACCGATTCCACACTTACGGGAAATGCCCATCAATGGCCCTCGTCCATCTTGCAGTTGCCATAATGTACGATCTAGCGCTGGACAAGCCGCTATCCTTCGATGCGGGCCTCGGGCTCATGTACGACGTGAAGGGGATGAAGAAGTCATCTGTGGCCCCGCGGGCTCCAGGGTTGAAGGAGAAGAGAGCTGTCTTGGGCTGCTTCCTCGTGGGCACAGTGTAAGCTTTCCATCTAGAATCTTATTCCGCTACTCACAAGACCAGACGCTCCATGCAGGGAAAAGGCGAAAGCCTCAAGTGGACCCCCATCTTCGATTGGTACCTGAGGGAACTCGAAGAGCAAAAAGAAGCCCCGTCCGACCTGATCCTGGTTCAACTGGTTAAGCTGCGCCTCGTGACAGAAAATGCAACCGAGTACCTTGCCTTGGGGACCGACGACGGCATCGAACCTACAGCTGGGCCAGACGCCACTGCTGTGCTAAAATCTCTCGAGTCGCAACTGCGAACAGTCAAGTCGCAGATCCCAAGCGATCTTCTAAATAATCAAACCATCCTCCTCGAACTGCACAACACCGAAGCGACCATCCATCAAATGGCTTTCAAGTCTGCTGACCATCCTTTCTCACTCCATGCAAATCACCGCTTCGCGTGCCTCTACGCCTGTATGCAGGGAGTCAAATCATGGATTGATACTTTCCTCGCCATCGCCCCAGGAAATTACGTCGGGTTTTCCGCACTCACGCATAACGGTAAGATGCGATGCCTGCTCAACATCTGCCGGCTCGCAATCTGCGAGCACCCGGAATGGGACAGCAGCCTTCTTCACGGGAGCATCAATGTGTCATGGGCGTTAGAGGAGACCGCAAAGCGAATGGAGCAAGCGAGGGAGGCTGCCGGGATGGAAGCGGGAGATTCCAGTGTGGATATGCATGCGCTCTTAGCTGAGAGGGTGCGGGGGATGAAGAGTTTCTGGGACACGATGACGACGACCGTACCGACACAGGACCTGGGGTTCATGGATGAACTGGGGAACTTCTCCGAGGAGTTCCTGGGGTTCTGGGACTGGGCTTAACACTCTATCATCAAGCATACAAGACAAGCTCATTGCCGAGGAGCCGGGTTGTGACTCGTCTCGAGGCAGTCTGTCTCGGCCATGGTCCGATCTTGACTATTCTGCCTAAACGGGTATGATCTTTCCGCCAAGAAACCTTGGCATGCTGATCTTTCTGGGTTCGGTGAAGAAACTTTTGGGAAAACGCTCTATTATTGGACCAACCACTCCATTGTAACCCCGCAGTGGCACCAATCCTCAGGAACAGCGAGAGATTATTGGAGATCGGCAGCGAGCCGAGGACATGCTCAACAACTTAAACCCCGGCTTCCCCTCGCTGCGAATTTCTCCAGGTTTCTCTCTCCACAGAACACAAACCCACAATGCTCAAGTACGCGGCAGCCCTCTTCTCCCTTGCAGCCGGCGCCCTCGCAGCCGGAGCCGGCGGTCCTGCCAACGCAACCTTCCAAACCGACCAGCCCGGCTTCAACGACATCATCACCGCCACTTCGAAGATCGAGCTCCTCGTCGAAAATGCCACTTATCCGTTCGCTCACGAAGCACCCGTCTACATCCCTTCAACGGGCGACCTCTTCATAGTCGGCAACTACCAAACGCCCAAAGGCGGCGCCCCCATTGGAGTCTCCCGCGTGTACAAGAGCAACAGCACGGGGCAATACGTCCGCGAGCTCATCCACCCCGATGTCCCCATGGCCAACGGCGCAACCAAGTACAAAGACGGCATCCTCTTTTGCGCACAGGGCACATTCGAGCGCAAGTCCGCGCTTATCTGGATGAATATCACGGCGCCCTATGAGACGAAGGTCCTGCTTGATAACTTCAAGGGTCGCCGCTTCAACTCGCTTAATGACCTCTTCATTCACTCAGACGGTAGTATCTGGTTCACTGACCCGACCTACGGGTACGACCAGGGGTTCACCCCCGAACCCGAACTCCCCACCCAGGTCTACCGCTTTGACCCTGCGATGGGGGACGTCCGCGTCGTTGCCGATGGAATCGGTCAGCCGAACGGTATTGCTGCCTCGCCGGATGAGAGTATCGTCTATGTCACCGATACGAGCGCGAGCTATGGCAAGCGCAAGCCTGCTACTATGTACGTTCTGATTTTCCTCTCCCACCTTTCTCCTCAAAATGGCCCAACGCTAATATACCGTCCAGCTACGCCTACGACATCGCAACCTACAGCGATGCCCCCTTCCTCACAAACCGGCGCGTCTTTGCCTACGCCGACAACGGCATCCCCGACGGCGTGAAAGTCGACTCAAACGGCAACGTCTACAGCGGGTGCGGCGACGGCGTGCACGTCTGGTCTCCCGACGGTGTTCTGCTAGGAAAGATCCTGTTCAACAGTACCTCCGCCAACCTCGCGTTTGGCGGGCCTGGTGAGCTGTTTGCGCTCAATGAGTATAAGCTTTGGAGGGTTACGCTTGCTCGCTCTGTTCGGGGGGATATTCCCAAGTTATGACTTTTTGAGGGGATAATGGGGTGGGGGGGTAATTGGGGTTGGATGAGCCTTGAGAGGTGGTTTTATGTTTGATGTGTGATGATGTTATAGAGTGTATATAGAGTGGGTGGTTGAAATCATTTCCAATAAGCATAGAGACAAACTCTTTTTCACGTCATTAGAAAGCAAGAGGCAAGAACAAATTACAATCGCTTTTTTCCTACGTGGTCGCAAAACACTGCAGGCATGTTTATGCGTCGGCATGATCGGTCAGAATGTCAGCTCCAGTATCGCATCCCACTCCGATGTCTGATAGTATATGAATCAAAGAAGCCATCCATTTGAGTCCCGGTGCAAGTATGCAGGCGACACATCGCCGTAACGACTTCATTGCTGATACTCTCCTCCCTATTCCTCAGACGTTCCGTATGCACAAGGTATCCGGAATGAAAGGCGGACCTGATCTGCTCATCTGATATGCTCGGCGACGTCCAGAGGAGACTCATTACTGCGCCGAGCGGGTTTAGCAGGGGAGCCCACAGCGTATAGCAACTCGCGTACTTGACGAGAAATGCTCGCCGGATTCCCCTATCCCGGGATACTGCCTGGAGCATGTCTCGTTCTTCGTACGACAACTCCACCGGAGGATATGCGTCGCCGTTCTTCCTATCAATGAGCGTTTCGAGGGTCGCTTGTAGAATTTGCGAGAATGGTTTCTTCCCAAAGGTTAGCGTGATGTGTCATATAAATAAGTAGCGATGCACCATACCTCAGCGCAGTACAGAAAAACAATCTGTTCGCATACGGCTTCGTCAAATCCAAGACTATCCTCCAATAATTTGAGCATATCCTTCGCAGCATAAAAGAGACTGAACTTGGGAAACCGCGCCAATAACGCCGGATATCCTGGATGCGATTGTTTTCCACCGTCCCAACGCTGATAGAATGGCCAAATCGTGGGATCGCTGACGGCCTGCATGTACAGAATGACGACGTTGGCAAGGCACTCGGATACGCGGCTCACGGCTTCACGGCTGCCCGAATATGCCTCGTCCAGAAAAGATTTGACGAGAGATCGAATGGCGCGGTTTCTTTCACGAGCTATCTCAAAGAAGGTCTCGGCCAGCGGTGCTGTTAGAGGGTGCGAAATCGGCAGTTTCCCTTCCTGGTGCCTATGTATCCGGCGGGTGTAGCTCTCTCGTCTTTTCTGCGCAGAGTCCACTTCCTCGCATACTTCTTTGATAGAGTCATACTTAGCGGAAATTACTGATATGTTGGGACCAACCCAGGTCATGGTAATGTTTGTGCAAGCGCACTTCCCTGAGTGCAGGAATGATGGGTCGCCCATGCTCACTGAGACTGGAGTAGTGATGTGAGGTCGAGGAGAGGTTGGCTCTGACGAATAACAAGGAAAAGCAATCCGTTTAAAAGGCGATAGAACCATGACACAGCAACGGAAGACTGTTTCGTCTGGTTTTCCATGGTCGGGCGTCCCCAGAGCGTCCGTTTAGGTCGAGTTGCAATCGTAAGTACAATAATAACCTTGGAAATTTGAGACAGAACACAAAACAAAGGGAAAACAAAGAACGGAGTAAAAGGCAAGAGGAGAGAGAGAGAAGGAAGACGGAAAGGGGGGGATGTATTGCTCATCCATTTCATCAATGGCCGTCTTGAGGGAGGGCCGTCTGGGTATTGCACCACCTTCCAATTTCCACTTTTCATTGTACAAGCCACGGCAGGACAGGAACACTTCATTCAATGCCACACTCGAGGAAGACGGGAATCCCCGGGCTTAATAGACAGGCCGCGATTTCCTCGAACTTCCCTGGTCTTCCCCTTGCCTCCACTGCATACATACATACATAGACTCTGTCCAACGGGTAAGGATAAGCCAGAAAACTCACAGAGTAAAGTCCAGTTGTAGCAGTTATTGAATGAAAGTCTTGAACACACGTCTGATTCCTCTTCTTCTGACACACAGTAACAAATGTAGTTACGATAATTTGATAGCGCAGGAAAGGGATGTCATATATCGCCTCGTCCCGGTACACGATTTGAGAGTGATCATCGTCCAGGGGAGGCAGCCGAGAGCAATTTAGCCGACACCTTCACCTCGTACAATACCAACGCCAAGAACAAGAACTAGAACGTACGGACTGGTCTCAAAAGAATGACCTCACCCCAACAAGCCAATCCCTCACCCCCTTAAGGAACCCTAAGCGCCGATCTAAGCCAACATCAGCCAACCCCAGTACAATCACAAAGAACGCCAAAAGCTTCAAGACATGAAGGGACTTTGCGAAAAGCAGACCTCGTTTCACAGCGGCCCGTTCCTTCTCTAGGGTCCAATTGCGCTGGATCCCAGCGCTGTTTTTCACCGCTAGCTTCTTGATGTTGGCGGTTGAGTACGGCGGGCGCATAAAATTTGTCATTTTGAAGAAGAAGGGCGTCGGGCGCGCGATTGTGCGGTAGTGCGTGAAGGACTTGAAGCCGTAGTCGCCGTGGTATGCGCCGTGGCCGGAGTCGCCGACGCCGCCGAAGGGGGCATTGGGGACCATGGCGTGGAGCAGGACACCGTTGATGCAGACGCCGCCAGAGAGTGTCGAGTTCAGCACTGTAATATAGCCTTAGAATAGAGCAAGAAGTAGGGTAGAAGGACTTGCCTCGATCGATCTCGTTTTGGTCTTGGCTGAAGATGTAAATGGCGAGGGGATGAGGGAGACTATAGAGCTTAGTAAGGTACAGGCAAGGCCAGGAAGGTTGATTACCTATTGATCGAGTCAACGGCATCTTTGGTTGAACCTGTCACGACTGGACATATAGTGCCGAAGAGCTCCTCGGAGAGCAGCGAGTCGGTCATCTTGACGTTACTGACAATAGTCGGAGGTAGCTTTCTGGTTTCCGCATCAGGCACCCCATCATGCTCAACATTGCCAGCAGAATTTTGCGCCAGCCCCTGGAGTCGCGCATAGTTCTTGTCGTTGACGATGTGCGTCAACGAACTAGTAGCGCCCTTGCTGTATTCATTCAACCAGTATCTCATCCGCTCAATCAGCTTCCTCTCAATAGATGGATGCGCGAACACATGGTTAACCGAAAGACAAATCTGGCCGGCATTGAGATACTTGATCCAAGCAATATCCCTAGCCGCAGCCTCAACATCCGCCGAGCTAGTCACAATAGCCGGACACTGCCCTCCCAATTCCAGCACCGTCGGAGTGAGATGCTTCGCAGCAGCAGCAGCAATATGGCGCGCAACAGGAACCGACCCAGTGAAGAAAATATGGTCAAACTTTCTCTGCAACAACTTCCCAGTCTCGACCGCACCCCCGGTAACAACCCTCACAGCATCCGAATCCAGATACTTGGGCACAAGATCGACAAACAGCTGCTGTACCCCATTTGTAACCTCACTCGGCTTAAGCAGCACCGCGCAGCCCGCCGTAACAGCGGCAATGAGCGGCTGAACGAGCAACGAGAAGGGGAAATTCCACGGCCCAATTATCAGCGCCACGCCGAGCGGTTCAGGGCGCACAGTCGGTCGGAGCATGAAGCGCATCATCCCCGCGCTGGGCGTCTGGTCGGCGGTCCACTTGTCGATGTTCTTGAGGTGCTCGATTACGTCGGTCTTGACGTTCGTGATCTCGGTGAATGTTGTTTCGAACGGGTGCCGGTTCATGTCCTTCTTTAGGGCTTCCTGGATCAGACTCTCGTTGTCTTCGACCATCCACCAGATCTGCTTGAGTTGCCATTTTCGCCATGCGATCTCTTTGGTTTTTCCTGAGCGGAAGGTCGTTCGGAGGGTGGTGTATGCGAGCGCGACGTCGGCTTCGGAGGTGTAGGCGGCCATGGTGAAAGCGGCGATCGAGGGCAAGGTTTAGAAAGAATCAAGAGACCGACAGCGGGGCCACGTTTCATTTAACTCGTATCGATGGTAGGACAGAAGCACATGTCTGCGAGATTAGTTGAGGGGCGAGGTTCAACGGTGCAAGCGTCGTTGCACAGGGTTAGGAAGGAGCAAATGGGAGGGAAAACAACGGTCCTTACGAGCCAGGAGCCGAGTCATAGCTGCAGCTGTTTTATGCCAGGTACAGAGCAGCCCTGCTTAATTGCTCGGTTCAGTTCCTCTGGAAGTATTCAAGTTGCAGGGTTAAGAATCTCCGCACCGAGACAGCCGACATCGCCGCGGCCCGTTGACTGCCGAGCTCAGTTCCACATGAAGCTCTCCGCAGTGCAGTCCAAGTCGTGAATATGATGCTTAATTCTAAATTGTGGGTTGGCAAATTGGCGTGTTCCATGCTTCGGTCTGGAAACCCATTGTGGAAGCGTAGGCAGTTGGCCGTAGTATGGTAGCACACGCGACACGCTGTGTAACCATGGTTTGAAAACTATATACAAGAACAGTAAAACTTCGATAAAACACTAGCCAAAAGTCCGATGCCACCAATCTTTCTTCCACGTCCCTCCAAACCGATGATTCACACAAGCATGGGGACTACGAAAGCTCTCTGCGCCGCTATGTCGCTGCCCGTTCCCCCACGCATTCACCGGCAGCACACAAATCCCACCCATCGACTCTCCGATCGCCGCCTCGCGCGCATCCACGCAGACGGGCTCACTGATGTGATGGAACGGCGCCCATGTTACGCGACGCGCGAGCATCCCTGATGGCGATAATAGGTCTCCGATGTTTTCGTCAGCCTGGACGGAGGTTGCGATGAGCGGGTGTGTTGCCGGGAGCGAGCGCGAGAGGGCGTCGAGGATCGCGTCCGTGAATACGCCAGGGCCGGTGACTTCAAGGATTGTCTTCTCGTTGTAACGCGGGCCGATAAGCGGCCAGCTGTGTTTGTTGTGCTGGCGAGTGTGCGAGAGAACTCGGACGATGACCTCGCGGAGGAGTGGACTGAAGCGCTGGGGCGCGTAAAAAGTGTATTGTATCAGCCCGTACGTTCGAATCCAGTGCCAGTCGTGCATCAACTGCGGCGAGGCATGCGGTTCATCGATTTCAATCCCAACAGCGAGCGAGATATTGCCTGCGCCGGAGGTGAGGTCTGTGAAGACGGGTTGTAACGACGGGCATTGCTTTATCGGTTTGGCGGGGTATACGTCCATGTCTGCGTAGTAGCCGCCAAAGTACCAGAGCAGAAGGTAGCGAAGAAGGTCCGATCGGATAACATGGTATGGATAGGAATCGTAGAGCGTCTTGAGATCGGGGACGGAGGAGAGGATATTGGTAATGAAGTGGTTGGCCTGGTCATCTGTGACGAGCTGGTACCATTAGCATTGGTCTCACCGATAAGGGGAACGTCGCGCGAACTGTATACTGCCAATCGTTATTCCTCTCGCCGAATTTCAGTGAATCCGGTCCTCGTTCTGGGTCGCCGTTGTTGCCCAGTCTGATTTGCCAGATGTGGTCGTCTGCTGCGCGGTCGCCGTCGGAGGCTTCCAAGACATCCTCTTCGATCTTCTGCAGCGCCTCGGAGACAGTGCGCTCAAAGTCGTAATCAGGCGACTCTCGATAGGGCGAATGATGCAAAAAGCGCGGGACATCGCCGACATCATAATCCGGCAGCCACTTGCCCGCGACGATGCGATGATTCTGGGAGGCGGGCAGAGAGTGGAAAATTAGAAACAAAAGAACCACCACAACCAAGAAGGACATCCGCCGACGCGGGATCACCGGCGCCAACGGTTTCTGGAAATTCTGGGACTTTGGTTTCAGCATTTTACCCCATGGAGGATGGAGCAAGCGCGGGTTGGGAGAGGGAAGGAAAGCGCATGGCGCTAGAGGTGGAGGTGGAAGAGAGAAGAAGTGACGACAGGAGCAATCGAAATCTGGCAAGACGCGTGAGCATCACTGCGATGAGACATGTTTGCGACCGATTCACAGCCCTGGGGCCAAAGAGCAGGCCCAAGTTGATCCTGGCCCTCTGACTCTTTTGAGGCTGTGGGTGGTTCACAGTCCCTGAGCCAGCCATGGCGGCCCTATAAGCATCCTTGGACTGGCCCACATGCTGCTTCGCTGAATTTCAGGTCCAATTACACTGCAGGACAGGGCTCAGTGGAGAATTCAGGGCAATCAGGCCTCGTGTTGACCCACATATTGTTCCACCAACTGTCAATCCTGCCCGTTTCTCGGCGCCGTTGACCTTGGAACAATAGAGAGAACTCGCCAGACAAAGTCAGTGTATTGTCCTGCACTCGAGTCTTTCGTGTTACTATCCATAAAGAACAGATCCATAACTCCTAGCAGATCCAGGCAGCAATACTAGTTTTCAATGAACTGAACTGGCCGTCTAAACTGAACTGGCCGTCTTCGTCGTAACTTAGGGATAAGTGTACAGGGCGCCGAAAACAGCCACTTCCTGCGCTCCCTCGGCGACTTCTCTGGATGCTGCTGGCTGCTGACAGGAAGTCTCGGCGCCTCGGGCCCGGGTGCGCGAAAGTACTAACAGCACGGGGTACTAATAAGAAATATAATACCGTTCAGGTGGTGAGTCAGATCGTGAACTTCGGCCTCACTTGGTGTTGTGTTCCGCTCGCGATATATATATATATCTCCGGCCTCTCGCCGCTACCAACTATACAATACCAACAACGATAGAATGGCATCCCTCGCACGATCAGTACCGCGAGCTCGCCATCGCAGCTCCCTCCATGTTAGCCGATTGCCTCTCCGTATCCGAACCCCTGCATTTTCAACACGCGCAATGTGTCTAAACAAAGCATTTACGACGAACCCAACACAAAAGAACCAAGCTGTCAACCCAGAGCTTCCGCGCATAAGCCTAGATTTACTCACGGCGAATTCAGGCGAATGTATATTATCTCCACGCTAGCAATGGCAGGTACGACCATGCCCTACCTCTTCAAAGATCTCTCACCTCGAAACTCTGAACTCTGGTCTACTTGCATCCATCTCTTACAATTTACACACTCGCTGAGATTTATTGTTCGATCATTATTATACATATCTATCCTCGTTATGCCTTGGCTATCAGAAAAAACTGCGCCTATTCACCGCCACCACCAACCACGTCGGGTGGAACGTGCTGGAACAGCTCTGGCACGACAGGGATCCCCAGAACGCGGGAACCGCAATGTCGCCCCTCTGCATTGCCATTACACTGCTCATGGCCTCATGTGCCACAGACGGACTGACCTCGCTCGAACTGTGACGGCGCATGGGCATTCTGGAACTCGAGCCCCCAGAAGATATTGTCGAGGCTTTATTGACTCGGATTATAAAAGCCATCGGATGCGGCCTCCTTTGGCTACGGCAACGCTCTGTGCGAGGACGGCGAGACAATCGCGTGTTTCGAGTACGCTCAATTCCTCGGCCAGATCGGAGCCGACGTGCTTTTCAAGTCTAATACCAAAGCCTAACATGTCAACGAGATCAATAACTGGGTCGCCAAGCACTTGGATGCCAATCCGCTGGCCCCGTTGCTGACCTCGTGGCGCCTTGAAAATACACATCTGGCGGTGGTGAGTGCCCTCCGGTTCAGCTCACCCTGGGAACACGGCTTCAACCGTGGAAATAGCTGCAAGAGACAGTTCTTCATTGGAAACAAGATGATAATGGTCGACGCAATGATGCGCTACTGTGAGACTATCCAAGTTGCTAAAAGTTCTGACTACACTGCTGTTTGTCTGCCTTTTGTTTGTAGTTCTTCAAATCGGCGGTGGCGGTTCATTGCTTGTATGCCTGATAAAGGCAAATCGATCAACGGTGTCATAAGGAGCCTCAGCCTCAGCGAAGAGCAACCCATCTTCACGAAAACCTTCATTGTCCAATTCATGATTTCGAAGTTCGATTTCACTTCCCAATCTCTGCCAACTTGCTCGCGATTGGCGATGGTAGGTTTAGTCTTGACGACATCTTCGAGGTTGGCACTATTGACCTTGGTGAGAAGGGCCCCAGACCATCGAGCACGTCCGGGGATCGAAGGGAGAATCCGAGGGATCCAACGGGCCGCGGGCGAGTGCCTAGTTTGAAGCAGTTGCTATTTAAGCGCTCCCATTTGTGTATTCGATTGTCTCGGACGATATGGACTTTGTTGTTGTTAACGGTGTGTTTTCAGCCAGGATACCACCAAGGGAGGTATAGGTTCTTCCTTCACTTAAATAGTTGGATGTACTTATTTAGTTGTTAAAAGTTACCTACAGTGACCAGGATTGAACCACCGATCATCACCCGACTTGCCACCATTACCTGGACCAGATCACAGCTCGTCTGCACTATAGCGATGTAATCGGCTCAACAATTCAGACTGAGTACTCTCGGCCTGACACAGTCGGCCATCCTCCCTTTGAACCCACCTCTCTGACCCAACCCCCGTAAGCGCATAGAACATCTCATCCGGGTCGTATTTCCCTTTGATACTTCGCAACTGCGCATAATTCTCACCGTAGAATACCCTCTGGAAATTTGGTTGTCGGAAGTCGCCCTGTGAGAGGAGAGTTAGCCAGACAATCCTTCCAATTACCCCATGCCACCCAGCACATGGCAATGGAAAAGGGAGAGAAAAACTGGAAAGGGCACCTCATTCAAATAAGCCCCTGAACGCGGCGCAAGCCCCCTAAGCTTCGGAACATAAACCTCCGTCATCCTCCTCTGCGCCTCTTCCATCTTCTCAGGAGAATCCCAAACCCAGGGCGTCGTGAGCGTAGAATGGACCAGTGCCTCTCGCCACGCGGGGAGAACACTATTACCCATGTTTTCAACGTCAACAACATTCCGCCCGACGTCTAAAGCGACATTGATAACCGTCCCTCCATCCTCAACGATATCCCGAAACGCGGCGGTGACCTTTTCGGGTGAATTCGTGATGATATCGCGCGGGATAAGCCACCCTCCATACTGCGCGATTCCAACGGGGATGAAGCCCTGCATTGTGCTGAATTGGGATAGGTACGAGGGAAATTGCGCCGAGTATAGAGTATATTCCACACCGAGCGCATGAAGGCCCGACGTAAAAGGCTCTAGTAAAGAAACCAACTCGTCAACGGGGATGTTGGGACCCGTAACAGGCGAAAGAAGGAACGACTCATTCGTAAACGTTACAATCGCCATCCCGCCTGCGTCGACGAGAGGCGCCTGAATGATTTGGTACAGCTGTATAGCGTTGTAGTACTGTTTCTCGGAGAGTCCGGTCCGGGTAAATGTGAGGTTTAGGCCTGAGACGGGCGTGCCGGGGTGTAGTTTTACTGTCAATGAGAGGACAACGCCGTATGTTCCGCCCCCTCCACCGGAAAGAGCCCAGTAGAGGTCTGAGTGCGTGTTTTCTCTTGTTGCGATGATATGGCGCCCTTGACCATCGATGACTTCCCATTCTAGCGCTTGATCTGCCCCGAGCCCGTATCGCGATGAGAGGGCCGAGTGGCCCCCGCCTTGGGTATATCCGCCTGCGATACCGACGCTGGGACACTCACCTCCTACAACCTGGTACCCGTGTTTATCGGCAAATTCGTAAGCTTCAATCCCTTGCACGCCCGCGCCCACTTTAAGCGCGGGGCCGGAATAGCGACTATCGCTGTGCGTGGTTAAAGATAGGTTCTTGAGATGGTGCATCCACAATCCTAGCGCGCCGGCGCCGGTCGATTTCCCCTGGTAATCGTGCCCTGTGTTTCGGATTACAGGGCGGATGTTGTGCTTTTTTGCAAAGGCTAAAGACTTGGAGACGTGTTCTACGCTGCTGACGTTCACGGCGTATGAGACGTAGTTTCCTAGAGCGCAGGGTTTTGGGATTGGATGGAATGGATCGCAGCTCGCGTTTGCGAAGAAGGGGGCCATTATTGAGGAGGAGGATTCGTAGCTGTTTTTCTGTCAGTTGCCATGATCATGGATTGGCTTGGACTGGAAAGAAACGGAGGGTTAGGAATTATTGGCGAACGAACTGTGGCTCTGGATCCGTCCAGCTTAATTTAAGCTGTTTGCAAAGCGCTTCGTCGTATGTCGGATCATGACATGGGGAACCGAGCGGTCTCGTCGCGATTAGCCGACCGTCGATGGAGGCGTTGAATTGGGCCCATGTTGAGGATGAAGGCCAGCAGGGGTCGCCGGGGAAGCAGCGGCAGGATGAAGACGGAGAGGATGTCGCTGCGGCAGCCGTGATGGCCGCTAAAGCCCACACGGTGCCGATTCTCATATTGTAGGTACAAAGGAAGCAATTACTTGATTACAGAGAAGAGGACTTTTGAAAGGGCTGGGCGAGGACTTATTTCACTGTCAGACATCGGCGATCGACTGGCCCCTCGCAGGATGCATGAAGCTATTCCTGAACGAGCAGGAGCTCTTTGATTAACTTGATGCATCGAGCTGGGAGATCGAAATTGGGGAAGGGTATGGTTTAGATTACATCGGGCATAATGCCGATATATCAGAGGCTCAAGGAATGGATATAGAATGGTGGGTGTCTCGAGGTCTGCCATTGAGGATCCCGCCGGTGCGTGGGGGAGGGGTTAGGGCTTGGCACTTGGTTGGTCTCGCTGAAGATCCTCTAACCAAATGGGAAAGGGTAATTAAGTGCCCGTGAGCCCTCAAACGTGAAATAATTCACGAAAAGCTGGTGATTGATAATGAATACCTTATCAGATTCTGTGGGAGTGCAGCCTGGAGGCAGTCCTCGACGGTGGTGTCATAACACGCTGCACTCAACAAGCCAACGTCACGATTGCGGACGAGACAGTAAATGTAGTGTCCTTGATCTGTGGGACTCACTATAGTCCGATCCTCTGGTGAAGAACCTCTGAAGCTCAGTTTTTTGCAACATCGTCTCTCGTCACCGTGACCCAATCAGGTCTGGGTCATGGCCGAGAGGCTCGTCGTCTTGCTTGAAAGAATAAAAAGGCCACCTTGAACGCAACGCCACTACTATAAATACTGAGGGACAAATAGTCCTCACAAATCCCTGACTAGCAGTGAAACTGGTCGCCTGGTGACTGGCGGTGCACTTGCTTTATAGTTCCATCTTCTACTACGCTCACCCTGTTTGAGGAGCCGCATCCTCCAATATCGATATAGGCGTCACGATTGGGCAATCTATAATTTCTTGGGGGAACTAGATGGATGAGTCACGGTGTATCTGAGACTACGGGCAACAATGGATGAAGAGTTGGCGAGATATGGGGGCTTACGATAGCTGACTCACTCACACCGCGCCCTTCCACTTACTCAAGCAGGCAAGAGTTGTCATAAATAATCGATCGCATAGATACTGGGTATAAGCTGGTAGACCTTGGCTAGCCGCCAATCTACTCATGGCGAGTCAACCTACGGCTGGGTGATCGTCCGCGGCCTGTACTTACATAGGAGCCAAGAGCGGCGCAATTGGTTCAATACAAAGCTACAAATTCGCCATCAAAGTACCCCCAGGGAAATGCAGTGCCAGGAGCTCAAGGTCAACATGACGTTTATACAGCATCTGGAAATCTGTGACCCTGATTAGAAGCACAAAGAGAACCAGTTGCTGGGGGCCGGTTACGAAACAGGTCAAGATCTGACGAGGATTCGGATTTTTATCCGGACTCTCGCTAACCGGGGCCCAACGAGCCCTACAGCGAAGCTTTTCGTATCGGGTTCTCGGTTCCTGCCCTTGTCTATAGCCGATTCTCTTTTAAATTCCTTGTCGTGCTTCATATCTTCGCATAATAATCCATGGCAAGAAGATGGAGCTCAAGACAACAGAGGAGTACGACCAAGCCCGCGCAAGACTCCAAGAATGGGACAGCGACGACGACCCCGGCGACCCTCGCAACTGGTCCGCTCTGCGAAAGAACTTGACTACGGCGGTCATCTGCCTTATCGGATTTGCAACCACCGTCAATGCGTCTATCTACTCGTCCGGCCATGAGCGGATCAAGGAGGACTTCAATGTCTCGACGACTGTCTCCCTACTGCCCCTCTCGGCGTACTCCCTAGGGCTAGCATTTGGGCCGATGATCTCCTCGCCCCTGTCAGAGACCTTCGGTCGGAAGTTTGTCTACCTGCTCACCCTGCCCATGGTCGATCTGTTCACGATCGGCGTGGGAGCTTCTCAGGGGATTGCCTCGCTCATCGTCTGTCGGTTTATCGCTGGGCTCTTTGCCGCCCCGGGCGTGTCGGTCGCGGCGGCCACCATCACGGACTATACGCATCCCTCCGACAGGGTCGTTCCCCTGGGCATCTACTACACCATCCCATCGATCGGTAGCTCCATGGGGCCGCTGATCGGTGCCTTTGTCGTTGAAGAGCGAGGATGGCGCTGGACCGCATGGACACCCCTCATCATGGCAGCCGTCCTACACCCCCCAGCCCTCTTCATCAGAGAATCATACAAGCCAATCCTCCTCCGCAAGCGAGCAGCGAAACTCGGCGGCGAGGGCGTCCTCCCCATCCAACCAAAGACAGCAATGCAACTGCTCAAAGAATTCATAACCTCCACCATCGTCCGCCCACTGCACATGCTCTTCACCGAGCCCCTCGTCGGCTTCATCTGCCTCTACTGCGGCTTCCAGTTTGCACTGCTGTACACCTTCGTCGTCGCTAGTCCGCGCGTCTTCGATAGCGTCTATAACTTCTCAGCCTCAGACCAGGGCCTGTCCTTCCTAGGTATGGTCGTCGGGTGCATGATCGCCCCGATGACCCTCCTAACCGTCGACCGCCTCGTGCGACACAATCCCCGCCTCCACATCCGCAACAACAACACCGAATCCTCCGCCCCCTTCGCCCCCGAACTCCGCCTCTACACATCCATGTTCGGCAGCCTCGTCCTCCCAATAGGCCTCTTCACATTCGCCTGGACTGCGCGAGCCTCAATCCACTGGATTGTGCCGATCCTAGCACAGGGCGCCACATTCCTCGGCTCAATGCTGATTTACATCCCGTGTAACTTCTACATGCTCGACGTGTATGGCAGCAAATACGGAGCAAGTGCGAGCGGCGCGTCCAGTTTGACCCGGTATGCGCTCAGCACGGCGTTTCCGCTTTTCGTGCCGCAGATGTATGATGCTCTTGGTGTGGGGTGGGCGTCTAGTCTCTTGGGGTTTATCGCGGTTGTTATGGCGCCGATTCCGTGGTGGTTCTTTTATAAGGGGCCGGTTTTGAGGGGGAGGAGTGCGTATGAGCATGGGACTTAGCGGCTGGAGTTGCGGTTGTCTATACTGTAGAGTAGACCAATAGAGATATTCTCCACTCCATAATTTCTGTCGAGATGACTGTCGTCCGGTGAGGTAAAATTCGGGCCGCGCACGATTTTTTTTTTTTTCCAGCCTTTCAAAGCAGTATCTGATTATGCAGGCGAGGGAGACCCTGTTCTGTTTTTCTGTTATCAGCCAGTCAGACGAGATACAATACAGTAGAATCGTGTCCGCGAGACAAGGCTGGCCCCCATCATGGCAAACAATACGAGTTGCGGTGGAAGATAGTCAGCCGCACAAGGCTTGAAAAGCCCAGAAGCCGTCCTGCATGCCTCCCTTGGGAGCGCGGTTACGACGGCGTTCAGAAGGGAAACAAGACGCCGAGCCAAGCCAAGCTAGAAGGGGCGCAGATGGCAGAGGGAACAACTGTCTTCGAAGAAGAAGAAAACGTTCGGCCGGCGCAAATACAGTTGACGACTTTGACAGGTTACCACTAGCGGATATCTCTTGCGGCAAAGCACGCCAGACCCTTCAGGGTCCGAACGGGATTCTTCAGCCTTTGGCTCCAACATTGGCTGCATAGACCCCGAGTCTGGACGCTTTAGCAGCAAATGAACGCCCACGGCAGAGTCGGCGAAGAGATAAGAATAGGCTCGGGGTTGTCTGCCAAGTTCCATCTGTTCGGCCGTGCATGGCTCGCAGCCTCGTGGATTTCCTAATCGGGGCAGCGCTGGGACGGCGCCCAGGATGCGCTAGTCCCTGCCAAGTTTGTTCATCCTTGCAGATGCATTCTGACAGCCGCAGATGTAGCGTCTAATTTGGTTATTCTCGGGGGACAGGGAAAGCCCTGCAGTGGTTCTCTCGTCGGGGTTTCCGGGACCTGGCAGTGCAGTGGTCTATAAAGACGGTACCGGGGCCGGCTGATGCTGACTCTGGTACTCACCTCACGCTTGCTGCCCTCCTCCCCTCGGCCTCTGCTTACATCTCGACATACCTGATTTCTCGGTGATCAACCATCACAATGCCTCCACCACCGAATCGCAAACCCGTCCCCCACGGCCGCTCCCATTCCCAACCGCACCCTCACCCGCCAGCACCAGCGCACACCCGCCCAGCCCATGGCCCAGCGCAACCCCGTGCACCACCACCAATGTCCTACCACCCACCGCCACAAGCACACCGGGGCCCTCCAGGCCCAGGCCGACCAACTTCTCTCCCCTCCCAACCCCGCCCACACCCGCAGCATACACGCCAAATAAACCAAATGCAACAAACGCAACAAGCCCACGGCCACAAACTAAAAACCCACACAGCCCAGCTCTCCTCTCAACAAAAAGCCCTGCACGCGCAGAACCAAGCGCACGCAAAACAAACGGCCCAGATGCAGAAGAATATGACCAAGCAATTCGCCGCGCAATCTGCAGCCCAACAAAAGGCCTTCGCGAAGGAACAGGCCAATGCCGCGAAGGCGAACACCGCTATGCAGAAGCAGTATAATAAAGACCGCGTCGCGATGGGTCATGAGATGGCGCAGATGAGGGCAGCTAATGAGCACGCTCAGCAGCAGCAGTATTTGTGGTATCAGCAGCAGCAGCAGCAGGAACAGGCACAGCGTGAGCGGGAGAGGGATGAGTGGGATAAGAATAATGATATGGCCAAGGTTGCTGCTGGTGCGGCGGCGGGTGCGGCGCTGGGTGCTGGCGCTGCGTTTGCGTATGATCATTGGCAGGAGGAGCAGATGCGGTTGGAGAGGGAGGAGTGGGAAAGGCAACAATGGGAGCTGGAGCAGCAGCAGCACCTTGAGAACCAGGAAGTCTCAAGCGAAGATGATCGGTATCCTTCTGATAACGAGCCTGAGTATGATAATGGGTATCAGACTCAGAATCAGGAATATGAGAACCAGCCGTATGTCTCGCCGGACCCGCCGATGCAAGAGAGGAATGGCGGCGACGAAGGCGAGTGCTGTGATTGTAACTGTTGCGATGAGGGGTGTGGGTGCTGTGATTGCTGTGATGATGATGATAACAATAGCTGTTGCTGAGATGTGTCCGGTTGGTGCTTTTTGTTGGGAGTTAGGGCTGCCGGCGGGGATATGGAAGCCGAGGTCGGATTTCGATTAGTATAGATTCAACCTCTCAGATGTCAAGATTAATGATCATTTTTCTCCACTACTTTCACAATCAAACTTGCATCCAATTGTTTTCTTGCTCCAGGATCCTTTCCCCTGTCATCGCTGGAAAGAAGTGGGTCGATCTAGGCATTGGACGGGCTTACTTCCCTGATTGATAGCTCTACCGATCCGGAGTCCATTCCGTTGGGAAGGATTTTCTTGGCCGTTTAGACCATTTCTTTTAAATACATTTCCATCACTGCTTTCCTGCATTACAAGATTACAGAATTAATAAAAGACCTGACCGAGGAGCAGAATGGCAACAACACAATTCTTCCCGGGCTTCACCCGCCTAACTGACCAAATCTTCATCCGTGATAGCATCACAGACTCAACACCCGCAACAGCTCGCCCAAACCAACCAAAAACAATCATAATCTTCGCCTGGGGCGATGCTCTCCCCAAACACGTGACAAAATACTGTGATGGCTTCCGAACCCTCTATCCCGCAGCGAAACAAATTGCCGTCCTCTCACCAATAATGAAAACCATAACGCGCTCTATGCCGCAGCGCATCGAGGCAATGAAGCGCCTTCTAGACGAGATCTACGGCTCCAAATCCGGTTTCAACTCCAGAGAAGCAAACGAAGACGAAGACAAACATGAGCATACAGACGACGTCCTCGTCCTCGCAATGTCAAATACAGGCGGCATCGCATACGCAGCAACACTCCACGCATACCGCCAAAAATACGGCCGGACAATGCCGCATCGCCTAGCAGTCCTCGACTCAACCCCCGGAAGCACAGACCTCACCTTCGCGAATATGAAGAGATTCTCGCTGGCTATGGCGCTCGGCACGGCATCCTGGTTCCCCTGGCCGTTTGTGTTGACGCAGGGTCTTTGGGCTGTTTTCCTGTACGTGGTTAATATCATTGAGAAGATCCTCGGCCGGAAGAGTGCTGGTGCTGAAAGTCTACTTGCGATTGGGGACCCAGAGTTATCGTCTAAGAATGCGAGGCGGTTGTATCTTTATGGAAAGGAGGATCGGATTATTCTGTACAGTGATATTGAGAAACATGTTGCGGGGGCCAGGGAGGAGGGGTGGAAGGCGGATTGCGTGGTTTTTGAGGACAGTGGGCATGTTGAGCATATGCGGAGGGATGCAGTAAGGTATTGGGGGGCTATACAGGACTCTTGGGAGGAGGCAAGGACGAAGGGTTGTGGCATGTGAAGATAGAGTAAGGCTTGATCCTGGCACTAATATTTGGATTGAAATCAGGCGTGAATTGCATTAGAATGAACTAGAAATAATAGGCAAGGGAATAAAATCAGACTTCATGTCAAGTCAAACAGGCACAACTGAAAACATCCAAACATAATAGGTTAGAAAGTTTGAAAAATTCCCTATTAAGCACACCAAAGTCTTCCTCATGAGATTCACTTCTAGCCACCAAACACAAGATATGCATTCCTTTGTCATCCACTGCATCGGAAGGGAGGGCTCGAGGAATACCTACGATAAGGTATATGAACTTGGAAAGATTGTCGGGACGCTCAACGTGTCTTCTGGATAGGAATTGGTACAGAAAAAGTGTAATCTGTAGCTCTAAAATGCAATTATGCCTAGGAGCTCAATCCAGATATTCTCTATGGGATAGCTTGGGTTCGTGACATAACAGAGCTAATAATCTTCATCCCGATCTCCCAATTCAAACCCGTGTCCGGCTGGATGACATTGGTACAGCACATGCATCATTTTTATCAAACTCCGCAAGGTTAAGAGGTGTCATTCCTGTTGAATCTGGTCTGGAGATATCGCACCCTGCGTAAACCATAATCTGAACATGTACAAGGGAACCATATCGCACAGCACGGGTTAGGGAGTATCACCGTTGCCACCAAGCTCACCAAGAGCCACAGGAATGTCGTTAATATAACGACGTAATAGCCAACTGTCGAAAGAACTGGGTTTGGCATACCCGATGTCTGAGGATGAGGACTTGTAATTCTGCCATTTGGCGCCGTGGTCGAGGAGAATACGTGCGATATTGACAAGATGAAGAATGTACCGTACGACTCGTAACCATCTGTTCATATATTTCTTTCCCATTTGCTAGACACAAGGCTCTGTTCAACTCCTTGCCGATGGCTTCGGCGATAACGTCCTTTTTATCGTTCTGCAAATCATTCACGCCCAGAACGAGCTGGTCCCTCAAACTCGTGTTATTCGCCGAGATTGCTGTCATCGCCGACTACTATCAGCTTAAGAACGTCAGGTTCTTTGGGCCCGTGTGGGTGGATTCCATGGCAACTAGACCGATGACGGGAGTTCGCAACTTTCTGCCCTGGGTCTGTATGGCTTATTACTTTCGCTTGGTTTACATCTTCTCCAATCTGACTTTGATTGTCATGGAGAGCGCTGCGAGAACTATCACATCTTGTGGTCTTCCTCTGCCACAACCACACCTGACTCGAAGCGATCCACTCCTCCCTCGAAAACTTAGACAGCCTACAAGTCATCCTAAGAGGCGATCACGAGAACAGCCCCTACCGCCCGACATGCAGCGCCACCTGCAGCTCAATTATAAACGAAATGCTGTCTAGGGACCTCCGTGATCTCGGTAGGCGTTGTCCAGGGCTCAAGCATCCTTTTAGTGGAATCAGTCACAGAGCATTCAGGACCATGGGCTGCCTGAGTCCGCCCAGATGGATCGATCCGAGCCAGATACACCCCGCTGCTTGATATCTTGAGCCCAATACAGCCCATATATGTCCGAATGAGAACTATTGGGCGCTGATTTGGGGGGAGGGGGGGGGGGGGGAATCCCTAAGATACCTGAATTGAGATTGGAAGATTATCTTTCTTAGGGCTTTGTGCTGGATTTTCCCGCGTTCCAATGCTGTTCTGCCTACGGCGAACATTGGAGACGTCTTTCCTCGCTTATGCGTCTCGCTCTGGTGAAACCGATGTTTATTGTTAAAGTTTTGATCTACGTTGATTTCGAACTCGGGAATGGAATAAGATTTTTTTTTCTCCCATTCTCTTTGAGTAAGCGTCTATATAAGATACAGAATCACTACGATTCGAAAGCTATAGTTGCTCATCTTGTGTAATGCTTCTCCTAGGTTTCAGGCATCAATGGTAGGGGTAGACTTGAGACAAGGCATAGTAATCCTCGTGCCGTGTGCACACCACAACTGATACCAGTCACATCTTCACCGTCAGCCTTCTAGACCTTTACACCGTCCAGAAATGGCAGTTCCGAGTAGACCTCCAGATCAGGTACCCCGGAAGTTGTGAGGATCCGTGCTATTATTATCAGTGTGGGGGGAGGGGGTTAAACAAGCTTTCTTGTTCTGGACCACATCAAACAAGTGAACTTCTGTGAAGAGCGGCAAGGAACAAAGCATTGTTAGTGAATACAACCACCGCTGGCTGGTGCCTGGCCTAACATCTCAACGGCTATAGGCCAGACAGTGAATGCATCTTCACCACCTTTATGCAGAACTGGACCGGCTGGAACGAAGCTTTGACTTTGTATACCAGATTTGTGTAGACCACCGTAAGCGAGGATATGTTAAATAGCAGTATCTTCTGACCTTCCTACACTCTTCTTTCGCACCTCTCTCGTCGATTCCATTTCTACCCCCCTCGTTCTGTACAGCTCATGTCTTCTTCCTGAACCAAGTATCTCATCATCTCATCGTTATCATCGCGCTGTATCATATTCGTCGTCTCTTTTCTCTTTCAATATGTCGTTCCTTCCTACAGAGCAGGTTCGATGCCCATCCAGCGCAAATCCCCCCATCGACTATGTCGTCCATCCAGCAGGAGACACGATTATTATCCTCCGGGACTACAACGCGCCCTTTGCCCCGATCGTAACCCAACGGCCAGCGGTGCATATTACCAGCGATTATCCAAGCTATCAGGCACTGGCTGCAGCCGGACACCGCCAGGTAGCAGGAGCGCCAGGCCAAGTCCTCATTGCGGCCCCAGTGACTCCCCCTCCTTATAGCCCCGAGCCTGTCCGCTTCCAAGTCTCATCTCAACACCTGCTAAACGCAAGCCGTGTGTTCGCAAACGAAGTCCACAACGCCATCGCCATGTCCGGCTATGGTTATGTGCATTTTAACAACCACCCAATTGAAATCCCGGCCCGGGGCTTCGACGTCGCTGCATACCTAACCTTGCTCCGCATCATCCACGGCGAACCGGGCTTCTTCTCAGTCAACACGGGCCCGGGGATTGAAGAAATCGCTAAACTTGCTCTTCTGGCGGACTTCCATGGGTGTAGGGATGCTGTTAGTGCGTGGGTCAATCCGCGTATTACGCGGCTCTCTAATGATGAGATGCACTACGGGCGTGATCTCATCTTGTTTATCTATGTAGCCTATGTCTTCCAGCGCCCAAGAATTTTCAATCGGATGACGAGAATCGCCATTATGGAGGCGCCGGGCTTGATTCCTTCCCTTGGACTCCCGTTTCCGACTGAGATCATGGTTGCGCTTAACGATGCGAGAATTAGTGCTATCCGTGGCCTGATTAACCTTGTCCATCATGCTCGCCGTGAGATTTTCCACGCAGGCGAGCGTGAGGTTGACGACGAAGCTGGAACTAAAAGTGATGGCCCAAAATGCAGTTTCCAATGCCGCGCCTTCACCCTAGGCTGCCTGGAACTCAACATGGCCCAGGCGGGACTCCTCTCTGGCACTGAGGCCTCCCATCCACCTTACGAAGGGATGGCGTATTTTGAGCTTCGCCGCACAATTCAAAACTGGAAGTGCTCTGGGACTGATAAGCTCACTCATACCTGCAAGGTTCATCAGCAGCAGGCGGCTCGTGGGCTTGGTTCGAACCTCCCTAGCTCGATTCTGCATGGGTACTATGCGGACTTTACTTGGACTGTGCAAGGGCTAAACCTTAGGAAATTTGTTGGTAATATTCCGCCTAGGGTTGGGGTTACGCTGATGGCGAGGGCTCTAGCGAAGCGTGGCTAGGGATGTTCTTCTTGTGTATGACTTGGTCTGGCCTATCTTATGTCTCTCTAGTGTTACTGGACGGCGTTGATGGATGGTGTCGATGGTCTTTTATGCTGGTGTTGCCTCGGTTTACTTCCCATGAAGCGGGTTGGAATGGTGTTGGAAGTTTTGACGGCTTAGAGATCTAAATTCCTTACAAAGTTTGATAATCGTTCCACTATTGATCTCCCATTGTCCTGTCAAACAGTGTAAGCCATTGACCAAAGCTGCGCCCACGTTCCCGTTCAACAATTCCGGCGACACCTTAGCGAAGGATTTCTTCGAATCAGCCCACGCTAATATACCTGACCCGGACAAACCCGTTGCAATTTGCATCATGCTTTGCTCGGTGCAGTCCACCCGTACAGCTAGCCACCAGGAATTCGAAAGTATTCGTGGGCAGGGCGTCGGGGGTTGCAGCCTGCACCTGCACGACGAGATTAACACGTTCGGAAATCTGGAGACAATCCCGCCGTATACCTCAAGGCTGGAGTCGTCTACATATGAGCCGCATTATCGCGGACAAGCATTTCGGTCAACTCCCGGAAAGTTAATGCTAAATTTTCTGGATAGCCAGGAAGTCCAGAAGCACGCGCCGAACATATGGTCCGGCCAATATGACCGTCAGCTGTGTGAACAACTACCTTTCGCATCATGCGGGCAGAGAGAGGTTCTGTCCGAATCGAACACTTTACGAGCAATTCGCCAAGGTTAATTGGCTGTATCCAAGTTACTACCGTGACAGGCAGCATCGAATAGAATAGCTCCTCATAGAAGAAACAGTGGCGCATCGACGAAAATATCATCCCAATTTGTCAGGAGGCCATCAACACCCGAAGCAATCATGTCATCCCAAAATCTATTAAGAAATACTGCGGCGTCGCGCATAGAAAGCGTACCAAGATCCACGGCCATCTCGTACAGCCGCTCGCAGATGAAGTCATGGTCGTTTCGATTCCGCTTCACGATAACATTTTGCACGCCGGCTATGACGAGGGGCCATAGAATGAACTTCCAGTACCCTCCCTTACAGTCCTGGTTGGTCTTGAGTCGGAAGATTTTGCGTAACGCCTGCATCAACGAATCGTATGCCAAGTTGCGAATGTTCTTCAGGGCTGATGGCGTTAGGGAGACGTCCGGGGGGTTTTCGTTAGTCGACTCAATACTAGTATACCCCTCGACGCTGTATAGAGCAATAGCGGATCGAAAGCAATTGACGAACAGACCATAGTCAAAAGTCGAATCCTGACTGTGGTCAACGGGCATCGTTTCATGGCTAGCGTGGTTCGATGGAACGCCAGCATCCAATTCGGCCATCACTTCAGACAATGTGAATCTAGGAACCTGGAACTGACCTGCTGCATGATGCGATCTAGCCCTGGCAAGATTGGTCATAATTATTGGTTTCAGCAGGCTTTGAGGGATTGGAGCAGGAGTCGGACCCAAATCGTAGTCGAGTTGTGGCAACCCTTTTAGATACGACATATGCCATACAATGGTGTCTGAGTTCATCTTCTTGACCGGACTGGTAGTCGTCGAGATTACATCAATAATTGGAACGTTTGTAAGCACAAAGCTGACACGGCGACGTTCTTTTATGAGGCATTCGTATCCGCCGTGGAGGTTGATGAGTGTCTTGAACCCGTCGAGATGGATTCGCCAGTGCCCGTACGCTCCTTGCTGTAACTAATATGTGTTAGACCTATCCAAGCATTACCGGGACACCCGAACCTGGGCAAACAGAAGCATCATGGCCCCAGCTAGGGCGGCGACATTGATATTCTTCGTGGGTTTGCATAAAGCGTCGTTCAGGCCTCTCAGAGCAGACGCGCGATAGTGGCAAAAGGTTGCTTCCTCGGGGTCTGGTGAAGAGGATGCCAAACTCAACAATTGAGAGCCTTTCTCCGAGTCCCTCGCTCGGCGCTGAACTATACGATGGAACGCGCTGATAGACGCATGGACGTAGTCGAGGTATGCAGGTGCCTCGGCGGTCACTCCTATCGGCCACCGAAACGGATTCGCGGGCGAGTCGACAGCAACCAAGCCTGGGGCCACTCGTTCATTGTCTGCTATGATTAGGGCAATGGCTTTGCTTGGAGCTTTGAAGACTGACAATACATAATCTCGTGTTCGATCGCTGCGGTCCGCCCTGGACTTCGACTGAACATGGGCTGCAACTTGGTCAACGAGCCTGACATCGATGAGCGCCAACAAACGAGGCAGAGTCTCTCCATAGCCCACCCTACCTTGTTCACTCTGGATTGTTCTTGGATTTGATTCAATTGCTCTGGGGCCTTGCGGCTTTTTCCAGCGCAATGGTCTCTTGGGCCCGTATCCCGGGCAGGCCAGTCCCTTGTTCGCGCACTTCACGCATTGCGGAGTTTCAGAGCCGCAACGGACACGCCTTTCCCGGCATTTCCAACACTGCAGGCCAAGATCTGTGCTCTGGGTTAGATTTGCCTGGAGCATGATGGCAGTTGACGAGAGAAGAGCTGAGAGTTGGGGAAGCTGCGACCAAGCTCAGCACAGTCACGTGGTTTCACCCCCCCCCTTGGCCCCCTCACACTCCATTTCACCTCTCACCAAGACAACTAACCTGGAATCCTGTCTTCCTCTCTGCACTTTACCTACCATGGAGCCATTAAAAATATCTCTGCTTTGAAGTCCTGTTCATCTCACGTTGCAGTATCGAGATTGGATGATGAGACATATATACTGAGTAACCTGCACACCAACCACTATATTATCACCCCATTGCAGCTTCATTCCAGATGACTACGAAAAGCAAGTCCTTGCGCTCTCCCAGGGGATAGAGCTGCCGAGCCGCATCTTTGCCTTGATCTGAATGTGACCAGCCAAGAGTCACCGCTACGGCCAAGCGATGAAATACGAGAATTCACCGAACGAACGCTTTCAACTAGTCGACGAGCCGGACTTGGCACTGAAAATCGCTAAACAATCTTTGTACTTGGCGGATGGTCGTGTGACTGCTGTTCTTGAATACATACCCGAGAGCCTTCGCCGGCGAAGCTGAAGGAAGAGCATGTCAATTTCACATCTGAGTGCGGGTCAAGGGTAACGATGGCCGATTTTTCAATCGCCCAAGTGGCCGGTGTCATTGCCGTTGTGGTCTTCGTTGGTAGGCTTCCTCTGTTTGTTTCATGAGAGCCAGCGAGCTGATCTAAGCTAAAGTGCAGCTATGCATTCCCATCGTGCTGGGCGTGTTGTTGGCGGGTATCCTACAGCCGCAACATAACCTGACAACTTGGTACCGAGAAATACCCTCCGTAATCCGAGATATCATATTACTGACAGTTGAATGATGGTAGGTCGGTTGTCAGTCGTTTCCTCCATTCATCCTACTGGCCGAACATCCTTGGGAGCGACTCTGTCGCGTCGCACACAGTCCACAGACCTATCTTGACCATCGTCTGGTCGAGGCCGCTGATATTAGGTTTGCTGGGTATTGCTGCGGTTGTGACGCCTCTTGGACTGTACGAATCCGTGGATCTTGACGGCGCTCGGCATTTTGAACAATTTCACTACGCCCTCGACGAGACACCGATGGGATACGGAACCCCCGATCGCGGCACCTTAGGGCTCAATCGCTGGTGCGGACGTTCGAGCAACCTTCCATGCATGGGCCGAAATATCACGTCGAACAATAGTGATTACGACTTTACGATCCCGGAGAGTTACATTCGGACATATGAAGGCGGTCTTGCCAACTTTGATGTCAGCGTTTCGGGCGTATTTGATATTGACTGGAGGACATACTCCAGCGCGACGCATCGAAACGGGTCTCACTCCGACTCAACGACGGGAAACGAACCGAGATTCCAGATCGGCGCGTACCGTAATATCGAGCGTCTCATCCTCAACGACGACATTGGTGTCGTTGAAGGGCTGGTTGTAAATACTCGAGATGGAGGTATTGGATTCCGGAACCATTCCGTGCCCTCGAGCCACCCCTATGGTAGCATATGGTCTGAGGACATCCTTTTCATCGAGCCGCAGAGTGTCTGTGTTGATACAAATCTGACGCTGGAGTTTCGCGCCAAAGATGGGCTTTTCAGCTCGCTCTTCAGCTCGAACGTCGAGGATCTCGCGCTTGTGGACAGGGGCGGATTAACTGCCTTGAATAAGCTACCCCCGGTGGTTAACAAGGATATTTCTATTGAGCAAAGCTTGCAGACTCTGGACTTGTACAGTCGGGCTTACCAAGCTGCATGGTTTAACAACCTCTACACCATGGCATTCCTGAATGTGACGGATCCCAATGTGGATGGGCTGCAACATGTCAATTCGGAAATTGGCAAGAGGTTTCCACTTGACCCTAACTATGGTCCTTTTGTACAGCGCGATGCGATGCATACATCTCAGATCCTCGGTGATTACCTCGACCTCTCATCCAAATTCGATAATGGATCTCTTGTGCCGAAACAGAACCTGTTTGCGCCGAACTACAGTAACCCGTTTAACATTTCCAGTGACGAGTTTGAAGACATCGGTACGTGCCTCTTTGACGACAAAAATGCTTTTAATAGTAATCAAGCTCGCAGTGTTCGCATGCGAAGGAACCAATGGAATGGAGACATCTGCCACCAGCAACGTTGCCATCACTTGTGGTGTAATGTACGGCACGCCCCGGAGGATCGATGGCACATTCACGACTTTGTTCAACTTCGGCGACGAGCTCATGATGCCCATTTACACCTGCGCATCTGCGACCCGAGCGAGCCTCAAGACAATCCACTTCAACTATAACGGCACGGGCCAGTTAGCCGGCTTGAGCGTCGAACGAGTCGAAGACAAAGCCTACAAGGACGCAGAAAGCGAGCCTTTATGGGGCGTGGAGATAACAAATATACGTCTCTCACAGGCTCAGCCGATCTGGGGCTTTGTCCAACAATCTGACTCTGACTCTGACTCTAACCAGGCAAGAAGAGACCTTGTGACCCTAAGGCAGCAATCACTTTATCTTCCCGGGTATCAAAATAAAATTGGCCCGACTCCTTACACCAATGAGCAGAACCTGGCCGGGGTGGACTTTCATGTCGACGCTATGAGCATGGCGTATGGTATCGCCCCGTCGTCGATGGCAAGACCGTACTCGGGCTCTGAGGATCTCGGCATTTTTGCTCGCTGGCAAAACCTGTCCTCTAGTGCTGATACAGCCAGCAAGATCCTCAACCTCGTCTGGACGGACGTCGCGGCGAATGCCGTCGTCGGTACAAAGGGTTGGCATACCAGCGCCCAAGAGGAGGTTTTGGGATCCAGTCAGGGCGGAACACACATTCAACGATTCAATCGCGGAGTACGGTATCACTGGCTATACGGCATCCCCGCTTACCTCGTCCTCGCTATAACACTTGCGACCGCTGTCGTCTCAGTGATATTCTACATCACAGGGCGCGCGAGAAGCTCTACTGTACGATGGTACCTCAACGCGACTTCCATGGGGCGCGTCTACGGCCAGTTCATGAAGAGGGATATAGCGTCGGTACAGCTCCCGACTGATGACTGGATTTGCCAGGTGGGTGTGGAAAGAGTAAGAATTGGCGGGGAGGCGCAGAACCAGAATCCCAGAGCCACGGTGGTCGTGGAACAGCCGTCGAAGTAGTCGTGTTCTGTTGGCAGGCGTTGGAGCAAGTCAAGCCTTTACTCTCTACAAGCCACGAGTCTTTAGCCAAGGTTATGTACCACGTTAGTCATCTATCATGACATATATTACTAAATTATTATCCATGAGACTGTTGTGTTATTCTTGACCATCATGACCATTTTTGACCTCTCTTCACCGTGAACTGACAATAGAGTGGTGACGTCTGGTTGCTACAGTCACTGGCACACTACCAAAAAGCATAGAGCAATCCATGCCCCATGCAGAAATGCATTGAGCATCGGAATTTTCCGCACAGATGAGAAAATCTCCAAAGTAGGACAATCAGGCACTTCCACGGTGGAACGGTTTATCTAGACGGGAATTTAGCGGCCAATAGGCGACATTATCGATCGATTCTGCAGATAGCCTGAAGTTTTGGCGTCGGAAATACGGAGATGAGAAAAAAAGATTGTTCCTTGCTTATCAGATTTGTAAGTCGTGCATAAGATGAAGTCATTCATGTCTGCCCCACCATAGCTTCAACGCCCCTCACCCCTCATTTCATGGTTATATAGCTCACTATTCACAACCCAAGCACCCCTCCCCAACACCAAGAAATTCAAGGTCACCCGCAATGCCCACAAAACTCTTCATCACCGGCATAACCGGCTACATCGGCGGCGACGCCTTCCACGTGCTCGAGCAGCACCACCGCGACTTCGAGTTCTCCGCCCTCATCCGCACAGAGGAGAAGGCCAAGTACGTGCGCGAGATATACCCGAATGTCCGGATCGTTATTGGGTCGAATGATGATGCGGAGATTCTTGAGAGGGAGGCGGCTTGGGCGGATATTGTGCTTCGTGGGTCTTCTACCCTTTTCTACTACCTACTGCTACCACGGGGATCGGAAGGAATGAATTTGAACTAGGCTGACCGAGGCGTAATGGTATAGATACAGCTGACGCGTCCGACCACGTCGGCGCCGCGAACTCCATCGCAAAGGGTCTCGTTAATGGCCACTCCCCCTCGCGCCCGGGGTACTGGCTACACACAGGCGGGACCGGTATCCTAACGTACTTCGACTCCGAAGTGCGCAAGACGCACGGCGAGCACAACGAGAAGGTGTTTAATGACTATACCGGCGTCGCGGAGCTAACGAACCTCCCACCGGCCGCGTTCCATCGAAACGTCGACGAGATCGTGCTGAATACGGGATTGCAACACGGTGATAGTGTCAAGACAGTTATCGTTTGTCCGCCGACGATATACGGGCGTGGACGCGGGCCTGTCTCGCTGCGCGGAAGACAGGTGTATGAACTTGCGGCGTTTGTGGTGAAGCAGGGATATGTTCCCGTTATTGGGAAGGGATTGGCGCGGTGGAATAACGTGCATGTGTATGATTTGAGCCGGTTGTTTGAGAAGCTTGTCGTGGCTGCAATTAATCCTGCGCGGAAGGATGATGCCGAGATCTGGGGTGCAAAGGGGTACTTCTTTTCTGAGAACGGGGAGCATATCTGGGGCGACCTTGCGAAGCTTGTTGGGGAGAAGGCGCATGAGTTCGGATACCTCAAGAGCAAGCCAGGAGTGAAGCAGTTGTCGCTAGATGAGGCTATCAAGTCGCCTGCTGGTTTTGAGGCCGCGAGTTGGGGGTGGAATTCTAGGGGAAGGGCAGTGAGGGGGAGGGAGGTTCTGGGTTGGACGCCGCAGGAGAGGAGTATTGAGGACGAGATCCCTGATATTCTTGCTGCTGAGGTGTCGAGATTGGGGTTGCAGTAGCTTGCTTGCTTGCTCTGGATAACGGAGGCCTGCAGTATAAGTGAATAATAAGCTATTCTAAACTGCAGCTCCGGCATGATATAAAACAATCCATTAATCCCCGACTCAAAATATAATTCGTCCTCCCTGCACCCATCTATCGGTGAAATACCCCGTCACAAACGCAAAGACCGCCTTGTGGACAATATCAATCACCTGCTCGTTAACCGGCCACGTCCTACACACATAGCTCATCAGCATTAGCGTCTAAAAAACAGACACGAACATCTTATGTATACTACGCAAGGCAAGACAAAACTCACCACGGCAACGCCCCAACCCCAGTCCAATTCTCCAAGCTCTGATCAATCCCCAGCCTAACAGAAATAAACATGAAATCTGCAAACGGCCCGCGGATTCCACCTGCGCTCATGAGCGCCCTTATAATCGCCGCCGCGGCGCCCTGGCCATAGTGCATCGCCATATTCAGCCCAAAGCGCTCGGAGTCGGGGCGCGCGGGGAGGGAAAGAAGGCGCTCTAATGTGTGACCTGGGACGTAGGAGCTTGGGCGGCCGGTGAAGAACTGTTCGATTTTTTCGAAGACCGTCATTCTGTCGGTGGTTATTGGATGCGCACAGGGTAGTCACATAGTGGGAGTTTGTAGTTTAGGTAGGTAGGACTTGACATACGCGGTCACACCCAGCAGGCCGGCTCCGCAGCCGTAGATGATGCAGCGGCCTAGGGAGACGGGCTGGGATGGTTGTTCGGGGACGGTTGTGCGACGAGACATGTTGGGATACGGGTTGCATGCGGAACATCACGATCATACGCCTGGGAGGGATAGTACTAGTAGTACTTTAGTAGTCTACAGCCAGCTTGGAGTTACAGTTTATTGTCGTAGGTATGACGTACACAAGCACACCATAAGCCTGGGTAATTTATTCCGTACTCCAGACTGGCAATACTACTAATTCTTGACATACAATTTTTGAACTGAACTATACACCTGTCGCCTCCCATTGCTTCCCACTCGTACGTCCTGAGAAGCGCACTTAAATCTCTTTGCTTCACTTGCCCGTGCTCAATTTCCGCTTCTTATGGCTCCGCTTCGGATGCAACTCCTGCGCATACGTCTTAAAGAAATCCGGTGGCTCCTGGGGATGCCCCCCCGTAACGTCGTGGAAGGCCGTGGTGGATATATAGTTCGTTTTGCCCTCGCGGACGAGAGAGTAATACTCAAGTAGGTACTGTATCTCAGACTCGTCGCTTTCAGCCTGTGCGTGCAAAACCTTTTTTGCTTCCGCTCTACATGTTTATTGTTGCCGGGCAACTGGTAAGTACATTCCTTGTCCTCTGATGTGTTGTGAAATGATGAGGGGGATGGGAATAGCTGACGCACTCGGATATATCTTCGAACTTGAGATCCTCGCCTAGGGCTTGACTAGCCGCTGCGGCGAGCTCATCGCCGGTCGTGAGCATTGGGCCTGAATGGATGATGAATATCAGTATGAGTAAGGGTATGCAATACCTACTGCCTTGCCAAGCTCTAGCTGCAAGGCCACAGTTCATAGGTAGGCGAGGTCAAGTCTTACCGGTCAGAACCATAAGCTGGCCTCTGTGCTTGTCGCTGAAGCCGTGCTTTCCTTGTCCGGTCAGGACGTGGGCTACCACTTGGGAGACATCCTTGTTTGATTCGAGGTTAGCATAGTATAAGTATCCGGTCATCCTTGAGGGTCGCCTTACACCCAGAGCAATGGGCGCGAACTTATGGTTTGTGCCAATGGGGAGAGGAAGTGTGCCGTCTTCCTGCGCTTGTCTGGAGTAGAGTAGGAGATTCTCCGCGTAGAAACCAGGACTGGAGGCAGGTTAGAACAATTTAGCTACTGGGCCGGTCTTATCAAAGCAAGAAATAGGCGTACGTACCGAATGACAACGGGAGAGTGCCCCGTCGAAGTCGAACTATCCCCCTTCGAAGCCATAAACAAGGTTTCCAAATCAATAAACTCACGCAGCCTAGGCTGCCTATCTCGCTCGGCTAGGTCACACCCAGCCGAGCTAAGAAAGCAGACATTCGGAATATTGCATTTCTTCGTCGCCTCGATAAGCTCGACCGTCATGTCGTATTTATCCTTATGCGCCGGCGGAATGAGACAGATTGCGTCTGCGCCTATGTCCTGCAATGTCGATACCATTTCTTTGAGCCGGCCGGGTTTGTGGGGGACGATTTTGGCGCCTAACTGGGTGAGCTCTTTGCATGAGGAGGACTCTGGATGCAGAGAGAGGCCCGTGACTGAGGCAATTCCCTTCTTGAAATTGGCGTCTGTTAGGAGCAGTTCGGCGATTAGGTAGCCCGTGTGCCCGTCCACGGAGGTTATGCATAATTTGCGAGACATTGCGTCGGAGTCTTTGCTTTTCGTTAATTTGTGGTTTGTGCGGATTGAATTCACAACAATTCTATAGCGTCTTTTACGTTATATATACTATTGTGTTGATAGAGGTGAGTGCTGGTTGGCGTCATCTAAGCATCACAATGAGGCCGCTCCAGGTGGACTGATATTTTGTCGTCACAGCGATGTAGAACAAAAGTACTATTCTTGGCTCTTTCGTTGCACGATCGCCAAGCGAAGGTTCTCGATCACTGGTCTAGATTATGAGTCCTGGTCGGGCGAGGAGCAGCAGTTGGGCGGTTACGTTGGCGGCTGAAGTGCCTTCTCTGGAGTAGCCTTGATAGAGCTGTAGCGGGTAGGTACTTTTACTACTACTATTTAGTGCCGGGATTGAACGATAAGAACAAAAAATAGTCGCCTGCCACTCTGATTACAGGGATAGATGATGGATTCAGTCCCTTTTCGTTCAAACAATAGGAACTTGGTCACCATGTATTGTTATGGTAGTATGCTAGCTTTTGTGGATGTCAATGTCGTACCAACGACCGCGCGACGAGCAAACCATCATCAACAGTTATGGGCATAAACGACCATTCTATGACCAGTACCCCAGACAGCCCAGAGTAAAGTGAGTTTCTGCTCTTTGATCGCCCAATCACTGCTTTCCGATCAGTAATCAAAATCTAGATCAATAATCAAATCTACCTGCGCTTGGCGATCGTATTCCGACACAGCCAAGGTGCGGGCTTCCAGACGCGATTGCCTCAATTCCACCTTCAACACCAGCTAATGTTGGAATCAGGAGTATTGATTCGAAGAATAAGAGTCGTTGACGTCGCTCCCACTGATGTTTCTCCCATGGCCATCTCGTATTTGGCGCGTGGCGTCGTCGAGGCCGTCTTGGGGCTCGTATCGCGCAAATATATATAGCTACGAGGCAGAACATCACCAACGCTGGAGCATCCAGGACTATAACTTCATATCTACTTCTAAACCAGTCGTTAAGAATCTGACAGATCCAAAATGGAATTCGATCCAAACAGCGACTTCATCCCCACGAGCCGAATCGACCACGTCGGCATCACCGCCCCCAGGGAGCAATTCGAAGCCCTGATCGAATTCTACAAGACAGCGCTCGCCCCGCTGAAATACAAAGAGCTCATGCGGTTTCCAGGCGCCGTTGGTCTCGGCGATCAAGTGCCCGACTTTTGGATCTCAGAGTCAAAGGTCGAGACGCCGCAGAGTAGTCAGAGTCTGCACTTTGCGTTTGTTTCTGACGGTGCGCATCTGGAGCCTGTCCACTGTCCAGATAACGAACCTTAGCAGGCTAACAGCGATAGATCGAGCGACGGTCGACGCATTCCACGAGGCTGCGCTTGTGGCGGGAGGAAAGTGCAATGGAAAGCCGGGCCTGCGCACGGAGTACCATCCCAATTACTATGCGGCGTTCATCTGGGACCCGAGGGGGAATAATGTGGAGATTGTACGTTGTCGTTCATGTTTCGACTTTCGAACCGTCGATGCTCGGACTGACGGTGAACAGGTGTGCCATCTGCCCTCGAAAGAGTAAGTCGACCGTTGAGTTGACGAGAAATTTGTGGTGATGCGATGGGTCCAGACGGCGGTCCATGTCGATAGGCAGAAGCTCAATGAACCTATTCGGAACAGAAAGCCAGCACTATCTCCTCTGATAGCATATCAATTCTCTTCAATCTGGACATTCTATCCATATGAAACAATCCTGTCCAGAGATATATTGCTCTTGTACTGGTAGACACTCTGCCATCGCCCTCTGTAGGATGGATAATGGTACGTAAGAGCAAGGCACGGCCCGCCAGAGGCAGCAGCGGAACACAGTAGGATAGTGGAGACTGAGAGATTTGATTTCCAACAGCAGCAGCATGAGCAACTGGGTTCCCACCAGCAATGACCGCCAGGGGCAGGTGGGCCGTTCAGCCTACGAGACACTCGGCTTGCATCGGAGCTGCGCCGGAGTCGGGAGGCCGAGAAATGGAAGCTTGACGATCTGAACAGAAGGTGAAGATAAAACAAGCAAGAACAATGGCTAAGAGAGTGTAAAATGTGGAGTGAATTGGAACCGAAGTTGCTCCGATGAAATTCGAGAAAAACAGGCGAATCTGACGCTGCTCACGTGACCGGCTGGCGGACGGTGGACCCCGAATCTGGCGACGTCATTCCAAGCCCGCTGATATGGGTCGCGTGGCCTGTAGCCAATGATAACACATGGAACTGCAGCCCACCCATGGAACGGTTACAGCCACTAGCCCAAAGGAGAGCATAGTGGGCCAGATTAGATAACCGGGGCGCCGCAGTGATAACGCGGGCGAATGAAACATCAGACAGTCTCTCTTAGTCTCTCAAACAACTTCGCCCGCTAAAACTTTTCTCTCTTAAAGCCTCACTCCCGTCTTCCTTGGGTGTTTCTCTGCTAAGCTTCTACTTTCAGTCCACCAGCTGTACTGTACACGTACAATGCCCTCGCGGTAGCCCCCATAGCGCCAACCCCGATTAGTTGCCCGAATACCTTATCGAGCCCAAGCGACACTTCCCCGCAGCAGCACCAGAACACCAACAGCCTCACATACCACAGCACCACACTGCGAATGGCGACCGCAACAAAAGACACCGACTGGGCCCCTGCGACAATGAACGAGAGCGCCTTGGAAACCGGCCCCGACAAGGCCGTCGCCGATGCAGCACTCGAAACCCTCGGCTACACCCCAGAGCTGTCCCGCAACCGGTCAACATGGAACGTCGTCTTCATGTCCTTTATCCTCGCCTCCGTCCCCTACGGCCTATGCACCACCTTCCAGTACGCCCTCGCCGGCGGCGGCCCGGCCAACATCATCTGGGGCTGGGTCCTCGTATCGCTGATCATCCTCTGTGTAGCTGCCTCTCTGGCTGAAATCACCTCCGTCTACCCGACTGCCGGTGGTGTCTACTACCAGACCTTTGTCCTCGCGCCCATCTGGTGTCGGCGGATATCGTCCTGGGTTTGTGGATGGGCTTATTTTGCCGGTCAGGTCATGATCACCCTTGCGGTGAACTTTGGAACGGCCCAGTTCTTTATTGCCTGTCTCAACGTCTTTGAAGATGAGAACGGGGTCGGTATCACGGACAGCTGGGGAGCGTGGCAGACGTATGTGATCTTCCTCGCGGTGACCCTGATCTGCCATGCCATCCCGGCTCTCATGAACAAGTGGCTCCCTTGGTTGGAGGTAGATTTCCCAACGCGACTTCTTTATTTTACCCGTCTCCCCCCGTTTGCTCGTTTGCTAATCTCTTCAAGTCTTTTGCCATCTTCTGGACCCTTGCTGGTGTCATTGCCATCGACGTCTGCCTCCTTGTCATTGCAAAGGGAGGCAGGAACCACGCCAGATACACCTTTGGCCACTTTGAGCCGCAGACCGGGTGGCCTGATGGCTGGTCTTTCTGCATTGGTCTCTTGCAAGCCGCCTACGCCACCTCTTCCACTGGCATGATCATCACGTACGTCCCCTCATCTTTTAACAGCAGATGCAGCGCTAAAACAGGGTAATAGTATGTGCGAAGAAGTCCGCCAACCCGCCGTCCAAGTCCCCAAAGCCATGGTCGGCACAATCGTAATCAACCTCATCGCCGGCCTCGTCTTCCTCATCCCCGTCGTCTTCGTCATGCACGACCTCGCCGACCTCGCCGCCCTCGTCTCCGGCCAACCAATCCCCTCGATTTTCAAAATGGCCATCGGGAACTCCGTCGGAACTTTCCTCCTTCTCCTGCCCCTCCTCATCCTCGGTCTCATCTGCGGAATTGGCTGCGTTACGGCGACGTCACGCTGTACCTGGGCGTTTGCTCGTGATGGCGCCATCCCCGCGTCTGGGTGGTGGAGGACCGTGAACAAGAAGCTGGATATCCCGCTCAATGCTATGATGCTAGGCATGGTTATCGAGTTGGCGTTTGGTCTTATCTACTTTGGGTCCAGTGCGGCGTATAGCGCCTTCTCCGGTGTTGGCGTTATCCTGCTTACGCTGTCCTATGCGTGCCCGATTGCCGTCTCGCTATGCCTGCGTCGTCGCGAAGACATTAAGCAAGGAAGCTTCGACCTCGGTACTCTCGGTGTGATTTGCAATGTCGTTGCACTTGGTACGCTTCCCACCCTACCCCCATTCTCCCTCTCCAACCCACGCTAACGTTTGATTTTCTTATCTAGCGTGGACCTCCATCGTAACCCCCCTCTTCTGCTTCCCAACCTACATGAGCGTGACCGCCGAAACAATGAACTACGCCTCCGTCGTGCTGGTCGGCTTCATCGGCATCTCGGCACTCTGGTACTGGGTCTGGGGACACAAGAACTATGTTGGACCGCCTACAGACGCGATTGATCCCGAGGTTGAGGCGCATTCGCAGAGTTCGACGGGGACTCCGGAATTGCAGCGGCCGAAGAATATCTAACTTGACTTGCAGCTGTCATTTTGATGCTAGCTTGTGAAGTTAGGTTGGTTTGATTGGCCCGGACTACCTGATACTCGATGCAGGGATTAGTGTACATAGGACTAACTTTTAGATATACCTTGAATTAAATAGTAAATATCGTATTACGGCCTTGCTCCTAATCAGTTGGATTGTATGCATCGCAGGCCCTCTGCAGCAGGACGGCCCCGGGCCGCGAGGCCTACCCGCCTGCCTTATAATGACAAACATGATGGCGTCTTACCGTTTGTTGATCAAAATAGACAATAAGCTCTTGTACAAGTTAGGAAAATAGAGCAAGACGCGTGCTAGCATAGCCTGTTCAACTGCCATTTTGTTGACTGATTATTCTTATGGGATAGGTATCCGTAAATATTTAGGCATGTCTAGCAGGGGGGTGATGAAGTTGAAGGGAGCCATGTGAAGATCCGTATATGGATGTGTAAGGTTTAGCCTATACAAGTATGCGTAGTGAGATAATGGAATTCGGTTCAGTTCGCACACGCTTCAGTGAATTTCTGGAACCCTTGAGATTTGATAATATGTACATAAAACCGACACCATATAGCTATATACACATTTAAGTATTACTGAACATAGCACCGCCGGCGGCGTGAGAAAGAAGAAAATTAAACATCCACTAAACAAAACACAATCCTAGCCAGATCAAGTCCCACGCAGCCGCGCAGCTCTTCTAGTCTGATACCGATGCCCCCTAGCCGGCGCAGGCGGATTCCCACCCTGCGCAACCTGCGGCAACGGGTTGATCTGAAGAGCACCCTCAAGCTCAAAGAAGCCATCCTCGTGGGCCATCGCAAGCGCCGTGGCGCCCGCTGCGTTCCTCGTCGTGAGGTCCGGCCTCCCGTACCGACTACCAGCCCTAACAAGCTGGATGTGTCTCTTTGCCCGACCAACCAGGGCTTTGCGTCGGCGGGCCTTTTGGGCGGGGGTCAACCAGATGTTGTTTTGGACACTCGATTTCTCGCCATGTAGCGCATCTAGCACGGTGTGAAGTAATGTCCCGCTCTGGACGTTTCCTCCGGGAGGCGGTGGGTTGATGTTGCGATAGTGCACCAGGGCCGCAATGAGCCATTTGTCGTTGGCGCGGGGGAGGACGGCGAGATCAGTTCGGACCATAACGTCGCATTCTGCACCGACGGCGAGGAGTTTCTCGAAATGGAGCATGAGGCCATTTGCCTTTGCGCACTCAAGCGGCGTCTGGGAGTGTCCTGCATATAAGTTGATTGTGTTTTGGGGCGCCCAACCGCGCAAGAAGTCCATGATGTCCGTGTTGTGGTTCTCTAGAGCTAGGTGCCAGACTGAGCCGGTTTGGCCATCCATGTCGACTTGTCCGATGTCGACTTTGGCGCACTGGCGGAGGAGGGCGGCTTGCTCGTTTGTTGCGCGACGGCATAGCGTCCGTTGGCTTTCCTCTGTGAGTCTGATGGCCATGTTGTTATCTAATGTGGGTTGCCATAGGTGTCGCCACCAGGCTGTAAAGACTGTGTGCGGGCAATGGCGGATTAAAAAGTCCAGGTGGTTCTCAGTATTGGGAGTTGCAGTCAGGAGCGTTGAAACTACTGGCCTTGACGCAAAGTGCGGGTTGCGACGAGCCAGGTATAGAATGTAGTGCAGTGTCAGCTTCGGACCGACGCTGGTGGTTGCTAGAGAGAGGTAGCTGGCGCCTGTCGCTGTATATCCGAGGGGATCCCAGTGGCCTGCTCGATGTAGATGGGATAGGGTATCCACTCTATCGAGCTGGATTAGCTGGTTGATGGGGAAGCGCATGCCCTGAGTGTTGGCGTTGATCTGCGCTTGGGAGAGAGGGAAGTTCACATTAGGCGAACGATCCGCGTGCCATCCAAGTAGTGCATTCTCATTCGGGAACTGGGCGTGCTGCATCCAGGGGCCAACTGGACTACGGCCCCACTGAAAGATTGCGTCGGCCAGATGTGGGAAGTCTCCCATGAATATCACCAACTGGTTGAAGGTATACTGGGCGAAGTTGTTGAGGTCGGGAAGAGGTAGATGGCCGAGATGTGTATAGGCGGGGACATGTCCCCTCCAAATCTCTCTGATCCACTCCCTCTCCTGGCGTTCCCGTTGTGCTTGTTGTGCTTGGTATGCCATTTTGTCTTATCGTTGTTGTTACTGTTGGATATGTCGATGAGACCGGCTCGTCGTTATGTACTCTCAAAAGTCTCATCTCGTTGATACCATTTGGAGTACATCTTGCTTTGCGCTATACTTAGGAGCATTGGCCCCTTCTCCTTTGTGGTATATGTTTGCGAATGACAATGGAAGATCATGTACATCTCTTGGTGTGGCCACCTTTGTATACATCGTCACCCGGCATAGACCTCCCAGCTACCTGTGGTAACTCTTTGTGCAACATGAAACAGGTACTTTATTCTCCCTTTTCTGCAGAGTTGAAACCGTGGCAGTTTGGTATCTGAAGATGTAAGCTATTTTGGGATAACATACCATTTTCGTGAAATAATCATGGCAAAAAATAGGCGCAGCGTTGAACGCAAAGACGCTGGTATCTGGCGGCCGATCGTGCTGGTTCCCTCGCTCATGACGAAGACCTGAGGTTCATATAGCATAGCACAACTATCAACCCATTCATACAGACCAGGGATAGTGCCCAGGCATTTGCGCCAGATGCATACCAAAGTAGGCCTAGAATAGTGATATCGAAGCGTAGCCTGCCTCGGCTGACACGCACCGTCCGTACCCAGTAGGTAAGAGACCATGCGGGGGTGCTACTGTAACCCGTCTCCAACATCTCCATCCACCACCATGCCCCAACGCGCCTGTGACCGATGCTACACCATCAAAGTCAAATGCCAACAGGGACGAACTCCCTCCGCGTGCCACCGCTGCGAGCGCCTCGGCCATCACTGCCAGACTCTCCGGCAAATCCGCCCCGCGGGTCGCAGGCCGAAGCCCCCAGTGGCTAGCGTCGCAGCGTGGGGACGCTCTACGTCGCTGATGGAGAGTTCAGATGAAGATACAATGGCGATTACTTCGCCGACGGAAGAAGAGCTCGAGGATACTGAGAGCATGGTATCAACGTATCCGTCTCCGATTAGCGGGGTTAGCATGGGCCCTGCCATTCACCCAGACGAGTCTCCAATCCTGCATTTCCTCTTCTCAACAGCGCACTTTATCCCACACTTTGTAATCGGGCCTTCCTTTGCAAGCCGAATGCAGATCTCGCTGAAATGCCGCTTTTTTATCTCACCCTCGATCCTTCTAGAAGGTTTCCTCGCCTGCGCCGGCGAATTCGCCCAGAAAACAGGGACCGCAACGCTCCCGACAACGAATAAACAAAATAACATGACCCGATGCACAAGTGCACTATCTAAACTACGTTCCCTTCACGCGACAGATCTCGAAAGTATAAGGGATACCCTAGCACTCGGAATGAGTATACTTACCTACGACCAACTCGCTGCATGCGATATGGGTACTCTCACTGGGGGCGCCGGGACGCGCACAGTCTGTCGGTATATCCTCTCCACCGCGGCACCCTGGTACGGTCGTCTTTCGGCAATGCCAGAGATGGACTTTGAGCTGAATTGCTTAATCTATATCGACACGGTGGAGTGTCTTGCGCAACGACGGATTCCTGTTCTTCGGATGAGAGTGCGCGATGAGAGGGTTGTTGATCGGTATATTGGGCTTTGTGTTAGTTTGCTGCCGGTGCTATATGATGTCTGTGTCCTTGCTAGTAGGATCAGAGAGAATGGGAGCGGGTTTGTGAAGGAGATTGAGGGGGGGTGGGACGGGTTCAGGGCCGCTGTCGCGGGTTGGCAGCCTACACCTCCGGATGGGTTTACGGCGCTGTATACACCGGTTGAGGTGATTAGCATGCTCACTCAAGCGAATGTTTACAGGCTGCTTGGGCTGCTGATCCTTCATCGGTTGCGGTACCCGTTTGGGACGGAGGATGGAATTGGCATTGTGTATGCGGAGGCGATCATTGCGGAGGTGGAAACGTGCGAGAGGGTTACTGGTGCATCTCCATTCAAGGCCGGATTTGCGCTCTTGATTGCGGGCTTTGAGGTTAGAGATGTTGTTCGGCGAGAGAGGTTGATCCGGATGTACTTTGGCGCGAGGAGCGGGCATCATGCGCAGACGCATGCGAGTGTGAGACGGCTTTTTGGACTTGTTTGGGGGGAGAAGGATAGCAGTGACGGCGTTTCTTGGTTTGATGTTGCGGCTACGATGCCTAATTTTCGATACATACTATGAAGTGGGAATGTGGTTAACGTGTTTTATGGTAGTAGACTAGTAGTATATAGGTAGCTGGTATTGATGTTTGCCTTCCTGACTATAGCCTAGGTGCAGATCGATTTCTCGAGGATAATCCCATGAACAGCCTCAGATATAGCCAACAACCTCTCATCCTCGAACCTGCGACCGATCAGCTGCACCGACAACGGAAGACCATGAAATAGCTCCGGATTGTACAGCTCTTGAATCCTAGCGTCTAGCTCATTGAATGGGGCTAGGTCGGTCTTCTCGTCAATTGATTTATCCGCGTACATTTCCAGAGGGAGGACCATAGCCGGCCAGTCAATGACATTGAATAAACCCGTGAACCCAAGATAAGTGTACTTGTCAAACGGTACGGCCGTATGTGGCGCAGGAACCCAGAGTAATGCATCGATGGGCTTGCCGTTCGCATTCCACGCGTCGTGCATTTGTCGCACGAGAGTACTGATCCGGGCATTCATAGTATGGAGGTACTCAATCGAGAGCTGCGGTGGAGGCTCCCTCTTGGTTATAATCTCAGTCGCTTTGACGATCTCGGTATGAGGCTCCCTGGAAAGCAGGTCGCGGAGGCAGGACAGGTCCTGCAACTCTGTCCATTCCTTTTGCAGTTCCCAGACCTCGTTGATAGCTGGCCCTTGAAAGTCGACCAGCTCAACGCCCGCACCGCCCAGTCTCGTCTGCGCAGTCTCAAGCCCGGTCGCGTTGAACCGGAGAATGCAGGTGCAAGAAATTGTTGGACGACCATACGCCGATCCGGAGACTCCGTGCTGTCGGCAACGACACTCCCTGCCATGGATGGGGGTAGGTGAAGGGGTCCCTCTCCCAGGGTTTCGACTCCGCCGTGAGCTTAGCAAACAGAGCAGCATCGCGGACTGATCGTCCCAGGAATCCAGGAACAGTGACTGGGCCTAGCATTGTCGTTCCCATGACCCCAGTCCCCATGACTCTCCGCCCGTCAAGCGGCAGGCGATATCCACTGGGCTTATATCCTATCACTCCATTGACAGCGGCAGGCATCCTCACGGATCCAGCGCCATCGGTCCCAACCCCAAGTGCTGACCCGCCTAGAGCGATCAGAGCGCCCTCGCCGCCCGTTGAGCCAGCAACGCCAAAGTGGCGGTTATAGGGGTTGACGGTGCGCCCGAAAACGATCGAGTCGGTATTGGCGTTGAGCATCGTCTGTGGGACAGTTGTCTTTGCGATGACAATCACACCATAGCCCGTGAGAATGTCGTAAAGCTGGCTGTTTCGCATGGGATGGTTGAAACATAACGAGGTGATACCAATACTAGCATCGGTGCCTTTAATCTCAAAGCTGTCTTTGAATGTTATGGGGAGGCCGTGCAGTGGACCGAGCACTTTCCCGGTCTTTGAACGGTGATCATCGAGCTGTTTTGCGCGGGCAATGGCCTGTTCAGAGAGGATTTCCGTTAGGCAGTTGGTGAGCTGGTGGGCTATAGCCGCGCGTTTGCAGAATGCCGTGACGAGCTCGGTGCTGCTTACGGCAAAGGTGGACAGTCCGTAGAGGAGGGAGGTAGCATCGTGCGTTTCGGGCGAGGTGAGATCTTGTTCTCGCTGGGAGAGCAGATCACTTCTCTCGGGAAGGCCAACAGGAGACGCCGTGGAGTTGGAAGCGATTGCATCTGGAAGAAGCCACTCCTTAGGGATCCTGGACGCCCGCTCTGCGCGTTTGCGTTGAGCGATCGCTTCCCATGTCGAGGCAGCGCCTTCCCCGCAAGATCTCACGATGGACATAGCTAAGGTAGCTGTGAGGGACCGAGTAATTTCTTGCTCGGGCTAGCCCATCCCGCTGTCGGCCTGTCTTATATCCAACGAATTCCTAAACCCAGCCCGCGTGCGGAGACAGCGAGTTGGGACATTCCTATCATCACGTTAGCTATCACGCTATGACTTATGACTCCAACTGAATCTCAAGCCGGCACTTACGTAACTCACAAGGGATGATCCAGTCAAATAGGCCGGTCTATCAACCTCTGTCATTCGTCAATATGCAAAGCTCCGGGTTATCGCCAGTCATTCCACTTACTCCAACAGAATCTGGGGAAGGCTACACCGTTGTCGTGAGGCCTTATCTCTCTCAAGGTTGATCGATTGGGAGCAAGGAGATGTCTTGCGGGGAAAACCGATGGATAGGCCCTGCTTGTCCTATCACCTTTGGTATCAGCTCTTCACCACAGGTGACGCCAGCTATAAAAATGACCAACCCCTGGAACAACTTGGACAACACGTCCCATCCCATTTTCCAAGATCTTCAATTAGGAATGCGTCATGAAGGACTCAAAGCTTTGCGCTCCCCCAATACCATGCGATCCGGAGCAGGGTTCGATTACTGACATCGCCCTTGACGGTGTCCCAGGCACCCGGCTGCTCATCGACCACACCGACACTGAAGTCGTGCTTCTGCCTCGCCCGACATCCTCACCCGACGATCCTTTGAACTGGGGCTGGAAACGCAAGTATATTGCCCAATCGATTGTGTTCATTTGGGCATTCATGCTCGGTGCAGCGACCCTATCTCCTGCTGTCACCTATGCGGGCGTTATATCTGAGCTCGACGCGTCAACTGAATACCTGAATACTGGCGCTGCTTATGCTTGGACTGGGAAACCTGTTGTTCAATCCGTTGGTATTCTACCTCCTTGAGATAGTAAATCAGGACTGATGACCTAGTTAGCCGCTGAGATTCGGTAGACGATACCTTTATTTCTCGTCGGCACTCAGCGGCGCTGCGTCTCAGGTAGTAACTACTACTGCGCATAACAAGGCGGCCTTCGTCGGTGGTCGCATTTTGCTCGGTTTTGGGGCTGCACCGTTTGAGCAACTTCCTGCATTGACCGTGAACGATCAGTTCTACGTACATCAGAGAGGCCTCGGGCTGTCAATATATACATTGGCTATCACGACGGGGTCCTTTTTAGGGCCTGTTGCCGCGGGCTTTGTGGTTGACTCCATGGGATGGAGATGTATGCTCCTTGAGCCTGTTAAATCTCGTTGAAACGATTCCTGCTAACTTGAACAGGGGTCTATTGGTTCTATGCCATCTTCCTACTCGCCATTGCAGTTCTCATCTTCCTCGGTCTTGAAGAGACAGGTTTTGCTCGACGACCCCATCCCCAACCAGTCGATTCCGGAGCCACAACCCAACAACCAAAAACGTACCTACAGAAATTGAGACTCATGACGCCCATCCCCTCCCCACCCCCATCTGGCGTATTGCAATAAATCCATTCCTTCTCCTTGCCGGCCTCATAATCTGGTGGTGCAGCATAATGTACGGTTTTGGAGTCGCCTGGCTAACAATCATGGCCTACGAATCAACCACCATCTTCACTCTGTATGGCTTCAGTTCCTCCTCTCTCGGGCTAACCAATATCGCGCCCCTCATCGTCTCCTGTCTCGTCGTCTGGCTTGGAGGCCCTGGAACAGGCAAATTCATGGTCTGGAAAGCCCGACGGAACAACGGCGTCATGGAGCCTGAGACCCGAATCTACTCTGTCTTCTTCGCAGGCCCCATCACGGGCGCGGGTCTGATACTATACGGTGTCGGTGCCACGCGCAGCGTGCACTGGGCAGGTCCCATTATCGGGATGGGTATGATTGGGTCAGCGCTGCCTATTGCTGCAGAGGTTGCGCTGGGGTACGTGAGTGAGAGCTATCCCTCGTTGGCTGGGGAGGCCACTACGGCCGTGATTTTGATTCGCAATGCCATCGGCTGCGGAATGACCTTTGCCATATCGCCGTGGATTGAGAGCAGCGGGCTGCAGAATGCGTTTGTGGCGGTTGGGCTTCTGGCATTTGGAGTTTTCGTTAGTGGGGGGTTGCTTATTTGGAAGGGGAAGGCTTGCAGGAGGCTGGAGGCGAAGAGATATTACGCCATGGTGGCCTTGCAATCTGATACTGCATTGTAGAGAGTAAGGCCTGCTTTAACTCAATTTGAGCGTTTTGATTGCGGTTATCAGATAGGGAGCCGCGCAGGATGTGGCAACATCCAGGCATCGCTCCTCAGCTCAGCCCCAGCCCTGCGTGGTCTGGAGAGAACTTCGCTCACTAGTAGCTAAGCTCACTCCGTACTATGTGTAAAAGGCGGTATATCTAGAAAATGAGGGAGCCAAGGGCTGGCATTTTGTAAAAGCTACGGGCATCAATCAAAGTTGCAATGCGAAATCTTCCGACTGCATCCATACCTATTGGCATGCGGATAGCTGGCGTTCTCAATCAGCACTTATCCCACGCTTTCTAAGCACCTGTCTGACATCTTTCTCTCTAGACGAACTCGACGTCCAAATCTGCCACGGCTATAGCACTTTCACGAAGTGAAATGGTCTCACCATCCACGCCAAGCCCTACGATGAAGTCTCGAGCTCCCAAAATTTGCCCCCCTTGAAGACAATTCAACCCCCATATGAAAGTGGAACAAGATCTGATTACTGAAAAAAGCGTATTACGTACCCCATTTTAGCAAAATCAATCCTCTCCCAACACCTGGCTGACAGAATCCCCATCATGGATGACGAGATGCCAGGCGCAAGTCATGCAGGATCAAACTTCATCTCCACAGCACCCAGCCTACTCTATTTTCAGCACCCAGCGCCCAGTCGCATCTGCAGACTCCAGACCCGTACCTGAGAGGGCTGAATCGAACGTTTGAGATTGGACCCTTCAGGAGCGTTAGCGCTTGGTGCCGTGTCTGCAAGCTCAGCCCCATGGGAATACGAGGTCGTGGCCATTCGCCGACTACGCCTGGACCCTTGGCAAGGGGGCCATGCATGCAGGCTGTCAGGGCTCGAGATGGGGTTGTCCAGCTTCAGAAGTTATTTTTGTTTTGGTATGGGGGCTGATGGGCGAGTTTGGAAGTATAAATATCTGTCCATTTGATCTCGACATTGGATTGACCCTCAACAACATCAGCAATCATCAAACAGCGCCAACACTCTTGGAAAGCCCAGCTTTCGATCACTTAGCTAGTTCATCTGCCAAAATGTACTTCGCAAAGATCGCCTCCGCCTTCCTCTTCGCGGCCATCGCAACCGCCGCTCCTGCTCCTGCCCCTGCCCCAGTCCCCCAAATCTCTGTCGACATGAGCCAGATCCAGCAACTAGCCGATAGCATCTCCTCATTCTCTTCCAGCACTGGTGCAGGTCTTTCCGAGATCCAAAGCCAGGCTCAGGCTGTGCAGTCTGGGTGGCAGGGCGAGGCAGCGGTACGTGTTAATCTATCTGACATTCTACCCTAGGCTTGCTGGCTAACATCCATCAGGCGGCATTCCAGGAAAGGCTCGCCCGGCTCAATGCCGCTGGGCAGGAGCTTCAAGAGACGACTGCTCGACTTGTCGAGGCTCTCAACTCCGCCACGGGCTCATTGTATGTTCACTTGCGTATTTAGTTGTCGTCAAGCTAACAGTGTGAACAGCCAGGAGACTGAAGAGAGCAATGCGGAGCTGTTTGCTTCTACGCTTTCTGATGCCCTCAGCGGGTGAAGTGATTAGAGTGAGATAAATACCGAAGACACTGGAATAATTGAGTCTGGGTGGGCGCTCGTGTGGTAACCGCGTCAATGTAGATCATCGCAATGCTTGGGTCTTTACGGAGTCGCTTAAGGGACATCCAAAACATTCGCATTCAGGACACTTTCATGATTGTGTCCATCTGTTTAGTATCTTCTTATATCACAAACCACCTTCTCGTTCATCTCTCTCCTCAACCAGGAAATCAAAGAAAGAATTATTATGTATAAGGGGGGAATGCCTACACTGCGTACTCCAAGCGCTATCTTTTTATACCTGAATGTCGAAGCGTGTCGATGTTGCAAAAGCACATATTTAACTTACTGGATGCAAAGGTCGTGGTTTGTCTCATTTGACTCCATTTCCAAAGGGGGATGATACTCGATGATACTCCCTGTTCACTAATCCCAGTTCTTCTCTTCAGTAATCTTCCGCGGTCTTAAGCGTAACACTATGTACAAAAATACAGTCCGCTGCAATGCCAACCAATATTGACGACATTCGATCAGCCACGAGAGTCACAAAGTGTGATGCTCTACGGAACGACGGCGTCAAGTTCGGAGACGGAGCCGTCAACAACTATTGGTTATAACCCCACCTAACCTGTATTGCTTGTTTGAAGCACTTGTGCTGTCATAGAAAGTACTCGGCACGCTAGATTCCCACTAAATTGCGGCTTCAGACGGAGTCCACAGACCTCTCTATACTCGGCTTCCCGCCGACTTTACCGCCGACTAGTGGTCTCAAGTATCTACCGTCGGTAGTTATGGATGGACACTACAGATCAACAACAATTCATGATACCATCAAGTGGTTGGCGTGGAGAAACCCCAGGCCGGGATCCACCGACGGATACCCGCTGGGGAAATACCCCGGTCTCGGCTTCCATTTTCCTTTCCTTGATGGTGATTGGCTTGGAAATAGTGTTCTAGAGCGAAGACTGCTTAGCGTTGCTTCGGCTTGCCACTGTCGACCGAAAGATTCTGCTAAGCCGAGTTGGCCCTGATGAAAGGGGTCGGTACGCTTTCTCGAGGTCATGGCTGTACCTTTGTTTTACAGAACTTTGTGGAAGGAACTTTATAGAATAATGCCTTGTATAACCTCACTCGGTGAGCATTACACCGAGACATCGTCCAACTCCACCACCCCGCGCAATCCCCAGACTCTCCCCGGGCCAGCAGCTCGGACATCGTCCGATTGAGGGATGATGCTAGTCAAAGAGTCAGAAGACCTGGAGAGCAGACTCCACAAATTTCTCGCTTAAAAGGGTGTCGAGAGCCAACTCCAGCCTGTCACCCCGCAATTCACCAGCAATTCTCCCTTCCCCAACATTCCCTTCCCTCTTCTACCTTCACGTCCACCATCACCATGGCCGAAGTCGACGAGAAGGCTACGGCCAGCCATACCGACGCGACAGCGACACGGCAAAAGGTGCAATTCGAGCACGATGAGCTCTACCAGGCTTACGCCTCCAAGAGCGAGGAATGGCACAAGCAAATGACGACCAAGCTGATGCGCAAGGTCGATTTGCATCTGTTGCCGTTGCTTGTCGTTATGTATCTGCTCAATTTCTTGGATCGGAAGTATGCTTCACCCAGTCACTGCCTAGGTTGCCGGTATAGTCGTGTACTAATCCTGCAGTAACCTCTCGCAAGCCCGTCTCGGCACCCTCGAAGAAGATCTCGGTATGGAAGGGACGGATTTCAACCTCGCGACGAGCATCCTTTTCGTCGGATACCTCCTTATGCAGCTTCCCTCGAACCTCCTCCTTACTCGTGTCCGACCGTCGTGGTTCCTGGGTATTGCGATGGGCATCTGGGGCGTTATTTCTGCTTGCCAGGCTGCAGCACAATCTTTCGCGGGTCTTGTTGTCGCGAGGTTCTTTCTCGGATTTGTCGAGGCGCCGTTTTTCCCGGGCGCTGTTATGTTGATGTGCGCCCTTTTCTCAATTCTCAAGTGATATGGTTGCTGACAGTTGCAGGTCGAGCTGGTACACTCGACAGGAGCTATCCTACCGCATCGCCTGGTTCTACGCCGGCAGCTCACTCGCCAACGCATTCGGCGGGCTCATCGGCGCAGGCGTCCTAGGAAATCTGCACATGTCGCACGGAATCTCCGGCTGGCGCTGGCTCTTCATAATCGAGGGATGCATCACCGTCGCCCTGTCCCTCCTCATCCCGATCCTCCTCCCCAACTACCCAGCAACGACAAGCTGGCTCGAAGACGAAGAAAAAGCATACGCGCAGTGGCGCCTGATCAATGACGCCGGCGAGGCAGACGACACAGGCGACTCGAACATCAAGGAAGCGCTGTACGCCGTCTTGATGGATAGACGCATCTACCTCTTCATTCTCCTCCAGCATGCTTCGCTTCTTTCGCAAACATTCCAGTACTTCTTCCCCTCGATCGTGCAGACACTCAACTACAACAACATCGAGACACTCCTCATCACCGCCCCCGTCTGGATCGCAACATTCCTCGTCTCCCTCGTCGTAACCTGGACGTCTGGCAAGACAAACGACCGCAGCATCCACATCATCTCACTGATGCTGGTAAGCATAGCAGGCTGCATCATCTGCACCGCATCAACCAACGTCGGCGCCCGGTTCCTAGGCATGTTCCTGATGCCCATGGGCGCCGTCTCCGCATACCAGATCATAATCGCGTGGGTCGCGAACTCGTTCCCGCGCCCGCTGGTCAAGCGCTCGGCGGCCATTGCGACGGCCAATATGATTGGGAACACGGCGAGCATTTATGGCTCTTATATGTGGCCGTCGAGTTCGGGGCCCAGGTATATTCCGGGGGGTAGTGCGACGGCTGGTGTTGCGCTGCTTGTGGCAGTTATGGCGTATGTTATTCGGTGCGTGCATATGCGCATGAATAGGGGGTTGGTTGAGAGGGAGAATATTGGCGATGATGAGGTACTTGATGCGCCGAGAGGGTTTAGGTATATTCTTTAGGGCATGCTCGTTGGTTGTGTGGTCGGGTGTCACCTTACGTATGTAATGCAATAATGTATCAATTCAAGAATGATGACGCACCTTTTAAGGATTCAACATAAGGGACCTTTGTTCTCTACTTATTTTGTAGGCTCATTCTCGATAATTTACCGAATTGGCCTTTCGGTCGTCCCGCTGGAGTTTCATTGCGCCAAAAAGGGTCACCTTCAAATGACCTCGTTCGTAAGCCGACTTGTCTAAGACAGTGAAATAATGTCGCGCCGTAGCTGTGGCCCCATCCAAGAACTCTCTCTAGGTCAATTGTGGTTGTTCGTAGGTGAAAAACATTCTTGGCTTGGCCGCGAAGTATATGATGGCGAAGCATCATACTTTCGACACAAAAACTCGAATCGTTCGTTAGCTACGCAGGCTCCTAGAGCCAGGCGATGGTTCCAAGCCCAGCGCCGACCCTAGCCTTTCCAGTCCTCCAAAAAAAAAAAAAAAAAAACCAGCAAAGCAAGAGCGAGAACTCAGAAGTGAAGAAGGCCAAGGTAAGCCCTGCCGCCACGCCGCCAAGTCTGCATCAACAATCTTAGCTCGGGATGATGCGATGCGAGATTGGAGGTAGCGCCAGACACAGGCACATTGGGGTCTTCTCGAGCGAGTCACTGTGCTCCATTATGGCGGTTTATTCGTTGTCAGAGCTCGTGCGCACGCCATCCCGTCGCTGGATTGCCTGCCTGCCACTCTTCTGGACAGGATCTTGTCTATGCACTCTGAATCGCTCGACTCGCTAGTTTGATCTAATCTCTTGCACCGTTGGAGCTGCCTATTGCGCAATGCAAAAGGCAAAGCTTTGGCTGACTCGGTCTCTGCGATTAACATTCTGGGCCGCTCTAGTGACGTTGTCTTGGCTACATGGCTGGGTGGGTATAAAATGCCGCTGCCCTTCAGTAACCTTTTATCGCGGCTGTTGGAGCTGCATACTGCGCACCAGTTACAACATGGCAGATATCGAAACAAAAGGCCCGGTAGGGGATGTGGTCAAGGCACCCAGCGAGACGAGCGACGAGGACAGGAGACGCGAGTTCCTCTCGTCGTTCACGCCCGAGGATGATAAACGGATTATGCGAAAAGTCAACTGGCGATTTCTCTGGTTGATTGGGACTATCTATATCATCAAGACGGTATGCCTTGCACTTATTTCCAAAGACAAAACACTGACGATCTAGATCGACTATACGAATGCGGCGTCTGTCAAGGTGCTCCAGGTTGGAGAGCCGCGCAATGTCTTGAACGAATTGAAGATGAGCGCGGATGAATATAACTGGGTTCAATCTATATACTTTGTGAGTGATTGAAGTTCCTATTTTCTAGCTGTAGTGGCTACTAACAATACCAGATCAGCTACATCGTCTTCGAAGTCCCAAGCAACTTGGTGCAGAAGCGCCTTACCCCCCGCCTCTGGCAGTCGCGAATCATGCTGACATGGGGCATCGTTCTGGCCTGTCATGCTGCGGTACAAAATAAGCACGCCCTCTACGCCCTGCGCTTCCTCCTTGGAATGTGCGAAGCCGGCATGTTCCCTGGAATCGCGGCGCAACTTTGCGGGTGGTATCGCAGCGATGAGATGGGTCTGCCGATTATGTGGATGTTTGGGTTCCAGAATTGCTCGGGGATTATAGGGTCCCTTATTACTTATGGCATTTCCTATATGAATGGGATGCAGAATATGAGTGCTTGGCGGTGGTAAGTGCTTCTTTTACCTAATGGCTGGTGCTAACAAATGGAACAAGGGTATACCTCCTCGAAGGATTATTCACGATCCTCTTCTCCGTCGTCATCTTCCTCGTCCTCCCCGACTGGCCGAAATCGAAACGTACAAACAACTGGCTTACAGAGCGCGAGCAAGAATATGTCGAAGCACGCTTATCTGAGAACGCGCCAAAGGAAAGTGACGCGGCGTTTGATATGAGCGAGGTGCTCGACGCGCTCAGAGACCACCGAACATATTCGTTTATGATCTCCCAAGTCCTCATCAACTTTGCAGGGTACGCGCTGAGCTGGCAGTTGCCGACGATCACGACGAGCCTTGGATTCGCTGGTCTGCCGCGTAACCAGCTGCTCAATATCCCCCCGGCCGCGGCATCAGTTCTCGCCATCGTTTTCTCGGGCTGGTTCCTCAAGCGTGCATACATGACAAGACCGGCTTACATCATGTTCTGTATCATGGGCCCGATGCTACTCTTCTTCATCTTCTTGGCTGTCCTGGATAATAAAGTCGGCATCTATATCGCCTGTACCCTAGGAACGGGGTTCTATGCCGTCTATTTTATACCCTTCTGGGCCTGTAGGCTCCGCCTCCTTATCTCCTTATCATTAAACATCTTACTAACAAGCCATAAACAGGGCGAAGCTCCTCCCTAAAAGGCATGACCGGGTCCGCATTCACGCTCGCCTTCCAGTCCTGCGTCGGCCAAGTCGGCGGCGTCATCGGCCCGCAACTCTTCCAGTCCCGCTTCGCATACAACGGGTACAAGACGCCGTTTGCCATCTGCGCGGCTGTCATCGGTGTCTCGTGGGTGACAAACGGGTGGACGTGGTGGTTGACGCGGAATGTCGAGTATGATGTCCTTCGCGTGCGGAGGCTTCGTATCAAGGAGCAGAGGCAGGGACGGGTTTATACGGGGGATGATGTTCAGGTTTATGAGGAGAGGCAGTTTTATGAAGGGGTTGGGAGGAAAAAATAGGGTATCTAATTGTATCTAGAGTATTCAGTCAGTGTACGAGCTGTCTGCGAAAAGTCGCCTTGTAGCGGATAGTAAAAACTCATGCATCTAGAAGCAGTCGCATACCTATTTTGATACTTTGAGGCGGAATAGAGCCGAACGTGCGGGGAAGGGACTATTAATAATGAGAACCGATGCCCTGCTTCAGCCCGAGGTTGACGTGCTCGTTTGGAGTCACTTTGACTGTAATACAGCCCGGAAGTCGGCACGCATTGACGTATTCAGTTAGTATATAGCCTACCGACATGCTGTCCTGTTTTCTACAACTTCCTCTCCTGAGCCTTATAATATGGCGACTCTGCTCGGTACGGTATACGGTTCAGAATGACAACGGCAGACCAAAGTGCCGAGAAGGCTACTGCAATCAATGAGACAGTCAATGAGCCCTTGCCAGCAGCACCGAAAGAAGGGGGGGTACGGAGCTGTCTCCAAGTCTTTGGCACCTTTTTCATCCTCTTCAACATCTGGTAGTCCTCCCACCCTCATCCCCACTAGCACGTCTAACCCAGATACAGGGGCCTCGCCTTCGCCTTCGGCTCCTTCCAAAGCTACTATGTCCTCGATTTCCTCCCCTCAGTCGGCACATCAGCGATATCTTGGGTCGGAACAATCCAGTCATGGCTCCTGATCATCGGCGGTCTCGTCTCTGGCCCTCTATTCGACCTGGGCTACTACCGAATCATGATAACAACGGGCTCATTCCTATCCGTCTTCGGGATTATGATGCTGTCACTAGCCAGCGAGTACTACCAAATCTTGCTGAGCCAGGGGATATGCACGGGTTTGGGCTTCGGACTACTCTACATACCGAGCCTGACGCTCATTAGTCGGGCTTTTGTGCGCAAGCGCGCATTAGCACTCGGTATTTCGACAGCAGGCGCGCCGCTGGGTGGAGTCATTTACACGCTGATGTTCGAGCAACTTTTGCCGCGCGTTGGGTTCCCCTGGACGGTGAGGATAATTGGCTTCGTCATGCTGGCTCTCTTTACTGCGGCGGGGCTCATGCTTCTCTTGCAAGATGTCGCTCCGTCTAGGGATAGTTCTAGTCATAGTACAGCTCGCCGCCGCCAACTCTTCGATATCCGCGCTCTAAAGGACCTTCCGTTTTGGAACTTCACCGTCGCAAACTTCTTCCTTTATCTCGGGTACATGACGCCCTTTTATTACATCCCCATCTACGCAGAGACGAAGCTCGGGACCTCGCGGTCTCTGGGACTGTATATCCTCATTATATCGCAGGCGGCGTCGATTGTAGGACGGGTTGTTACCACCGCTGTAGCGCATTACTTTGGGGCGATGATCCCCTGGATTCTTTGTGGCTTGCTTAGTGGTGTGCTCTGTATGGCTTGGATCAGTGCGACTTCTCTCGTGAGGTTTATTCTTTTCGCGGCGTTTTATGGTATCCCCCTCACCCAATCCTTCTCCTTTCATCCATCCATCAGTGACAACAAGGCTAACAAACGAGTGTAGGCGGAATATCAGGCGCCCTTGTCCCCCTCCCCCCCTCGGTCTTCCCACACATCTGTCCCGACCCAACAGCCCTAGGCGCATGGCTGGGAATGGCACAGAGCATAACGAGTTTCGCGACGCTGATCGGGGCTCCTATTGCAGGGGCCTTGGCGGATTTGGGGAGCACTGGAAGCGACGACCTCAAATTCGTCAATGTCCAGCTTTGGTGTGGGGTTCTTATGATTTCGGGGGCTGTGCAGCTCTTGGGACTGTGGTTTCTGTTGTGGAAGGTTAGGGGGAAGAAGGGGTTGCTTTAGCCCGGCACCTCCGTACTTATGGAGTGCAGTGGGAGTATTGGGGCAGGGCATTGAGTGGTTAGTGAGACATAAGGAAAAGGTATCATGATCATTATAAAAGCATAGCATAGCATAGCATACAAACGCCAATCCCAAGCTCAAATTAAGAGACCTAATTGATAATATCAATCACCGGTACCAAAACCACAACTCCCCATTACTCTGGTAGGTATTCCCACCATTCCCCTCATCAATATCAAAGCTCGTGCACATCGAGTACCCCTGCTCCTCAAGACACTGCATGAGCTCCAGAATCAGAATGCGGCTCTGCACGCTTCCCCGTCCGCTATTCTTCGACCAGGGCGTCCCCGTGAACTTGATCTCGAAGTTGCCGGAGACGAAATCCTTGTTGCATTTTTCGACCCGCTCCCCGAAGAAATCGATTAGGGCTTCGGCGAGTTCGGTGGGTGCATTTATGAGGTGGAGCAGGTCCGCGTTGTCGAAGGATATGCAGAGCCAGCTGTGTGCGCGTGGTTCTTGGTGGTGGAAGATTAGGCCGTCTTTGCCCAACATAAAGTCAGCGCCCATCCTTCTCACACAAACCTGGCAGAAGTAAAGTAAGGGAAAGGCGACATACCCTTGTGCCCGGACCCCGCATAATCGCCTATCCTCCCAACCCGTCCACCCCCAGACGGCAACACAACCCACCCTTCCTTCGCAAACGCATTGAGGATCCCCATAAGCGTAACCCGAATCGCAACCTTCTCCTCATCACTCCCATACCCCAGCGGGTTTCCTCTGAGCTTGAACTCCACTGAATCATCGCAGTTCTGCACGCGCTGGATCCCTTTTGGCCAGAGGCCCTGAATGACTTCGCTTGCGAGGGCTGTTATGGGCTCTGGGAACCGAATTAGTCGCATTCGATCGGAAGAGGAGAGAGACAGCATGGCGAATTTGGTGTCGTGGCCTTTTAGAGGCGTGCGGGGCAGGGGTGGGGTGGGTGTGCTTGTGCTTGGTAGCGTGTTTAGGGTGTGGTTTGTTGTTGTGGATGTTGTTGAGATCGTGGAGGCGCGTGAAGAGAGGGTTCGGGAGTGCCCGTGGCCTGGGGCCGTTGCTTCGGTGTAGGCTGGGGGTTGATCGTGGTGATGGAGTGTCATCTTCTCGGAGGGGTAGCTGTATACCATTTCTTGCGTTTTTGGAGCGTTGAATGAGGTCCAGTTTGCAAAGGGAAAGACAGCTGAGTTGCCCAGGAGCAGTGGAGTGTCAAGGTGCTGACTTGTTGGGGCTGAGGGGGGTTGGCATTGTAGGCTTATGTATACGGGGCCAGGTACTCGTATAGTTAGTGCTGACGGGGGCTGTCCTGTAGATTCCAAGTATTTATTGTTCTGCCTGATTCACTCTGTAATGGTGGAGCCTCAGCCACACCTCATGGTCAGCTCAATCAAGTGCTCGGCACCTGGGCGCTTAGAGACAGCCAATCTATCGTGAGCTTGAGAAGCTGCGCCACAGAGCTTTGAGGTCACTTCCTCCAGGCCTTATTTCTCCGTGATTATGGAAGAGGCTGATCGTGAAAAAGCCGGTAATCTGAGATATCGATAATCTGTCTGCCTGCCTACTGCACAGTGTGAAGTCAAGATCTGCCAATCGGGCGAGTCAATAGGCAAGCCCAAAAATCCTTTATCGCACGATCAACGGGCGCTGATTCGATTTGAAGCAAGGCTGTCGAGGCAAACTGACCCCCAGAAGGCACCCATTGCTACCACCCGTTGGAAGAAGAGAACCCGCGGGGCCGATTCTCACCAGCTCACCGATGCAGATGTTACCCTCGTCAAAGCCATCGGCGACGAGGTTCTCCTCGAATCCTCCGGGCACGAAGAGCATGCGGTTTTTGGGCGAAGGAAATAATTTGGTCCAGAATGTGCAGTACTAGTGGATAGCTTTGTCGATTCCACCGTGGAACGTAAAATCATGTTCGTCGTCGGACAGACCGACGGGCGAGACGTAGAGCCTACCGGTGCGTATTTGCTGAAGATCGCAATATGGATCGTCGTGAAGCTGTCATATAGCCAGAGCGATGTGGTAACCTGGTCTGCGAGGGCCGATTGGATATTGAAGAGGCCAACTAGCAAAAGTTGTACGTAGCGTCTCCATGATGGATTTAAATCAAGGTTTATGACAATACATGTTCTCAGTAGGTGCAAGCCCACCGCAGGGCGAATGGATAAAGCGGAAGGAGCGGGCAATCTTTTACATAAAGGATAATGTAGGTATATATGTCGTTCCCTCCTTCTGTTATTCCGCTTGGTATCTTCTCGCACCAAGACCTTCGCCCTTCCAGTGATACAAGGAACAAACTAAATGCTCTTGGTGCTCATGACCTGTCATCTATTTTGGCTTGGGCTACCAGGCAGTTGACTGTCATCGCAGCGCAGTGAAAAGAGAGGAAAACCCATCTTATTGAGTTTAATTCTAATCTCATGTTGACACCTATATTTTGCTACATTGCTGTCGCCGCAGCTAGATTGTACCTACCTGTCCCCGTACCCCCATATTGTCCTTTTTTCCAGCCATTCATCTCATTAGATGTGATAAACTACGCCTGGTGGATTTTGATAGTCCTGAGCAAGGGCGGTTAAGTGCATGACAGATTTCTTGATGATCTCTCCTATCGCAGTAATAGAGACCGATTCCGCTGAAACCATGCCCTTTTGAAATGTCCACTCAGCCCTACTCACTCTGCACGATGGGTCTGAGCTCAGGGATCCAATGCGGGGGCCCACCGTCTGACGGAAAATGATCCCGTTGCTCCCCTTTATCTTCATGCCTAGTAAGCTTTCAGACTCAGAGACTTGACCCTGCATAGACGCTGTCAGGCGTTTGAGAAATTCAGTGCCCTCGCCGCGCATACCCAGGGACCTTGTTCCGTGCCTAAAGCAATGACTAAAATCAGGTGCATCTGCGTCAGATGCTCAAGAACCATAGAACAAATAATAGGACGGTCGTGAGATATTCGAATGGTGGAAGAAGTTTCCATACTCGTAGTGTTTGTAGGGGTTTTACTGAACGTTTATAGCCGGACAATGAAGTTGTCGGGTATGTAACGGACCAAGATTCTCTCGGCCGAGCAAGCAAGTAAATGTCCCGCGTAAAGGGATTCTTCGTTCCTCTCCCCCGAGACCGTGGGAGTGGGTGGTCAGTGTTGGTACATAATGGCGTGATGCGCACCAATTCTGACGCAGCATACAATATACTCTATAGCAGGGAGCAAACGCGAACAAGATCGCGTTGATAGGCAGATCATATTCCTTCGCAATGTTGCCCAATTTTTGTTCATCCGGATTTTACTCGATCGTATACTCCTATTATCTATACAATCATGATTGTTGCTTCGTGCTCAACCCGAGGTGCAGTATCACGCCATCGCGGCCCACTTTGATGCTATACAAATGCAAACATTAAGTACCCGCGGGGTAAATGACGATGACGATGCAGCCCGATTGCGAATGCAAAAGCTTATAGATAGCGGGGGGGGGAGAAAGGAGGGGCAGGGGTATTCCATATAAGTAGTCGTCACAGCACTCGATGCGCGATCGGTCTGAGGGTTCACGTACACTCTGTAGGTATACACAGCAACCACAGCATAAATAGAGAAAATGGCACCCGAACAGAAGGACCGAACGCGCAAGTCGCTCATCCTCAACGCCTTTGTTGAGATGTGTATGCTTCCCACTCTTGCCTTTTCTTTCCTTGTCAAGTCTCCAGCGACGCTCTAAGCTAACCTAACTATTGGCAACAGGCAGCGGCCACCAATCCCCCGGCCTCTGGACACACCCCGAGGACGAATCCTACCGCTTTAACGACATAGACCACTGGATCGAGTTGGCGCAGTTACTCGAGGCCGCGAAATTCCATGGGATTTTCATCGCTGATGTTCTCGGTTTGTACACCAACCAGCCAACCACCCATCCCTATCTTTCCTAGCACAAGCTGCCGCTAACACAAATCTTCTTGAACATGAACAGGCGGCTACGACATTTACAAAGGCCCCCGCAACCTCGAGCCCGCGATTGTATCGGGTGCTCAGTGGCCCGTGAATGAGCCCTTGGCTGTCGTGCCTGCTATGGCGGCGGCAACGAAGAATATCGGGTTCGGGGTTACGGTTACGACGACGTATGAGCAGCCTTATCATCTCGCTAGGAGGTTGAGTACTGTTGACCATTTGACGAAGGGGAGGTGAGTGCCCGGGTATTTTTTGAATGGTGATTTTGTGTGCTGATTGCGTCGTGTAGGATTGGGTGGAATGTAAGTACTCCTGCACCAGCCTCTAGGAAGGGGATCGCGTTGGATTGATGAGATGGAATATTAGATTGTCACTGGATATCTTGACTCTGCGGCGCGAAATCTGATTGGGAAGGATCAGCCTCAGGTATGTCTCTTTTCTTTGTTCTGGTTCTCGCTTTCCCTTTCGCTCTCATTTATGATGCGCTGACCGCTGCAGCACGATGACCGCTACGCCGTCGCAGAAGAGTACATCAAAGTCGCCTACAAGCTCTGGGAATCCTCGTGGCGCTCAGACGCCGTAGTCCTCGATCGCCAGAGGCGAGTCTACACGGAACCCTCACGCGTGCGCGAAATCAACCACGTCGGGAAGTACTTCAACGTCCCTGGCCCTCACCTCTGCCAGCCCAGCCCCCAGCGCACCCCCGTAATCCTACAAGCCGGAACGTCGAAGGCCGGAAAGGCATTTGCGGCACAGCATGCAGAGGCGATCTTTGTTGCGGGACATAGCCCGTCTGTTGTCGCGAAGAATATTGCTGAGATTCGCGAACTCGCGAAGAGTCAGTACGGTCGCGATCCGGCCAAGATCAAGTTCCTTGCGCTGCTTTGCCCCGTGATGGGGAGGACGGAGGAGGAGGTGTGGGAGAAGTTTAGGTATTATCGCAGTTTGGGCTCGATTGATGGGGCGCTGGCGCTGTTCGGAGGGTGGACGGGGATTGATCTTGATGTATACGGCGATGACGAGGAGCTTCGGTCGGTGCCGAGTAACGCGATTAGGCGAGTCTCAGCGGGTCAATCGTTTGCTGTCTCTGTGTTATGAGTCTGACGAGTGTATCTAGATCCGCCGTGGAGGGCTGGTCCAAAGCCACGCCTGAAGTCCCAAAATGGACGAAGAAGACGGTCGGCGAGCACATCACCGTCGGCGGACTGGGCGCAACACCAGTCGGAACACCAGAGCAGATCGCAGATGAGATGGAGCGCTGGGTGCGCGAGGCCGACGTCGATGGCTTCAACTTGGTGAGTAATTCGTTGTCTGCGATCACGCATTGCTAATCATGATCTCTCAGGCATATGCGACCAAACCGGGCTCGTTCAAGGACATCATCGACCTCCTGCTCCCTGAGCTTCGCCGGCGGGGCCTATTCCACGAAGACTATGCTGCTCCGCGCGGTACGTACCGTGAGAATCTGTATAGCCAACCCGGGCAGACCGGTCCTCCTGAAGACCACCCGGCCGCGAAGTACAGATGGCATGCTGGAGTGGCAAACCATGAGATTCCAGGGTGAGCCAAGTTCAGCCAGTCCGGAGAGGCTCAGCTGGTTTTCAGAAAGGACGTGAAGCGCTGGGAAAATGCGATAACCTGGGCTTATATGCAGATGAGGGTGTCGGTCGCAGCGATCGGCACGAGGCCAAGGGCTGTGAGCAGCAAGCAGTTACGACACGGCGAATCAGGGACTGTCGAGCTCAAGTTGCTTCTGCAGAATCGCTTATAGTGATATAGAATAAAGTTCATATTCAAGGCATACCGATGATGATAATATGGTGATCTGCTCGTCCGCGCGTAGAAGCCGGATATAGACGCAACCAGGCTGTGCTATGCAGCCCCCATTTCTGCAGGGCCCGTATCAAAGTATATAGGTAGAAACTTTAACATTTAATTGGTATTCTCTGTCCTTGAACATCAAAAGAGATATGTTCCAGGGCTCATGCTGGCGGGTATCGGCCCTCAAGCGGGACCCGCGATCCAATTCCGCACGTCTTCAACTCAGGTCTTAAAGAAACTGAAAGCGCCGGTGAGGTGGAAATTATTGTTTGCACGTAACATGGCCTGGTTCTGACCTCCGGCTCGCTTTATGGTGTTTGCTTTTGCTCGTTTTAGTGGGTTATTGGCTGGTTATAAATAATAGCCCCGTCAGACGCCAACTCAGCCGCATTCCCAGTGATTGGTGAGATTATCAAGTGGCACCAGCAGGACAAGTGCCAAAGGCTGAATCAGACTGAAAAGAGATTAGAAATATGCACGGGAGCTTCCGTGTGTGTCAGTGGGCTCTGTGGACGGTCGCACTGTTGCTTTTGGCCCCCAGGCTGAGTTTGGGGCTGCTGCAGCCTTTTATTTTGATCTCGGTGACAACTCCTCGTATCCAATGCCTGCTCTTACTTAATGCGCCTGGCCCTGCGCCGTGGATCTCGACAAAACCAATTTTCTTGCTCCCAAAGCTTTCTGGAGGGAATGGCTGTTGACCATGGATCCGCTGAGTATCACGGCCAGCGTTGCGGGCCTCGCAACCCTCGCCTACCAGATCATCGGCTATCTTGGGAGCGTTCGAGCTGGAGGGAAAGAGCGTCTTGACCTCACCAGGGAAGTGACCAATCTATGGATGTCAATTACCTCCCTGCTTGAACAGCTTCACCCAGACAAACTCAAAGACGACAAAGTGCCCGATTCGCTGCGACCGCTCTTCGAGCCCGATGGCATCCTCAAGGAAATCAGACAGCAACTCGAAGAGTTGGAGCGCAAAATCAAAAGCCAATCGTCGCACGGCAAAATCGCCCAGTCGCTTGCATGGCCTTTTACCCAGAAAGACGCCGAAAAACTCACTCAGCGCATCTATCGCTTAAAGTCCCTGCTGCAGGACGGAATCAACCAGTCGACCCACGCCCTCGCCCAGGACATCTACCGCGATGGACAGAGTGTGAAGAATGCCGTTGACGAGAAGCAGCTGAGAGAATTGATCGACTGGATCTCGCCTCTCAACTTCGTCGCGAAGCAGAGCATGATCTGGAACGAGCATCATAAAGGGACCTGCACATGGTTCCTTGAGCGCCACGAGTTTCGCGAGTGGAGGGAAGGAGAGAACACCCGCCTCTTCTGCCCCGGTATTCCCGGTGCTGGAAAGACATTCCTGGCTTCGATTGTGTACAATGAGCTGGAGGCGATGCGAGTGCGCGAGGAAGGAGGCCTCAAGGGCGCTGCGGTGATTATGCTGTACTGCAAATGGGATGATCCCTTGTCGCAGGATCCAAACAACCTGTTGTCCAGCATCATCAAGCAGTTCGTCCAGCGGTACAATGTCGGTGTCGACAACATGATGGAGTTGTTCAAGAAGCATAGCAAGGATGGAACAAGGCCCTCGCGCGATCAGCTCACGTCGACCCTCAGTCTGCTCATGCGCCGCTTCACCAAGGTCTTCATCGTCCTCGATGGTCTGGACGAGCTGAAAAATGAGAACGAGCGGCTGCCATTGTTGTCCACTCTGGCGCCATGGGTTGCCCCTTCCTCGACGAGCGAGGCTATCATCAACCTCATGGTGACCTCGCGGCCGCTGCCCAATATCGGCCGCCATTTTCGACACCTCGACTCGCCTGATAGCTACATCATCTGCGATACTTGCAACCGGGAGAATCTCACAATGCAGTATCACTGCGCCGAATGCGAAACACAGTACGACGAAAGTTATGACCTTTGCCCGCCTTGCTATCTTGACATGAAGCGTTGCGCCTACAAGGGGCACTCCTACTACCTGCAATTCAACGCTCGTGTTGTCCCCATCGCCGCTGTAGCAGAGGACTTGGCCACATATGTCCGGTGGAAAACCAGCGCCTCCGACTTTCTGCACCAGTGCACGGAGACCACAGAGGGTCTGATGGATCTGATTCTCGACACGGTGGTCAAGAACAATGGGGGGATGTTTCTGCTTGCCAAATTCAACATGGACACGCTCGATGCAAAACTCAACGTCAAACAGGTCCGTGCCGCCCTGAACTCCTTGCCGCAAGAGCTGGATGGCACTTATGAGGATGCAATGCTCCGCATCACTGAACTTGCCCCGTCCACAAGGGCGTCGGTCATGCAGTTTCTCCTCTGGGTTGTTTTTGCAGAGCAGCCGCTCCATGAACAGGCCATCGAACACGCTCTTGCGGTCAAAGAGGGCAACGCGGACATTGATGCCGATGATATTATTCGTGCGAGGATCCTTGCAAACAAGTGTGCTGGTCTTGTGCAGTTCGATGAGTCTGATTGCCTCCGGCTGGTCCATTATTCGGCAGAGGACTATTTCAGAGAGAACCGTGAGCGGTGGTTCCCCGATGGACACTCCTACGTCGCCTCCTCATGCCTAGCCTATCTTCATTTTGATGTTTTTCGGGCCGGTGCTTGTGCCGGACCGTCAGAAGCTTTTGATTTTGAGAATCGATTACAAAAGTACCCCTTCTTACGGTATGCGTCTGTCAGCTGGGGTAGGCACCTGCGCGATGCAAAGACCGATCAGTTGTATGATCGAACTATCGCCCTTCTCGCTGAACCCGGTTGTCTTGGTACCATAGCTCAAGCTCTGTGGTATTTGGACGATCAGCAGGAATCCATGAGCTGGTCCGCGAAAAACGGCTCTGCGGTTCATTTGGCCGTGCACTTCAACCTTCCTCGCCTTGTGGAGGCACTCATCAACCGGGGGTTTGATCCAGATATCAAAGACCTAAATGGAGTGACGCCGCTATCACTTGCCGTCCGGAGAAACCAGATGGAGGTTCTGGCTGTTCTCACCAAGGCAGGTGCATCGGTCAACACCATAGATAACAGCGGTCGCGCTGCCCTTCATCGGGCGATCCTTGACGGGAACTCCGACATTGTGGAATTGCTCTTGGCTCAGAAAGGCGTTGATGTCAACATCTCTCATGAAAGATGGTCACATTTTACGCCGCTGATTGTTGCGGCCACAGTTGGCTCGGTCAAGGGTCTCAAAATGCTCCTCAGCAACAAGAACATTCAAGTGAACAAAACCTGTTCTGCTGAAAACTCTACTGCCCTGATTCATGCTGCCAAAAGTGGCCCAGTCGGGCCTGTCCAGGTCTTGCTTGATCACCCGGGCATTGACATCAACCACAAGGATTCCAGTGGCAACTCTGCCCTTACCAGTGCCTCGGATCGCGGCCACGGTGGCGTGGTGGAAGCGCTTCTTAGGAAGGGAGCTGACACAGAAGTCAAGCAAGAAGGCTCGAATGGAACTGCCATCATGCGTGCTATTGACAATGGCTATACCTCTGTCGTTCAGCTGCTGATGAAAGCCGGCACAGACTTGCACCATAAGGACTGCTTCGACCGCGGCATTCTCCATTCTGCGGCCGTCAACCACCGCGCCGAAATCATACGCATCCTGCTGGCCTACGACCCAACCCTGGATGTCAATATGCAGGACATCAACGGGATGACGACGATGCACGATGTCGCTCGCGCCGGGGCCCTGGAGGCCTTGGAAGTCCTTTTAGAGCACGGCGGCGATCCCAGCATCAAGGACAAGTATGGACGGACGCCGATCCTGATTGCCCATGAAGCGCATCACATGGCCGTCCTAGAGACGCTTCGAGCGGCTCGCGCACGACAAAAAGCAGAAGGCCGTATAAGCAACGGGTTACCTCAACGCACTGAAACTGGCACCCTCATCGACGACGTCAAGCGCTCCGACACCGGGCTCTCCATCCCAGGCACCCTCCCTCTCTGGTCCTTGGTAAGAGCGAAGCAATTTACCGAGCTCAAAGAGCGTCTTCCCGACGCTGATAAGGACGAGATCAACACGACAGAACCCGACATGGGCCAATCCGCACTCCACTGGGCCATCAGCGAGCGCGACGTGCAGACAGCGCGCCTCCTTCTAGACCACGGTGCCGATATCAATCTTCAAAATAAATATGGACGATCGTCAGTCCATATAGCGGTCATGGCGGGTCACTTGGAATCTGTCCAGATGCTCCTCGAGGCCGGTGCGAACCCCAACCTCAAGGACATATGGGATTGTACGCCACTCAGCATGGTCAACAACGTGATTGGCGTCCTCCTCGTGGAGTACGGCGCGGATATAGACCGAGATAATCACTATATGGGGCATTATCTGCGCTTGGCTGCACAATCCAACTGGGAGAAGTCGGTGCGACGTTTGATCGCCGCTGGTGCGGACGTCTGGGGCAAGGATGGAAATGGCAAGACCCCGTATATGATTGCAAAGGAGAAGGGCCATGACGAGCTGGCCAACTTGATTTTACAGCTCGCACCCGAAGGAGCCCAACCACTTGAGTCTGCAGGAAAGCCCGCTGAGTCTGGATCGGGCAATGAGAAGCCCGCGGTCGCCTCAAGCCTGAAGAACAACCAGACAAAGCTCAAAGGAGAGCAAAGGATCCTCGAGAAGTCTTCCCCGGATAAGATCCTCCTCAACGGATCAGTTGATCCAGCTCCTACTAGTTCTTCAACTGTTACCAGCGACGCGAAACCCACCATTTCATTGTTTGGACGGCACATATATACCCTTTTGTTGATTTTGTTATTGATTACGGCGACGACATTGGCACGGTTGTATTAGCATCGTGGGTTACTTAGCGGACTGTGATGATGTACATTTAGCATAGCGATTTCCTATTTATTGACATGTCCTCTGCTATATACCGATGCTAGCTTAGTCCTTTTAAAGCGTACTCACCTTTACCACGTTTACCACAACCGCTCGCTCACTCCCCAATGGGATAAGGATGTAATATCTGACCATCTAGCCCTCGTTAGCCCACCAATCATAACCCCACCATATAAAGTAAAAGGTAGTAAAGACTCACAATAAAGCGCCGCCTCCCCACTAGCCAAAAACACAAAACTCGTCGCAACCTCACTCGGCTGCCCCGGTCTTCCCAGCGGCTTCCCACTCGCCCATCCCTGCATGGACTCCGCATCGCGCGTATCAACCTGGATAGGCGTATACGTGCTTCCCGGCGCAACAGCATTAACGCGGATCCCCTTTGACACTAGCTGCTGCGCGAGGGAGCGCGTGAATGCTACGATTGCGCCTTTGGTCGATGCGTAGTCGACCATAGATTTTGTGCCGCGGAAGGCGGTTACGGAGGTGTTATTTATTATTCTGCACAGACACGATTCAGTATGGAGTTGACTTTTGGGGGGAACTGGTGGGTAACCGTACGAGTCTCCTTTCGACATATGCGGCAACGCGAACTTCGTCACGGCAAACATCTGGATGATATTCGTCTCGAAGACGTCCTGGACCTGGTCGAGGTCTATCTCCGTGAAATCAGTGCACATGTATTGCTTTGAGGCGTTGTTGATGAGGATGTTTATCTTTCCGAACCTAGATAGATCCTTTTCATTAGCACACCCATTCCAACACTCCAATATAGGGGATGAAGGGGTTGGGGTACATACTGCTTAACATGCGCCTCAACCGCCCCTTTACAAATATCCCTCTTCCTCAGATCCCCGGGGAAAAGAAGACACTCTCGCCCCTCGGCTTCAACAAGCCCTTTCGTTCCCTGCGCGTCGTCTTCTTCGATTGGGAGGTAAACGATTGTTACGTCTGCGCCTTCGCGCGCGAAGAGGGCTGCGACGGAGCGGCCTATTCCGGAGCTGCATGCGGCAAATCAAAGCGTTAATATTACTGCATGCCTCGGGGTGGTTTGAGGTTGTAGACTTGGATGGGATGGGTGATGTGGAGGGGTACGGTACGTACTCTCCACCCGTGATGAGCGCTTTCTTCCCCTTTAACTTGCCGGATCCTTTATACTCTTGGATTCCGTCCGGTGTTTCGAGTTTTGTTGCTTCGCTGGCGGGTTGCATTTTGCTTTCTAGACTATTCCAATCTGTTAGCTCCCTATTGTACTAACCTTGGGGAGGGCTTTGGCTGTGGCTGTGGCTACTAACCCCGGTGTTTGCTGCGTCTGGGCACTCCCGGGCGCTTGGAAGGTGTTGTCTTTTGCCATTTGCGACATTTTGAGATGCAATTGCTGGCCTCTAAGGTAAAGTCAGAAGAATAGTACTTCGAGGAATAATGATGGAAAATCTGAGGGTTGAAGCACGCCACATCACGATGCTGTCATGCTTCGCTCATCTAGGGTTAAGCGATGGATCTACTCTGTATCGCACAGCGGATCTTGGAACGGGTGGGGAGCTGTGACCCATCATTCTGCATCTAGAATGGTGCTACACTTTATGGCGTTGTGATCTTGCAAGGTTCTAGTCAAATCTCATCCTAGGCTTCACCTGGCGTCGTCCCTCTCTCGGCCAAACCTCCACGAGCCTATCCTCAACCCCAAACAACAGCCCACCACGCACAACATACTCCATATGCATAATCTCCTCCCGGACCTTCTCAATCGTATTGCATCCTTCAGGATAATAACCAAATCCGCCAACTTCCCGGCCTCCACACTCCCAATGGACGACTGCACTCCGAGCGACATCGGCATTGCCTAACGTCACAGCCCGGAGAACATCGTACGGCTTCTGCCCACCCATGCCCATAATCTCCATCTCAGAGTGATACAGGTACCCGATCGGCTGCTCGCCATGGGCGCCGATGTTGGTCCGGACACCGCGCGCGGCATGGGAGGCAGTCGACCGTGTCGTGTTGAAAAAGAGGTACGAGCTTTTCGGCGCCTGTTTAACTTCTGTCAAGGACTCGAGGACATCGTGATTTACGTACTTTCGCAGATTTGTGTCGCCCGGTATATTCTCCATCTGATAACATATAATGTTGCCCGAAGAAGCCGCGTAGTTCATCACGGCTAGCGGGGTGTAGGAGCTCCCGCTTGCAGCGATGCGGGAGAGAACGTCGTCGTAGAGTGTTGGGATTGGCAATGGGTGCTCGTGGCTCGTGTATCCGTCGATGAAGTACGTGAGGCCCCAGTCGAAGGACCACCCGCTTTCAGGGATAACGAGCATATTGAGCTCCGCTGCGCTGAGGATGAGACGCTGACGTGCATATCGAGCGGGGAGTTGGTAATTCTTCACAGAAAGCGAGACGCCCTCCCCACCCTCTGCATAAACGCGCATCAAGGCATCCCGTGCGTCCGCCTGAGAATTGATCTCCGTGCCATAGAATGTGCTGCAGGTGCCCGTGTTCACAATTAATATCAGCAATGTGCAGCCGGCATCTTCATGCTCAAAACCCTCCGCGATCGCCGCCAGAATACTCTCTTTCCGTCCCCGCTAAGCGGCAACATCATGACGGTCAATCTCAGAAAGGCGAACTAAATCTCCAGGCTTGCTCCATATTGCAGTCTTCGGTGTGGTAGTCGTAAGCCATATGTACTGAAAGACTCTGAATGCCATAGCGCCATTTCCTGCAGGGACCGTCATCTCAATTGAGGTCCTCCCAGTTGCAACTACGGCAAGTGCTACGGTGCGTATTTTATATCTGATAATGGACGTAGGGTTTCTCAATGAGCAGGACACGTTCGCCGCCGTCGTTTATCAACGTCAGCTTCGTCTCAGCGCTGGATTCGATTCCTTCCACCCTGTGAAGAGACGTCAACGATGCTATCGTGGAATGACTCCCCGGCAACTGCATCTCGCCCGATCCAGACACCCTCCCCAGATGTCCCTTCGATGTCTCCAAACATATAGTCCTTTCCCGTCCGCACACACGCTATGAATCGGCCGTCGCTGGTGGGCGATATACATCTCCCTCACGGCAGGCCGTGAATAGGAAATATGGAATAAGCGTCCCGAGTGTCTGCCAGAACAAAGCTTGCACCACCGGGACTCGCAGCTCTAATTGGCGCACTGGCTGACGCTCCCACAAGCTCGGTGACGTGCCCAGTGGTCGTGCTTAGTAGGAATGCTCCGTTAATTCTGACATGTACCTCGAGAACTTTCCGCTCATGCCGTCTCTGACGTTCCGGCTGAAGATGATGCCGTCGCCGCTTGGTGTATACTGCGCTTGCTCGGAGCCGAGCTGGCTTTCGAAATACCGGTCTGGTGACCACGTAGGTGGGAGGCTCCGCTGCATGACTCGCTTTCGTCCTCTTTCTGGAAGAAGTGCGGTTTTGTTTTCTGAATATGGAAATTCCCAGGCTTCGCCCGCGCCGTTTGGCCGCCCAGTAAGGAACCACTTCGTGGCAATGATTCTGGGCTCGGTTGGATGAAACGCAGGGCTCGAGGAGAACCTGAATGTAGAGTTTGTTTGCTGCATTGTAGAATCTCTTGCCCCTTCTGGGGTTTGCCCGGACATCTCGGCACACGCGGCATACGGCATCGTCCAGATATTATCGACGCCAAAGCCGGCGTCTGAGATGAAGACTAGCTGTCCCGTCGCTGGAGAACTCAGCTTACTTGTCAAAGGGGATACCAGAGAGTATGCTGTGCTCGATTTGTGGCGATGGATCTCCGCCTTTCGCGTCCTCGTCTAGAGAGATCAACATGCAGTAGAGGTCGCCGAGCATGTCGAAGACGATCTCGGGGAGGATGGGGTGCGTTGCGATGCGGAGCCATGTTCCTTCTGTGACGGTTTTTGAGAGGTTTCGCGGGTATGGATACGAGGTTGAGATGTCCCATGGCTCGGTCATTGGGCGCAGGGGGTTAGTCGGTGTCTGGGTAGATGTTGGTCTTGTCGTGGCCATTGGCATTGTCACCCAGAAGATCACGAGGTCAATTCGAGGCCTAAGGTAATATGACAAGTTAAAAGCGCCGAGAATTTCCAGACTGTAGGAGATTATGGACTTGAGTTTTAACGGCTATGGTGGAGCGTCTATACCGCAGTCCGATTGTACACTACCGACATGGGCCGGCCGCTCTCCATCAATGACTCCGAGATTGACGCTTCGTTGCTGAATCATATGCCGGACTGCACTAACGAAGCTATGGATTCGACCAGGGTCGACACCATGGTTGCCTTGGCGCGTCATTGGCAGCTGCTAGGCCGATTCGTCGAATCTGTCTATCGCAAGCCCACCTCCGTCGAGGAGGGCGATATCACCATCTGATCAAGCACGTTTCCTGAACTAAAACATGCGCTAGAGAATTGGCAAAAGAATCTTCCTACGCATTTGACCTTTGAAAAAATGCCCAACCCGGCCTGTCGCTCATCTCCACCTGATGTATGAGCAGGCGAATCTCCTGCTTACGGGGGCCATGCTTGAATTCCGCGGTCTTGCTGCGCCAGTCAACGCTAATTCCCAGCAATGATGCAAGATATTTCCTAAGGCTTGCGTGGATACCGCTGTCTCGGTTATTCAGACCATATCGGAGCTCAAGTCGCGGTCGCTTCTTTGTGGCTACTCTTTTTACGACGCGCTTTACTGCAGCTCGGCCCTATATATCCTCCTTGTGGACAGGAGGCTTAGCGGCGGAGTTAAGGTACCTCTTTATGCTTTGGAGAAGGGGATTCGTATGCTCTTGGTTCTTGCTAGAGACTGTGAAGCTGCGGCTTCGAGTCTGTGGTACATCCTTCGAGTTATGCTCTCTTCTACTACTCCAGAAGCAGAGCAGATTTCTCCGATTGAGACGCGATTTAGTTCCTCAATACGCTTGTGCTGAGTAGGGGAAGGATGCTTGGAAAACATGGGTCGCAGCCCAGAATTCCAGCGGCAGCCGCGAGGATGAATCCGTCGTCAACAACAAGGGCTACAGCAAGGTACGTCTTCGGGGAGTCAGTTAACATGATCTTAAGAGCTCCCCACCATTTTGTATCTTGTTAGATACTTGAATGAGGCGTTGACTAATTTGCGTTGGGGCTCAGGATGGCAATGCGGCTAGACCACAGAGGCAACCGGTAGGAAGGACGTCAACACTTGCGACAGGACTAGACGCCAACCTTATTAATACCTATGGACCCAGTCAAATGCTTTCGGTCATTTCAGATAAAAAGAGGCAGATATTTCCAGAGGCATCGATCCCGGCTCCCTTCTGGATAGCTAACTACCCTGGCTTCGATGGACTTTTACTGAGGATTCACTGATTTAATGCCCGATGGTGTTCTCTCTCTTCATCCAAGTGATATACTCAAAAGCCACAATATCGGGGTAATATCATTAATCACCGATGGAGGCTCTTCCTTCCTCCCTATTTACCCCAGTGCCATAGACTTGCGCAGGCCGTGGACCTCTGTACATAGAAAACATCGCCACCTGCTCAGACAGCCAGCTTTTTATCAGTATTGCCATCTACTGCAATGTGGAGCTAGACTTTTTCCACCATTTTTGTTTCTTCTGCACCGAGCGCCTTGAAAAAGTCGTGGTGAAACCCCATACAGTCCAAGACCACAAATATATCTTCCATGCAATGAACAGCCCAACTTGCTCATCACACCTATTCGCCACCAAATCAAGACAAAAAGCCTTTCTCAAACTAAGCTCCACGTGTTCCGGTCAACTATAAATATATAAACGCGTGTGGTGGGCAGATGTAAAGCAAATTGTTTTATGGCGACGCGTCGTGAGACCATCATCTCGACTCCAAATTGCATTGCAACCGCAATCTGCAATATAGATCAAATTAATGTAAACGAAATCCATCAAGGTCTTGTGGTCTAATGGTCATGACATCAGACTCTGATTAAGTTAGAGTCAAATCTGGTAATCCCGGTTCGATCCCGGGCAGGACCTCTCATACTCTTTTTTTGCCACCTTATTTATCTCTGTTTCGCCCCTTACCGTCATTTAGCTAATGGTTGCTTTACGAAAGAGAAATGTCAGTTAATAACATGATACACAGGGTGTACCCAGTTGAAATTAAATGATGTAGGGACCTAGCTGGCAGTTTATTCCGCTTCGTGGAACATACTCGTATGTAAAAGTCATGAATTCTATCCACTGCAGTCACTCTCACTTGCTCGCCTAGCCAGATCGAAAATGTAACCAGTTCGAAACCAAATAACCGTCACCGAGGGTCTTTCGAGGTCAAGTGACCGACTCTCCTTGATCTTGGTTGAGGTCATCCAGCCCTAATCCGTATTGACATGACATGACAACAGGACCTCACCAACGAAACACAACAACGCACTGGGGCCCAAGAATCCCCTACTGACCCCGTCCTGCGTCGAATCCGGCACTGGCCGATTGCCAAGCATTTTTTTTTTTTTTTTTTTTTTTTTTTCAGCAGTGGTATCCAAAAACACCGCGTGGAAGATGCTTTAACCATGCCCTCGTCACCAGGAAACCCCTGGACTCCTGGATATCGCGACAAGAGGGAAGAATGATCCTGATCGGCGACGCCGCTCATCCATTCCTGCCTCATACAGGACACAGCGCGAGCCAGGCTATTGAAGATGCCACTCTTGTCGCTATGTCCTTTGGGTCTATCGTGGCTGGAGGGCAGCTGCCGCGTTAGACAGCCGGATTGTGCTGACCAGTTAGTACTGTATGTGTACATGTTCTGACCAAGACTCGATTGCAGATATCGTTATGTGCCACGCATTCAGGAACGTGCAGTCGAGGCCAGTAGTTTTTCAGTGAAAGCGGATTTTGATAGTAACGCGTCGAGTGACAAACTTAGGACTGATTCATTCCGAGACTTGAGTCAAGGACGTGATTACGCCGCCCAGACCCATACAGAGCCTGGTTAGGATGCACAGCTCATACAGTAAGAGTTCTACTTATTGATCACCAAAGGACCTGGCTGGAGAGCTGAACGATATTGTCCGCTAGACGGGACTGGAATTAATAGTCTTACGCGTCCAAACACTCTTCTCAACGAGGATCTGACTATCTTCGTATCAATTCTCCCCACCTCCTACTGCCTGCTCACCGTCCTCCAACCCATACTTAACCCTCAAATGCCTCATCGCCTGCCCACTCAACCCACCAACAGTCTTCGCCTTCGCAATCTGCACAAGCGTAATATCCAGCCCCAGGTTCCGCCTCGCCCACCCTCTAATCTCAATAGCCATCAGCGAATCAATAGCGATATTGCCGACCTCCTCCTCGTCCATTTCTTCTGCCTGCGGCATCCGCTGCGTAACTTGAACGCCGATTTCGCGGCGCACGATGGTTTCGGATTCAGGGTCGTTCAAAAGCAAGGGATTCTGTTCGACGCGCCGGAGGAGAAGTCGGAGTTCGTTGCTTTGCCCTTGGACTGGTTCCGTAGATTTCGATTCGAGGTTCGCGTATAGACTGAATCGGGCGTCGCGGACCCAGTACGGTCGGACTGATGGGTTGGACAGTGGTTTTGTATTTGAGAGGCCGATGATGCATGATGCGGAGAGCATGGACTCTGCTGCGGGTGGCGCGCTACATTCTGACAGGGCAAGTTCAAGCCCTTTGATAAGCTGCTGCTCGCTTGGGAACATAACATGTGCAGCCTGTGCGCGTTGGAGTACGTCCGGGTTTTGGGCCATCATGCCGACTTCTTCGACGGCGCCGAGGTCCACGGTGCCTGCGGGTAATTCCAAAGAGCGCCGATATTGCGTGAATGAGGAGAGGAAGGTGTTCGCGGCGGCGTAATTGGCTTGGCCTGGGTTTCCGCATGTGCCGGAGACAGAGCCGACTGTGATGAAGAAGTCGAGGTTCGAGGTGAGGGTTGCGTTGTGCAGGTTCCATGTTCCCTGGACCTTGGGCGCGAGGCAGGATGTCCACTCTTCATGAGTCATTTCGTTGAACAGACGGTCCTAGACATCGTGTTAGCAGAGGATGACTAGTTATCATGGGTCGGGTCAGACTTGCTTGGAGAAAACCAGCCAGCTGGGCGACACCAGCAAGAGGACGGGGACAATGTGCTATGGCGCGTTCCACATCCGCCAGGACAGTCACGTCTCCAGGAATACAAATGGCCTGACACCCCTGGGTTTCGAGCTCGTGAATGAAAGCCTGACCATTGCCGGATGAGCCGGCAGATCGAGACAGATAGAGCAAGCACCTCGCACCTCGTTCCACCATCCATGTTGACACAGACCGACCTAATCCGCCTAGGCCTCCAACAAGAAGATACGAAGCGTCAGGCCGGAACGAGAACGGCGACTGCCCAGGTGCAATTGCTAGGGTTGCTGGGTTATCGGGCATTTTTATCAGGATCTTCCCCATGTGAACACCTTGCTGCATGTATCTGAACGCGTCGACAACTTCCGATGCTTCATATACACGTATCGGGCGGATTGGGACGAGCTCGTTCTGCGCGCTCAGTGTCTCGAATTGCGTGTGCATCCTGAGGAAAAATCAGTCAAGTCCATCAGGTCAGTTGAAATCAAGGCCATACGTCTCATATGTATGATAAGCTTCCCTACCGACCTGCGTAAGGTCAAAGCCCATGTACGCCCGGTTCCTGATGAACGGGCCCATATTGAGCTGTCCGTTACTCAGAAAGTCTCGCTTCCCAAGCTCGATCATTCTGCCGAACGAGGCGAGACAATCCCACGAAGCATGCAAGAGGGGACCGGTCAGCGAGTTGAGAACGACATCAACACCTCTCCCGTCAGTTTCACGCATTACGTCGTCACGGAATTGGGCATTGCGTGAGTTGAAGATTCGGTTGCGCGGGATGCCAAAGCGGTCGTTGAGATATTGGACCTTTTCTTCGCTTCCGACCGTTGCGTAGATCTAGAGGACTCGTTAGCCTGTTGCCTTTTGTGCTGTTGGGAAGGGCTTTCTTGAATCTACACACCTTGGCCCCGATGTACTCGCACACACGGATCGCTGCAAGGCCGACACCTCCACAGGCCGAGTGAATCAGCACCGACTACAGTAGATCTGTTAAAAAGGAATTGCCCTGGGGTCTCTATATGGGTCGTTCTTGCTCACCTCACTCTTATGCAAACGCGCAAGATGAACAAGGCAGTATGCGGCTGTGATATAGACAGACGGCATCGTAGCCGCGTCCTCAAGCGAGATATGACCAGGGATCTGAAGACAATATCGCGAGTGCACCACAAAGCGCGTGCGGAATGTGCCCGTCGTCAAGAGAGCCACTCGGTCGCCTACCTTCAGATCTCGAACGGCCCCTGACGCTACTCTGCGGACAATACCACTACCCTCCAGTCCGAACTCATTCGGCTCGCCGAAAAGACCCAGGGCAACTAAGATGTCCTGTCCGAATACAATACACGTTAGCGATGGGTGGCGAAATATGTAGGAAATGGCGGGCTTGTCTAACCCGGAAATTCAACCCAATGTAGTGCATCTCAATCTCGACCTGGCCCTCTTCCAGCTGCGGACTCTCGAATGCTGTCCAGCGCAGTGTATCGATTGACCCTAATGATTCAATGTCTAGCCGCCGTGGTAAATCCTTAGAAGAGTGACTCTGTATATGATCCGCTGGCGAGACCCAGTGGCACCGGCCGACATGGATCTGCCCTTGATAGAGGGCGAACTCATACTCAGGATCTGTGTCCGGCAACTCCCTGGACCATGTTAGTTTCTCGATGACCTGCACTAGAGAGCTTGCGACGTGCTCATCAAAGGCGTCTGTCTCGAACGTGCAAAAGTCAGCGGCTTTTTCGTGCCTCATTGTCCTCGCGAAACCGAAGATCAATCCATAGCGAGGATCATCACAGTGGAGCTGGCACATCTTTGTCACCCATAAGATTAGGCTCTGGCTCTGCTCCATACGCCCGAAGAAAGACTGCAATGCGCAATACTTTTCTTCAGAGAGGCCATACAGATATGGCTCGTCTAGATCGAGGAGAGAGACAACGAAGTGCGGTTTCTCATAGGTACGAAGACCATCCTGGGGATTGCAGGTCAAGACTTCGTAATTCTGCTGAAGCAGAGTCGCACTGAGAACGTTGACCCAAGGGCCGGAAGGATCATTTGTAAGCAGTGCAACTGTCCTCTTCTCAACCGGTTCGGGCAAGATACTGGATATAATGGTGAGGCTTGCGTTGTCCGATGATATCGTGTCCGAGCTGGCTGCTTCAATTCCGGAGAAACCAGCAGTTCGAAGCGCAGTGTCTAGTTCTTTCAGGGAAGAAGATACTGGCTCAGCAATATATTTGATATTCCACTCTTCTAGCAGGCCCTGTCTAGGATCAGTATATTTCGGGATGTCGATACCGTCGGCCCTACCATTATGAAGTCTGTACAGATGTGGTCTGCAATGAATTAGCGAGTTGACCAAACAGGACAATCAGTCGCACCTCTGTTCATATAACGGAGGAGTAGTCGCCCTGGCGACCTCAACAGCGTTCGGATTCTCTCGAGGGTGGGAATGAGGCTGTTGTTGCTGGTGGGAATCTGCTTGTACGGTTAGCTAGTGGGTATGTATAGACAGACTGTAGTACAAACATTGATAGAAGCAGCAACCAAATCGAAAGAACGTGCCTCAAGCCCGTGCTCCGTGATGTCTTGCTCTAGATCAAGTAACTTGAATTGAATGTCCTCGTCAGCAAATATCTTCTCCGCAGCATCGACGTTCTCTTGCGAAGTGCTGGTAAATATGTACGCCGAGTAGAGTCGCACGTCCTCCGGCGACTTGAGGTGTTCGAGAACAGTCCTGGTGACACTGCCAGTCTCATCTCCAATTCCAAGGATGCGCATAACTGGGTTTGAATGGCCGAGTATTGATAGGAAGTAGCCCCAGTCATGCTGAGACTGGAGGTATGCGGAGTATTCATTCAATTGGTGGTATGTCTCGGGCGAGAGAGCCTTTGCAGTCAGAATCTCCTCGCAGTTTTCGTAAATGTATCTGAGACATGACATCGGGCTTGGTTCGCTACCGGTATCAGATGTGTGCTGGGTCGAAAGAGTCTGGATGAGCATTTGCCGGTCTTCTGAGCTCATCTTCGCACAGTGCTGCGATTCGGGGAATTTGCTGTCCAACCACTGACTAAGTCTCGCAGCTGTATTTATCACGCATTCCTTCCAGGCGACAAAGTGAGGAGTTTCTGGCATGACATTTGCCAACTTTGCTGCTGTCTCGATAATGTAAGGTACAGCCAGCTGCCGACACGTCCGCATAACCCTCACATACTCGTCATCCACCTCCCTCCGTGGAAGCAGAATATCTGAGCCGACAAGGTCAATATCCGGCGCCCAGTGAATTTGTGAACCCAGCGGGATGCCCGACGTAGAATCCGATTGCCCTGACGCGGGAAACCCAGCAACATCCGCCATGCAAAGCACGATGTTCTCCCCAGCCGTCATCAGTCCTCGCCCAGTCCAGGTACCAAATCCAGTCTCAGCCATCCGTGCTTCCAGGCTTATTTCCAGTCCGAAGGCAGCAGGTGCGGCGACGTAAACGTGCCCTATAGCGGCGGGGACAATTATCTGGAACCGCCGCGCGAGACCTTGTGCTATTGCCATGGGGAACGTCTGGAGCAGGTGGTCCATTATTGCTGGATGCAGGATATATCGACTGTTGGCGTAACCTTCGAGGTCAATCAGGGTACCTGATGCTCTCCGCTCGGTGGGGTCAGCAGAAAGGCTCGTGAACCGGCGAAAGAGAGGGCCGTAGGCGAAGCCTAGTCGCTCGACGAAGCGGTAGCAGGTATCTATATCTAGTACGCGTGCATTCTGACTGATACTGTGCCTTTCAGGCGGCCGATCAGTTCCTGGCCTCACCTGGCCGTGGCAGTGTTTTGTCCAGGATGTGCCGTCGTACGAGACGATGGTGAACGCCCACCACTCCGATTCAAGAAGATCTGTCACCTTGACGGGCTTCAACGTGGTGACGAGTTCAATCTCCGCCGATTCTTTCATGAGTAACGGGGCTTTGATGACCATATTTTTGATTGAATAGTCGTCGCCATAGTGGCTCACTTGTCGCACCGCTTCGCCGGCCATGCTGATGTACCCGGCCGCAGGGAATATGACATTACCCTGCAGGGCGTGCTCCGCAATCCAAGGCACGTCTTCTAGTCGGAGAAGGTTTCTCCATGCGGGCTCGATATCGGATGCCTCGACGCTGCGCGAGCCGAGGAGCTCATGATGTGGATGGGGGCGGAACCGCCATTCTCTGGTCAGTCGACTGTCGTGAAAATACCGAGTGTTATGTTGCCAAGGGTATGGAGGCAGGTTCGCTATTGTGTTCCCACACCCGTTGATGAGTTCGAGGTCGATGGCGATTCCGTGGGTATGGGCGAGCCCTGCGGTCGATAGAAGCTGTGAACGGCTATCGGGTTCTTTTCTGATCAAGGTTGGGATGTAGACGAGGTCTGATGTGATTTTCAGCCCACGAAATAATTGCTGCAGGGGCCCAGACAAAGCCGAATGTGGCCCGATCTCTATGAAGACTGGATTCTTCGCTTTTCTAGCGAGGGCGTGCACAGCAGCCGAGAAGAGGACCGGCGACTCGAGATTCCGACGCCAGTACGAAGCGTTCAGCTCTGATGGATCAGTGATCATGGTTGTAGTGACGCTTGAGAAGAGTGGGATCATTCCTTGTTTGTGCTCAATGTATTCCGTGATGCACGCATCATACTGGGACCCTATCTCGCTCATGTGGCCTACACAGTTAGCGTGCATTATAATCACTAGGGCCTCACTTACTAGAATGGTAAGCTGTAGATACCCTGAGCCTTCTGCAAAGAATATCGGGATAGTCTTTCGCAATGGCACCAGTTATATGATCAATTGCAGCAGTATCACCAGACAGCGTGATGCTCTCAGGGCTGTTTTCACAGGCAACAACTACGCCATCTTTGAGGTAGGGCGTAACTTTTTCTCTCGATAGACCGACCGCAGCCATGGCGCCTCGCCCCTCCACTTGTTTTGCAAGCTTGCCACGGTAGTACGCCACGATAATAGCTGACTTGGCCGTGGTAGCGCCAGCAGCGTACGCGGCAGCAATTTCGCCGCTCGAATGGCCAACGACCGAGGAGGGCGCGATGCCCCATTCTGAGAGCAGATTGACAAGAGCGATTTGGATCGCGGTACACAGCGGTTGCGAAAGCTCGGCTTCGTGTATCCTACTTTCTGTATCTGCTTTCGAGAGCTCCTCTAATCTTTTGTCAGCAGCGGAATTCCGTCGTGAGTAGGATCTCCTACCTTGCAGTGACCAGCATGGGCCATCTGGGAGGCTTTTTAGCACTTCGTCGAGACTTTGGAGGTCATCTCGCGCAGAAGGGAAGACGCGCATCAGGTCCCTTCCCATACCTGCCCACTGAGCACCTTGCCCTGTAAAGACAAACGTCGCCTCGGCCGTTCTTTCACGTCCAGTTTGGAAGTCAGCTTCACCGATCAGCTCGTTCGGCTTTGCAACAACGAAGGAACGATGCGTCAGATGCTCACGCCTCAATCCCAGGGTATACGCCAGGTCTTGGAGCTTCAAAAGGTTGTTGTTATTTGCATAGTCAACCACCGCCCGAATGCGCTGCTTCAGGCTCTCGGCGCTCCTCGCAGAAACCACCAGCAGACGTGCGCGATCGCACGGGGGAGTAGCAGAACAAAAACCACCACAGAAGGAAGAGACAGAATCAAGAATCGCGTGAGCATTTGCACCGCCAACTCCGAAGCAGTTAACGCTGACTCGTTGGTGCCGGTTCTCGGGCCACGGCATGACTTCCACAGGGACATGGAGCTTTCCCTCCTCAAATGGGATATTGGGGTTTGGCGTGTCGAAGAAGACGTTTGGTGGGATGGCATTGTGCTCCAGCGCGAGAACGCCTTTGATGACGCTGCTGATTCCAGATGCGCCTTCGCCGTGGCCGACGTTGGGTTTGACCTAGATTTACGTCAGTCCTTCGGTAAAAACTTCGCTTGGAGATCTCGTCGACAGTCTTACAGCGCCCATGATGATTCCTTTCCCTTCAAACAGCTTGGCCACAACCGATGCTTCCGCGGTGTCTCCTGCCACTGTACCGGTTCCATGACATTCAAAGAAGCCCGTTTGAGTGATATCGGATATTCCGGCCTTCTTGTAGGCCCATCGCACCAGTGCCTCTTGGGAGTACGATCCAGGTGTCGTTATGCTAGGAGTATGCCCGTCACAGTTTGTCGAAGTCGCTCTGATAACCGCGCGAATAGGATCATTGTCTCGAATTGCGTCCTCAAGTCTCTTCACGTACAGAGCATTTACGCCCTCGCCGCGCCCGTACCCGTCTGCTTTCTCGTCGAATGTGCGGCATGTCCCAGTTGGTGACATGACCGTGTTATCGGACATGGTGGCAGTCATTGTCGGCGCGAACATGAGGCTCGTCCCGGCAACAATCGCTGAGCAGCAGTCTCCTGAGTACAGTGCTTGACATGCTTCGTGAAGACCTACCAGGGACGCCGAGCAGCCGGTTTGTAGGGTCATACTATGACCGTCATCAGCAACTTTTCATCACGCAAAACGAGAAAAGGTTAATATTCACCTCGGCCCCTGAAAATCAAACTCATAAGAAAGTCGATTTGACAACGCGAACTGCCCCGTCCCCAAAATATGGTAGCGATCTGTATGCTGCGGATCCTTGCTCGCCAGGTCCAGCCAGTCTTCGCCATAAACCCCAACATAGCAACCAATGTTCTTCCCTCGCCAGTTTGTCTCGCCCGCGCTCTCGAGGCACTCCCAGACGACCTCGAGCAGCTGGCGTTGCTGCGGATCCATTCGCTCTGCCTCATGCGAGTTAATGGAGAAGAAAGACGCGTCGAAACAAGCTGGGTCCGATTCCAGGTAGTATCCGTGTCGTGTCTTGACAGTGCGCGGCATGGCCTCGCTGTAGAAGGATTCGACATTATACCGGGTTGAAGGGACTTCGCAGACGCCGTTGCGTTTCTCGATGAGGAATTTCCATAGCTCGTCGGGAGACTTGATGCCACCGGGCAGGCGGAGGGCCATGCCAACGATAGCGATTGGGGGACATCCTACCTGGGCAGAGTCAGTATAACTTCGCTGTGAGATAGACGGCATTGATATTCTTGGATTTTGCGGTGTCATTGGTTATATGGTCATTTTGTGTGTTCGGATGACTTGCCTGCGAGCCGTCCTCCGCATGCTGGCCTGAGATGAAGGGTACCATGATCGCCAGGGACACCGTTGACGGGTTTGCGCTCGTGTATTGTACTTAAAACACCCTAAAAAGCTCACTAGGACTTGGAAATCGGGGTTATGATCGACAGTCACTCAAGGGAAGGTCCCCAGAAAGATACATATCGCCAGTCCTCTCTGTCTCCGATAAAAGCCATGAATATGCAATGGCCTCTGGCCTCCTATGACAACCTCCAGCGCGGGGTAAACGCCATGTACTACACCAAATGAATTCTATCACCTTGGCAACAATCACTCAGCCAGCCATTTTCTAGATACGCGATGTGACCAGTTTGTGCGCATCTGCAGAATGCTTCGTGTCTGCAGTCAATGTGCAGAGATCACCGCATCATGCAGGGCGTCGCAGTTCCTGCCCATCCTACTGGGCCGGGATTCTCGGATTATAGCGCAGCGCCCGCGAACATGCGTGATATCTTTGCAAAGGTCCATATGGGCGCGAAGCTGGGATCGAGGCTTGGTGGAAATGAGGTCTGCTGATACCCAGGGCAGACAGGGATGGCTGAGAGAAACGGTTGCATGCGGTATGGCAGTGGTCAGACGTCTCCCGAGGAAATGAGAGAGGGTTAAGTAGGGCCAAAAAGGCTGCGACGTTGGAAAGAGCCTATAATTACCCTCACCCTCCCGAGCTGCGAAAGAGTGAGCTGCGCAAGATAATCATGAAGATCTCACTCGCAAGGACTGTCTCTACCCTCCTCCTCGCTTCCTCCGCGTTTGCGCAGGGCGTCGACGACGCCCTAGCCCAATTCCGCGCGTTAGCAACGCGCATCGACAGCGTGCAGGCCTCAATAAATGGCTACAACGGTGGCGTCGTTTTAGCCCTCCCCGTCGCGAACTCGCTCTACAGCGCGCACACCACAGCAACCAGTGCGCGCCAGGCCCTCGCGCTTCTTGACCCGCTGTCTCCGGAGGACAGCCAGCGAGCCCTGGACGCGTACAATGAGATTCACCCACGGCTTATTGATGCTCTTGCGGCGGGGAGGGGAAAGGTATGTGTCCACCGAGCTCTCGGGTTTCGTAGGGTGAGCGAAGCAAATAACGTTGTGTCCATGTATAGGCTCAGGTGTTTCGAGACGCGGGAGTTGGGTATGTTGCCCAGGGCATGATTAGTAACCTTTACAATGAGAAGAATCGGTTTGAAAATGAGATTAGGGCGAAGGTTGACCCGGAATACTTTCAAGATGATTTGGCGGCGGCGGTTGATCAGGCTTTCCAGGATACTTTGGCGTTGTTCTAGCTATCTTCTCCCTCGTTTCGAGTAGTTTTGTCTTGTGATACAGCCCTTCATGCCACTAGGAGGTTATATATCATGAATCAAAAACAAAAATGCTCTACGCCGTCGTGTCCGCTTCTGTCAAGCCAGTCCAAGTATCACCAAGTATCTACGGCGGGTAACCGAGATACGGATTTCCGAACCGTGATAGCAGCGCTCACTTGGTCTTCCTGCCGCTAGACAATCTAATGGCCATGGCTCCCAGCCAGTCGCAACTGGAGTCTGATAAGTAGGTCATGCAATCTTCTTCTTTTGGTAATCCGTGTCCGGGGAGCTGCAGGTTGGCTATTGGATGAAGCATGTCCGTCAGGGAGAGATGGAGGATTAGCAGCATCGACCTCTAAAGACTTACTAGTAGTATCCAGATCATGTATCACTGCATTATCCTGCAATATTAATGGACAGGCATGAGCTTGGGCCGCAGGTGATTCGGATGTAGGTGAGGATGCAGGTGATGTGATTGTATACGTGCGGGGTGTGTCACAGCCTGCAGGATGCTGTGTTTGAAGTCATTCTCCACCTTTGGCTGTTCGCTACCTAGCTAGCTAGGGTTGCCATATTGAGATAGCTTATATAGTACTAACTTTACGGCGGTGTCAATATCTCTAGTCGATTCAGTCGTTAGACACGATTCAGATACCAAAGGACCGCGTAGTCGTTGACGGCGTCATTCTCAAGAACCCTAGGTAGGTTACTATAGTGGAGTCCAACATTACAATGTCTTATGACTGATACCACGGATTGCGTATATCTAAGCACTAGCTAAAAGAGTAGAAGTCGGGCTCGTTAGCCTGTCGTTGTCCACTAGGGGCCGAGTGATCGGATTTGTGATATCGCTGCGGCGGCCATGTAACTTTCCCTCCAACTTGGTCTAATTCCTTCCACCTGCGTCAACCATCTCCTAGCCATGTCTCCGGAGCTCTCACCATCCCCAGACAGAATCGGATCCTTATTCCACCACAAATCCTGGTCCTCGCACTGGCCCTCCCCAGGATTTCCTCCCAGAAGAATCACCGCAAGAGCGACAAGTCCGCTTCCGACAAAAACCATGGTGGCACACCAGCCTCATAGGGAAATCGTACACATAGCGCTTCCCAGAGCGATACGCATTCTCGGACCACGCCTGGCCCTGGGATACTTCGTCTACCGTACAACCTACGCCTCCGATGAAGACTTTGCTACCGCAATCGCCAAACTAGACCTCAGGAAGCCCTATACCTATACCTATACCTATACTACATCGATGTACTCTGCCGACTGGATGGTCAGGTAACAGGACATAGGTCCGTATGTGGAACATGACAAGCTACTTCCAGATAACCGCCAAGGATATACCATTCAAGATCCATGCGTCATCACATAAAAAAGTCACCACAATTAGAACAAGATCTGTTCAGTCCAACACTCCCCTCAATCCTAGCCTGGTGCATAGACCTAGATCCCCGCTTGATGGGATGGTTAGTTTGACTTCCAATACACATCCCATGCCCAGGACTTGCCCCTCTACCTAACAGACCGAACGCGTCGCCTCGCAAAGTCAAGTCAGAGGCAACATTTCACGCTCCATTCCCCTTCAACCTAAAGCTCTTCCTCCCAAAAGACCGCGACGTATCCCCCGACGGCAAATCCAGTCAAGAATCCTGCAACAACAACTGAAACACGATATACCACCGCACCAACCTAGCCAGGAAACAAAACGCCCCGCCGCTGTTTTGCAACGCAACGGCCGAGGCTGCATGCCCATCTGCCTTGGCAAAGTGACTCGCCGCCATAGTCAGGAACCTAAGTTCAACCAACAGAAAAACAAGGATATAGGCAATATTACTTGGAAATAAGGCAATGAGGAACGTAAACACAAACTCTATCCACATGATCCTGAAGAAGCCGACTGCGTTGTTGTACCCCGCCGTGTCGATGCCACCGTATGGTTGTTTAGTCTTGTAGTCTACATTGGTCAGTTGTGTCATTAGATTTGCATTATCATGGCCCTGTTACTTGTTCGTATATGGTGGTGTAACTAGATATGTGAAGATGATGTATGTACAGGTGGTATCATAAGAATAAGATAGCCGAGGTGCGCCAGGCACCGGCCGTTCATGTCCCCGTATGCAAATAAACAACATCGTAACCAAAAACGCCTGGTAGCTCACGACGTCGTATATGGTGTGAACCATCCTCCTTTTTCCCACTGCCCGGGTCCGTAAACTGCGCCATTGCGCGCTCCTTCGTCGCGAATACCAGCCAAGAGCGTGTTGAGCCGGTCAAAGTTGACCGGTTTCAGGATCCATCCGTCAAAGCCCAAATCCATGTACATCTGGGCGTCCTTTTCCTTTAATGTGGCAGACACAGCGAAGATGGGAACGTGATGATTTGTGTTTGCCAATTGCGTCTCGTGTTTGCGAATACGTTTCGTCGAATCTATACCATCCAGAATCGGCATCTGAATTTCTGTTAGTACAATTCGGTTTCAGGTATACGGGCAGCTTACCTGAATATCCATCAACACAACATCCCATTGCGCCGGGTCCTCGGAGTAGGCAATGGCACATTCCTCGCCGTTGACCTTGTGGAGGACTGTGTGACCGAGTTTCCCGAGTCGCTTTTGTATAATCTTGGCGTTGATGGGGTCATCTTCCGCAACCAGAACGCGAAGTTGTCCCTGTCCGGAGGCGCTGGCGTTGGAAGTGGGATCAGATGTCAAACTATCTGAGGGTTGTGAAGCCGCGACTCCGGGTTGTTGAGACGGGCTGGATTCCTCCCCGTCAACAATGCCGTCTGGCTGCCTTTGCTTATCGTTGTCATCTGAGGTCTCGATAACAGGTGCCTCAACGTCGTCGGGTTGCTGTTGCGGCTCATAATGCCGCTTCTCTGTAACGCCATCGGGCTCGTTGTCTGACTGTGACCTTGAGGAAAATGCAGGACGCTTGCTGCCAGAGCTATCTTGACTATTGCGCTTGGACCCAGTGGAACTATCAACAAGGAGCATGTCTTCATTGGACGGAAAGGCGGTTACGGAGTCCCGGGTCGGAACTAACGGACTCTCCCATCTCGGGCTGTTTGTCGCTGGCCCTGGCGGTATCGGGAACTGCAATGAGATCTGAAAACGGCTGCCCTTTCCCACTTCCGATCTGACAGTCAGCTGTCCATGCATGTTGCGCACAATCCGAGCGACCAGTGCCAGTCCTAGGCCCAAGACCGCCTTCGTTGAAGTACTACTGCCTTCTTCAGCGACCTCCTCTCCGTCACTGTTGAAATAATGGCCATCGTCTTCCGCCGATATCTGCTCCAGTTCGCTGAATAAGCGCTCAAGGGTTGAAGAGGAAATGCCATTTCCAGTATCCAAGATTGCTATCTTCACAGTTGCCTTGTTCGTGTCACCTTCTCCGGGTGTATGCCACACTTCGACAGTCACTCCACCTTCTGACGTGTTTTGTATCGCATTGTCGATGAGGTTACTGATAGATTGTCTCACCCGTCGTTGGTCGCCGATGACCGTTTCAGGGAGTCCAGGATGCGCTACGACGGTGTAATTCAAGCCCCTGCGCTTCGCTTCGCTTTCGAACATACTCGTCGATTCGTTGAAGGTAGTTGGCAGGTTAAAGGGCTCGTCCTTGATAAGGCTCTGGCCTTTTTCTACATTGGTGAGGTCGAGAAGGTCATTGATGACATATATCAAGGACTTTGAAGCAGAATAAGATTTACTCAAGTGGTCCCGTGTCTCGACGTCCAAAGCCCCTTCCATCGCAATCTCCAAATAGTTGACAATGGCATTTAACGGTGTCCGTACCTCGTGTGCAGAATTGGCCAAAAGCAACTTGGTAAGACTGGAGCTCTCTATGGCAGCTTCCTGCTGTCGCCAAACCTTGATAAACTTTCCGTATACCAGGCACAGAACGGCAGCGGTGTCAATCTCGGCCTCTGTCCAGTCACGACCTCGATCTAGGACAGTCTCTCGCCAAGTTTGGAAGCTCTTGCGGGGCTCCAAATGGCCCTCGGTGAATTTCGCCTCGTTTGGATTTCCACCCCATTTGACTTCGGTTAGTTGACCGCGCCGGAAGAAGACAATGAAATCCTGACCGTCGGTAGACAGCGGGACATATAGCAGACCAGAAATATCTTTGAAGCCCGGGGGATAGTGGAGATCTCGGAAATCCTTCACAATGTGATTCGAAGTCAAAACCGTGTTGTATTTCCGCACTTTCAGGTACTCCAGTAGAGCCAACATCTCCTGGGTCCGACGGGATTTAGCCAGAATTTTTGCCTCTCCTCTGATGCAAAGTGCGCCGTAGTCGGCATCAACCAGACGAAGCAGATCGTCTGATGAAGCGACAATGTATCCGGACGGATTCGCATCAGTCGGCATAGTGTTGATGAGCTTGCGGGCCTGTAGGCGAGATGTATAGGACAAGCGTTCAATGTTTCGAGAGGCGGTGTCTCCAATCAACCGACACATCTTTCGTATTGGGAATGATACTCGCATCCCTCTGTTTCCGTATGAATGGCAAGAGACGAGGCCCCACAAATCATCCATTTTGTTGATACTGATCGACATGGATGATCGAACCTCCATGTTAGCGAGGTATTTGATGTGAATAGGAGACATCGCACGAAGATAGGCATGAGCCATATCGAGCGGTGTTTCGAGATCCTCGTGCGATCGACAAACTAACCGTGATGTGATGTGGTCTCGATCGTAAAGAAGTCGAACTTTGTTTACCCGATACAAATCGCGTGCTTGTTTAGGGATATCTCCCGCCGGGAAGTGCAGGCCTTTGAACAGGTCGATGCTCATGGTAGGGTTAACCAACTCCGAGACAACCTTACCGTTGAACTCGGAGTCGAACTGGTATATCAGAACGCGGTGGAAGCCGGTGAGTTCCTTGACTAACCCCGAAGTTGTATCCAGCAATGTCTGCATACTATCCGTACGAGCCAGCTGGTCCTGAATCTGACTAACGATGCTGAAGACCTCCATCGCGGCAGCCTCGCCCTTCCTCCGGCGTGCACGACGTAGGACACGCAATGGCTGATGGATCGATACCGTACTACCTTCCAACTGTTCAATGGTGGGCAGTACATCGAGTGTGTTTGTGGGAACAGCTGGTGAGACTGAACCTGACGTCGTCAAGGGGTTTTCGGGATCATCCTCCAACTCGAACTCGCATATGACCAGACCGTTGGTTGCGGGAGTCTTATGTATGGCACACCAAACACGGGTTGTGTTCCCCTCGGGTAGGTTGACGGTTAGGATAAAGACCTCCGGGCCGTCCGTAGACGGGTCATACCCATCTTCCTGCACAATATCAACGTGATCGAGGAATATATCTGCCTGATCTTCAGGGAAAATATGGCTTAAGCTCGCCAGTGAAAACAATTCGTTGGGAGAATAGCCTAGGATGGATTTCGAATTCTCGCTCGCGATGCGAACCACCATTTGCTCTTCCCCTTCCTCGCGAACGGCTACCAAGGCACCGAAGCTTTGGATAGCGCCAGGGATGTGAATTGGTTCGTCCTCGCATCTCTTGAACGAATCAACAGTTCTCCCGGTAATCACAGCGTGTCCATCGTCGGTCGTGACATGTCGAAATCGAGTGGTCATGAGCTCATAGTCTCCATGGTCGGGATCGTCTTGGGACGAAGGTGTGAAAACGGGCGCATCTTCCCCTTTCCTGTATTCTCTAGTGTGTGCGCGTGGTCGGCCAGAGGCTTCCGACAGCCGCTGAGACGCCGGCTCTGAGGTTTCTGGTGTGACTCTGGTGTCGCCGCTCGCAGCGCTCAAGTCTACCGAGTTTGTTCTGCTATCGGATGCTGATCGTAACCGGGTCCAAGTCTGATCGTCGATGATGGAGTAACGCCGCGCACCGCCGGTGGAAGACAGGGGAGTCTTGACGGCTTGGGGCGGGGGATCGGGGGCGGCAGAGCGGTCGAGGGAGACGAGGGAGCGGATGGGGTATACCCGATCAAAGGCGCCGAGGGAGGTGTCTAGCGGCGGGGCAGAGCCTCGGCCAGTGTCTGGTGTTAATGTTGAGGCATCGCGCGTGAGAACATCCTGGGGGGAGGGATCCGCCGTCGGATGGGGGGAAGGGGGTTGGTCGGACATGCTCGAAGGGAGAGCGGGATGTCGCAGAAGTCCAAACGCGCTCAAGAACTTGAGTGCATTAGGCTTGATCTGATTAGGGATCCTTGTTTCTATCGAGCACAGAGTGGCATTAGATCCGGGGAGAGTGAAGCGAAAAGGGCGAGAGAATCGAGGCTAAATTCAGGAAGACTGCGGGGCTCGTGGGAACCACATCGAGTTAGTCACGGCAGGCGAGATTGAGAGCAGCCAGAGAATAACATCTCCGGGAGCTGAGGCCGTGAATTGGCAACGGGCAGTTGGTGGAGAGCAGCAGGAGCAATGGGTGGTGGGGCGGAGGGGGGGGGCGCCGCCGCCGAGCATGAGCCTGCCTTGGAACTGAGCAGTCACATGACCGCCGGAGTCAAACCCGCCAATCGTGAAGCGAAACCGTCAGTTCCAAGGACCAGCTGCTGCCAATTGTCGTCTCGGAAATGAAGAATGGAGTCCGGCCGGAGAGAGATCGAGAAAACTTTGAATCGCTAGTCCCTCATAATGGGCAACGCCTGGAGATCGGAAGTCAAGACTCGTGCGAGTCGTTGATGACAGCAGATGGTCGCTGTCAGGTTGTCAGGCATGCCAGCCGGAAGGCTTGATTTTGGCGTCATCGTAGTCACGTGAACTCGACACCATGTCGGAGCATACTGCCCTCCAGGACCGCCTGCCCCTAGGAGCTCGACCTCGCTTGGTCATCTATTAGTAAGCTAGATATCTTAGATAGGCGGCCTACCGGCCACTAAATGAGACATACATCCATCGCTTCCCACACACTATGCAATGTTACATGATCTGGATGCAACAATCAAATGACGTCACACAACATATCAAGTGCTATACAAGTATGCATATTGTTTTCTACCTACTGTCGTACAGAGAGCTAGATGCCGAGCAAACCTATCATTGCATGACCCTCGCAGTAAGCTCGTGTGGGATACTCCGCAACATCGTTCGGTCGCAGCTTTGAAGACCTGGTCTTGGCTAAGTTAGGGCTGGGCAACCCGTCACCTCGTTATGCTCCAGCTCACGATAAGAACCACCAGGCAAAAAGACACGCTGGAAGCCGTTACTCGTATAACACTCTCTGGAAAAGAGAATTTACTAGATGATACTTGACTGTTGTGCCGGCATCCGGTGAACATCTTCAAGCCCCGCGCAACACCAAGCTAACCAACCGGAGTAGTGAGATATGAAAAAAAATCAAGTCATGCTTGTAAAAGTGATATTTGGCAACTAGATGATAAATGCCGAGCATCTGATCGAGACCATGTTATACGCGTTTATGTTGCAATTGATATTAGGAAGGAAGTATAAATGTTTACAATATATATTTCCGGCACCCCGCATCTCCGCCCAACACTGGGACTCGACATCCCCGCGATGCAAGATAAATATCCGCCCGTGGAGGAATAGCCGCTTACCAGTGAACCAAATTGTCGACTATTTGGACGAATGAGAGATTGCTGATTGCTGTCATTCATTATAAATAGTGACTATCCCGCCGGTAGCCGAGTCCTGACGTACTACGGGAGCCCCGAGAGTAACCGCGCGCCTGCCTACTTAAGTCCTCTATGGTAACGGCAAGAGAGGGTGTAAGAGCTGAAAGAAGAGATGAGATAGTACTGTTGACCCTTGCTAACAACATGATTCAAAGTCTTCTACCGGGATCCTGGTCGGCAGGACTGCTGGCTGTCAGCGTCGCTCTGGTACGTACAGCCAGCTATACCTACCCCACAACATCCCTTTATGGGAAAGCCGCTGACTGACTCGCAACAACAATGTAGCCCTTGATCTGGATCGCATACACCAAATTCCTCCATCCTCTATCGAAAGTTCCCGGCCCCTTCCTCGCCTCTGTCACCCCCTTCGTCCAGCTCTACCACGGCCTCAAAGGCGACAGATATCTATGGATCTACGAACTACACCAACGATATGGCCCCCACGTCCGGCTCGCGCCGAACTTCGTCTCGATCAACAACGTGGAGGGCCTGCATAAGATCTACGGGCATGGAAATCGGTTCCGAAAGGCGGACTTTTACAACGCTTTCCCGGCCATCAAGGGTGTCTACAACACGCATAATGCTATTGATAAGCCGGTTCATGGTCGGAAGCGGAGGGTTCTTAGCCAGGCTTTCTCGGATAATGCGTTGAAGGGGATGGAGGATGTGATGCTCCTCCATGTGCGTCAGCTGTGCTCGATTCTGGCCCGTGAGCGTCCGGGGTCGCAACCGACAAGTGAGAAGGATGGTGCGACGTTCAATATGGCTAATTGGTTTGGATACCTGACGTACGATGTTATGGGCGAGCTTTGCTTTGGAAAGAGCTTTGATATGCTTATTGATAGCGCAAAGAGGCGGATGGTCCATCTGGTTGATCGCGCTGCGTATAGGCACTATGTCGTAAGTCAACACCGACAAAATTCAGAATCACCTCTGACAGTACAGTGCGGCCTGTGGATGCCCCTTGACCGCTGGAATCTAGATCAGATTTTCATTCGCCGATTGACGAACGACCGATGGAACTTTATTATGGAGTCTCGCCAGGAAGCAAACAAGCGGGCCAAGGAGAGGACATCCCTCGGACAAGACGCGAAAAAGGATTTTTTCTACTACCTCCTCAATGCCCGTGACCCTGAAACCGGAAAGGGGCTTGCTACTCAAGAGCTTTGGGGCGAAGCGAACGTTTTGATGATCGCGGGTAGTGATACAACGTCCACCAGTCTCTCTGCCGCCATCTTCTACCTTGTCCGGAACACGCACGCACTGGAGAAACTCAAGGACGAAGTCCGATCTCATTTCAACGACGTCGAGGAGATCGTCACCGGACCCGAGTTGAATCAGTTGACCTACTTGAAAGCCTGCATTGACGAAGCAATGCGTCTCGCCCCTGCTGTACCTGGATCAATCCCCCGAGAAGCCTCAGACCCTGTAGTCGCCGTCGATGGCCTCACACTCCCAGAAGGAACCGGCTGCGGTGTCCCTCCGTACTGCATTCACAGACGGCCAGATTACTACCGGGAGCCGTTCAGCTACCTTCCTGACCGCTGGATCGAGGGCGCCATCTGTAAGACGGAAAGCACTGCCTGGACAGTGACAAAGGAAGAGCTCGAAATCGCCCGGAAAGCCTTCTGCCCGTTCAGCATTGGACCTCGAGGGTGTATCGGGAAGAGCATGGCCCTCATGGAGATGCGCGTCACCCTTGCTAGACTGATGTTCTTGTTTGACTTTGAGCTGGCGGATGCGACTGGGGAGGACGAGAGTGGGCATTTCAAAATGGTGGACCACTTCGTGGTATCAAAGACCGGACCTAATGTCATTGTGCGCAAGAGGCAGTAATTTGAGTTTGATTGAGCATGTACATGTTGATGCATTGATATATAAATTAGCGTTGTTCTTTATTCTTACTCTTACTGTTATTTGATTTTGCTTTGATTTTGTTTGTCCTCCAGTCGATGGACAATGGCTAGTTTCCTGTGCGAGCGTTTTCTGTATTCTCATGACCTGATCGTTCAAGTATATCTTTTTGTGGCCCAGCTGAGCGCCTGTTCTGGCCGGACGTGCTGCAGACAGTGGCTGACTGACCACCTCTACAAAACTTCTCAACAGAGTACCTACCGCTCTTGGTTCGTGTCTGCGGGCAGGGGTGCTCGTCAGCTGGACGGTGCGCTCGATGCCGGATGATTCGTCTGACAGCGCCTGGACCCGGGTGGCTGCATGAGTTCGCTGCTGAGGGGAACTGCAACGGCTGGCTGAACATGAGGGGTATCTTTGTGAGTTTGGCTAATATTGCCGATGTGCATCAAGGATTCTGGTAGGCTCGACCGCCGCTTGTTGGCGTTTGTTCATAAGTATAAAAACCGCTGTGGGGTATCCGGACTGACTGACTTGATCGACAACAAACCGAAACAATATCTACATTGACCGTCTCTCTGACTCTCTGGCCAGAATGAGTCTCACTCAGATTTCTGTCGCCGAGCACGACTGCTACGTCCTCTTCTCAGACGGCAGCATAAAGCTATACCATCCCGGAACCAACGAGTGGAGAATCGCCATAACCGCGAACCCCGAGAACGTCCAAATCACCGGTACAAACCCACTCGGCGTCCGCCAAAAGAACGGCGCCGTCTACCGTGTCAACAGGAATAACATCGTACATAATCTCGGCACGAACGCGACGCTGCTATGGAGCCACAAGGGCACCTTCTGGCAGTGGCAGAAGGGAAACGCAAACCTCTACTGCATGGGCTACGAAACTGGCGGGAGATGGCAAGTCCGCAATACGAACCCGCATCTCAAAGACTTGACCTTTACACAGGACGGTGTCTACGAGCTGGGCGTGGCTGGGCAGATCGCGCGGTATCAGGCGCCTGGGAAGTGGGTGACGGTTGACTCGAGCTACTCGAATACCGCTATTGCTGCTGATGACGAGGCACTGTATGCTTTGAAGAGAGATGGGAAGGTTTACAGGTTTGTTGAGGGCAATTGGCAGGGGATTGGTGGTACAAAGGCGTTGCACATTGCGGCGGGCGAGGCTGGCCTGTTTGCGCTTCGTGACGATGCAATGATTTATCAGTATGAGGGGACTGGGTCGGCATGGAAGCTGGTGAACCAAAATATCGATACACTCAGTATTGCCGTGGCGAGCTCTGCCTACCGCGTCAACAACAGAGGTGAAATCTTTATCCTTCGAGATAACGGTGTATGGAATCGCATCAAGGAGGAGGATCCTCATCCTGCCCCGCCAACACCTGGTGGTGTGCAGCCGGAGAAGGTATACAACGGGGGTTATACCAACGCCTCAGCGATCCGCCTTCGCATTGGGAATGGAGGTGCCGGACAGACCGGTCTCGTGGAGGGTATGCATTCTATGTCTGGCTAGGGATCATTTCTCGCTGCTAAATGGATACAGCCCTCGCAAATGCCTACATCAAATCCCGCGTCGCAAAAGGAGCCGAGCCGTTCCAAGTCGCCTGGTACAAGAGCGACACAACCGAGTCAATAAACTACCTCAAGGACGGCGTCGCGGACGTCGCAATCACCTACACAGAAGCGGCCGAGGAGCTCGCCATCGAACATGGAATCGCCCTCTCCCCATGTCACTACATCTTCCGCGAGCACTTCCTGCTAACAGGCCCACCCTCCAACCCAGCAAAACTAAACCCCAACGACGACATCCTGCACCAGATCTCGACACTCTATACAGCTGCCGACGCAGGGAACACCGACCCGCCCGTCCGATTCCTCAGCCGCTACGACAAGTCCGCGACGAGCATCAAGGACTCCGAGCTCTGGATCAAAATCGGCCAGGTGCCCTGGGCCATGAAGTACTCGAACTGGTACCACCAGTACATGGCGTACCCGATCCAGGCCCTCACGGCGGCAGCGGCGCTCCAGGAATACACATTGACCGACTGGGGCACTTATCTGTCTGTAGATGATAGCGTGAGGAGTCAGCTTACGGTGTACAAGCATGGCCTGGATGACCCGCGAGATCTCCTGCTTATGCCGGCGCATCTGCTTGTTGGTGCGAAAGCGCAGGATCTTGATCTCGCGAAGGACTTTGCGGCTTGGGCAACGGGGACGGAGGGGCAGGCGGTTATTAGGGGTTTTGTGAAGCGTGGGGAGCAGGTTTATTCGACGGCGCCGTAGGTGATCTGTACGCAACGCTATGTCTGAGTGGTTTCTTTAATTCTACTAGGATGAACTCAATTACAGCTTTCTAGCTTCTATTCTATGTGCAATACACCCGATCAATCTGCCTCCTATCACGTACAGAGCAAGGGAGTAACAACCGGTTATATCAGGATAACAACGTGCGCCACATCGGACAAGAGCCGATGATTCGAGGCGCAATCTTGCAACCCTTGGCGTGCATCTCTCAATGGATCGCCACTGCAATGACCCGTAATTAGCAAAGAGCAATACGAACTACCCCTCCTTGCTTCCAACCGACCTATAAGACGAATACTTGGCAAAGTAAAGCTTCCCCAAGGGTCTTGACCGAGGTCTTGGCCTCCTTGCAGGTTGCGGAGCATTCCGCGATCTGCCCATGGGGAAGTTCAGCTGGAATGCGGGGGAGTTGGAGGGTCCATTTCCTTAAGATCCAGATTGCGTCTCTGGCTATCAAGTAAATCCATCCCACCGATTATACCATCCAAATGCACACCATGAAGAACCCCTCCGATTCAGATCTTGAGAAACCCTCTGCGACCGCGGTGGAGGGAAATGTTAGTCCGCCCAGTTCAGATTCAGTCGAGGGCGCCTTCTCAGCGCAAATGCAAAAGCGCGTCCTCCGCAAGATGGACCTGAGATTGATTCCCATGCTTGCGCTGCTCTACCTCCTCGCGTTCCTTGACAGGGGCAATATCGGCAACGCGAAGATCGAGGGCATGCTGGATGATTTGCATATGTCGGGGCAGGAGTATAATTTGTGTTGTATGTCGAACCCGGACCAGAACCCTTAAAGGAGTTGAGTTGGAATGGGATGGAGACTGGGGTTCGTTGTTTATGCTAATTCGTACTACGGGAAAAGTGACGGTGTTCTTCTTCACTTATGTCGCCTTTGAACTACCGAGTAATCTGCTTTTGAAGAAGTTGAGGCCTTCGCGGTTGTTGCCGCTGCTTATGGTTGCTTGGGGGGTTGTCATGGTTTGCTGAATTAAACTGCCAAACACAGATGAGCGATGCTGATCTGGACAGACATTAATGGGCATCGTCCAAGACTATCATGGCCTCCTGAGCGCGCGGCTCTTCCTCGGCGTCGCAGGCAAGCTACCTATAGTACTGCCTGAGCAATTCAGTCACATCTAACACGTTCAATAGAAGCCGGCCTTTACCCCGGAATCGCATACTACATCACCCTCTGGTACCCCCGGCACCTCGCCCAATATAGACAAGCGATGTTCTTCAGCGCCGCGAGTATCGCCGGTGCATTTTCGGGAATTCTAGCGTGGGCTATAGCGGTATGTCTTTACCACCACCTCTACCACCACTTCAACCTCCACAAATGCTACCGTCTCTTTGCTTCTTGGTTAAAAAGTTGCTTATTGGACTGTAGAAAATGGACGGCGTTGGCAACTACGCTGGCTGGCGATGGATCTTCATTCTCGAGGGCATCCTCACCGTCCTCGTTGGTGTTGTCGCGCCGTTCGCGATGTACGATTTCCCCGAGACAGCGAAGTTCCTTACAGATGAGGAGAGGAAGTATGTCATTTACGCGTTGCAAAATCAGACGACCGGACAAGATGCATTTAGACAGGAGGTCGTCGAGGAGACTGCCAAGTTTCGAACCAAATATGTCCTCGATGCCTTGACGGATTGGCAGATCTATATTGCTCTTTTCAGTACGCTTCCTCACACCCTCCCTCGCCCCCTCTACGATACCATATTCACGCAACGCTAATATCCTCTTCCAAGTGTACTGGGGCATAACATGCCCTCTCTACGGAATCTCCTTCTTCCTCCCCTCGATCATAAAAGACCTAGGGTATACCTCATCAACGGCGCAACTCCTCACGGTGCCCATTTACATCACCGCAGCTGTAGTCGCTGTCTTTGGGGCGTGGCTTTCAGATCGGTATAAAAAACGCTCGCCGTTTATTCTGTTTTTCATGTCGCTTATTGCGATTGGGTTTGTTATTGTTCTGGCGAGTTCGGATCGTGGTGTTCCCGGGGTCGTGTATTTTGGAGTTTTTGTTGCTGTTGTTGGTTAGTTGCTTCTTCCCTTTTCTTCTAGCTGGGCTGGCTTGGAGAGTTTGGCCTGGGCTGATGTGGTTGATATGTTAGGCATATACCCAGCCTTCCCCGGAAACGTCACCTGGGTCAGCGTCAACCTCGCCGGAGACTATAAACGGGCTGCTGGGATGGCTATGCATATTGGACTGGGTAATCTGGCTGGAGGTATATAGAACCCATTTCCCCTGCCAATCCCCCGATCCCTAGTCATAAGAGGTGCAAATAGCTGATCTGATATAACACAGCAATGGCCTCAAACTTCTACCGCGAGCAAGATGCCCCGCGGTACGTCCTGGGCCACGCACTGGAACTGGGATTTTGCGTCGTGGGCATCGTTGCTGTGCTTATTTTGCGCCTTTCCTACAAGCGCATTAATAAAAAGAGGGAGGCTATGGATGTTTCCGGGTTTGATGGGTACGAGATGGCGAAGATGGGTGATCGGTCGCCGCTTTTTAGGTATATGTTGTGATACTATAGATCAAGACGTAAGGTGGCATATAAGTAAAGGTATAAAGGTCAAAAACGGGCCAAGAATATCTTGGATTGCAACATAACGAGAGAACGAGACTGCATAGGTAGTTATCAGACGAGAAACTCAAAGCCCATGATCCTCCTTAATCAGATCCGCCGCCTTTTCAGCAACAGCATAAACACTCGCAATCAGATTCCCACTGATATTGTTTGGGAATACACTTGCGTCCGCAACCCTGAGTCCCTGCGTCCCCTTAACCCTGAGTCTACTATCCAGTGCGTCACCGAGCGCAACAGAGCCGCAGATGTGGTACTCGCCCACCACGGTATCACGGACAGCTTGCTTTGCCTGTTCGAGATCCTGCAAATCAACAGTCGCCGGGTCAGGAAACTTACGACCCGCAATGGAAAGATCGAGGCTGGGCGCGAGACCGACGCGGTCGGCCCAGCGCAGAAACGCGGCGAGTAGTGTTACGTCTGCTTCGTGGGTGATGTAGTTTGGTTGGATTACTGGTGGGACGGCGGGGTCTGACTCCATTCAATTAGTTCACGATCCTCCTTAGTCAGGTAGCAAGTGGATAGGATATACCATTGCTCTGAATATGAATGTACCCCCGCGAAACAGGATACTCAATACAACAAGCCGCGGTGATACCCGCCGGACCCCGCGGCGGCGGGGGAGAGAAAATCTGGCTCTGGTGCAAGACGCCCTCGGGGTTGACCGTCCCAGCTAGTAGGACTAACTGTAGGTTCCCTGAGATACCGCTCTCCAGGTGGGCGATGACCTGCTTGAGTTGCTCCTCGTGGAAGGGGCTAGACGGTTTGATATCGCGGATACTCTGAATAACTTCCGCCAGTTCAGGCTCCGAAATAATCCGCTTCACGGGAAAGAAGCCCTGCGTGCTACCGATGGAACTGAGTGGCCCGCCGCCAGTCTCGGTGTACTGCTCCACAGCCTGCTGCATGGCCTCGGGGACTTGGACGAGGGTGTCCGATGTGTAGACGCCAGGGTGCACCTCCCATATCACAACGGAGAGACTGTGGTCTTGGACGTTGGCGCCGACGGCTGGGTTCGGGATCTTGCATTCGACGCCTGCGGCGGAGAGGACGCTGGGATCGCCGATTCCTGATAGTTCGAGGATCTGCGGCGACATGATTGTACCTCCGCATACAATGACTTCGTGTTTTGCAGCGGCTGTGTACTCCGTTCCGTTGACGGTGATGCTTACGCCTACTGCCCTTGTGCCGTCGAGGATGACATTGTTGACTCGCGCCTCGGAGAGAAGTTTCAGGTTCGGGCGCGACTTGTTGGCCTCGTAGTACTCTCGTCCGGCGTAGCTTCGCCGTCCAGTATTGGGACCCGTGCGGGATACTGTTCCCAATGTATTGTAAAAGCCAATGTGGTCTCCGCTCCAGGCATCGACGGGGCGGTTAGGAATGTTGGTTGATTCCTGGGCGGCTTTGATGAATTCGTATTCGACTGGGAGGACGGAGTCATTAAAGCTCGTGTGGATGGGGCCCGTTGTGCCGTGGAATTCGCGGACGAGGGGGGAGGAGGCGTCGACTGCGGCGGGATTGACTTCTTCGAGGGTCTGAGGGATTAGAATATTCGTTTGATAATACGTTGTGGTGTGAGGTAGGGCCAACCTGATGCTTGCGCATATACGGCTGCATATTCTTCGCAGACCAGCCCTCATCACCAGCCAGGACAGCCCAGTCATCGTAATCCTGCAACGATCCACGCACATACATCATGTAATTCATAGCACTCGAACCATCGACAACTTTCCCACGCGGAATATGATGGACCCTGTTCCTGTTCCCTGTCTGCGGAGCTGTATATAGACACCAGTCATAGTCGGGGGTTTCGAACATCTGATGGAACGCCGCAGGGGTATCGATAAGAGGGTCATTGATGAGATATTTCCCCGCCTCGACGACGCCAACGGTTACATTGGGGTTCTCGCTTAGTCGGGCTGCGATGGTGAGCCCGGCTGTTCCGCCGCCGCAGATGATGAAGTCGAAGGTTGTTTGGGTGAACTCTTCAACGGAGGTAGGGGAGGCGTGCCCGTTTGCTCCGGGTTCGGGTGGGGCCATGTTGACGGGATTGTGGTTTTGATGCTCAATTGCAATGATCTTGACCTTGGGAATGAGAAGTGCACTGGATGGCGAGGACTTCAGCTTATATGCGGCTGACAGACATGAGAGGTTGTCACAAGCAACCGCCGAACGGGCATAACCCTGCGCGAAGGATGGATATCAAGTCTTAGCTATGATTCACCCATTGGTGGGCTCGCAAGCCCCTGTGCGGGGAAGTAAATCTCAGTTCAATCCGCGGTTCTCGGTATCAGCAATTCAATGTGATTTTAAGGCGTCCCTTGGGCCTAAATACTGGGACATTCCTCCCGAGTGGCAGCTGATCGGCTGCTTGGCGTTACTCTGTACCAGAGAAAAGGTGCTATGTGGAACCTTAGAGGATCGCTGGTTCGTCGATCTGCTGTCAGCAGTCAGCTTACACCGTGACATTCGGATCTCGTCATAGTACAGCCCTATGGACACGCTTGACATGGGGGCCGAGAGTGGAGCTTGGAATTTTGGAGGTGGAGTTGACCAGAATGTCCTTAGAAACACCGCCCTTTATCGATCGCCATAATAATCTGCTATATACATTAGAGACTCCGGGGAAGTGGTTCCTCGGTATCGGCCCATGTACTTTTCGCTTCATACTCCGTTGCCCATCGGAACTTTGCCCAATACAGCTTCATCCCAGCAATGACTTCCACCAATCACGCTTTTATCCAGCATGCTCAACACTTTAAAGATAAAGCAGCTTCCAGAGAGGAAATATCGTGGCACTACAGTCATAACAGCTCAATAACATCATGGCTCGCATGAATCCAAAGCTCTACCAGTTCCTAGTCGCCCTATTCGCCTCCTGCGGCTCGTTCCTCTACGGATACGATCTCGGCGTCATTGCGTCTGTCGTCGCTTCAGATTCCTTCATCGACCAGTTCATAAAAGGCAGCAGCTCTGTATCCGGCACGGTCGTCTCCCTTTTCACAGCGGGAGCTTTCTTCGGAGCTTATGGCGCGGGCTTTACTGACCCCCTGGGCCGCCGCAAAACGCTGGCTTTGGGCTCAGTACTTTTTATCATCGGCGGTGTTATACAGACAGCTGCCGTGAATATCGGAATGCTTTACTTCTCTCGTATATTTGCGGGATTTGGGATTGGTATCTTGGTTGAGTCGATCCCGATGTTCCAAGCTGAAATTGCTCACGCGAGGATTCGTGGTGTTTTGGGATCCTTGCAGCAGACTATGCTGGGGATTGGGGCTTTGGCGGCTTCTTGGATTGGCTATGGATGCGAGCATCATTGGTCTGAAACTGGGAATAGCGTGCAGTGGAGGTTACCGTGAGTAGCTGGCTTTAGAACAGACGGACGAGATGAGACTAATCAACCTCCAGTCTTGCGCTTCAAGTCGTCCCTGCAATCGGACTCGCCTCGTGTATTTTCTTCTTCCCCGAGTCTCCTCGTTGGCTGATCGACCACGATCGGCACGAAGAGGGCTTGAAGAATCTGGCAACACTGCACGCCAACGGCAACATCGCCGATCCATACGTCCTCGCAGAGTTTGAATTGATCAAGCAGCAGATTGAAGAAGAGCATCAGCATGGGGCCAAGTCGTACAAGGAGCTCTTCTCTAACCGATCAAATACGCGCCGTATCATTATTGCCTGTGCTTGTCAAGCTTCATCCCAGATGTAAGCACATGTTTATTGAATATGAAAACTAAAGGACTAAAGTGTGTATAGGACCGGTGTATCGGCGATCCAATACTTCTCCCCGGCAATATTCGCCCAAATCGGCATATCCACCTCTCAAACCCTCCTCTACCAAGGCATAAACTCGATTATCGGCGAACTAGCCCAGTTCATATTCTTCTTCCTCATCGACCGAGTCGGCCGTCGACCCCTCCAAATAGGCGGCAACATCGCCTGCGGCGTCGCATTCACCGTTGGCGCAGCCCTAATGGCCGTCTACCCTCCCTCGTCCACGAATACATCGGCCCACTGGGCGTTCATAGTATGCAGCACCTGGCTCTTCAACTTCTGCTTCTGCGCGTCGGGAACAATGTCCTGGATCATTCCCGCTGAGATATTCAACACTGCGACGCGCGCAAAGGGGATTAGTCTTGCGACGATGGTATCCTTTGCGTTTAATACGATGATTGGGGCCGTGACGCCGATTGCGCTAGAGCATATTGGGTGGCGGTATTATATTTTGTTTATTGCTTGTGATTTTACGAATGCGTTGTTCTTTTATCTGTTCTTGCCGGAGACGAAGGGGATCACGCTCGAGGTTATGGATGATCTGTTTACGAACTCGCCGTTGCTTGTTCCGGGGAGTCGGTGGGAACCAAGTCCGGAGTTGGATATTGAGATGGTTAAGGAGAGGAAGGATGTTCTTGTTCGGTCGGCCGTGTTGGAGGAGGAGGGCAAATAGAAGGCTGCTCGCCGCGTTCATTCAACCGCCTGGTATTGCTTGCATACCAAGTTAGTCGGTTGGTGATAAGCCAAGCTATATATATGCGTTCCCCCGGCCAGACTGAGGAAGCATGCTGGTGAAACAGAGTTTTGATGAACGATTAATGCCTTGATAGAACCTCTGTTTCATACCTGCAAAAAATAGCCACCGTTAAGTCGTTATTGGCCGCTTCATTCAAAGGGTAATCCTATTGCACCTGGGCAGCCTCTCCCGATACCTAAAAATGCAGTACAAACACAGCCTCTTCCCAGGAGATCCCTTCCGGCCCACACACCATCAATGACCAGTAAGTAAAATAGCAACTGCTGAAAATAGTAAAGTGCAAGTTGATGCATCCTCTCCTGAGACCTAAAAATGCAGTGAGAGCCACAATGTGGATTACGAGCCAGAAAAGTCAGGCAGGCATCATATGAATCATCTATTCCCTCAGAGAAGATCTTCATTGGGCGACAGGCTTTTGATTATATGCCCTAGCCAGGGCTTGTGGAAGGAGGAGAATTTCACATATCAGTTTTAGGCATAGAGTGGTTTCCATATTCCACATTGCTTAATGTTCGCAGCCTCGTAAATGCTACAGTAATTGCCGATTCATGTTTAAGAAGTAGAAGGGGACAACATAAATCTGCAGTGGTTTTCTGTGCTGGGTTCAAATACACCCACTGATAACCTCACTGGCTTGGTCAGTGCATGATTATTTATTGAAGAACTGAATTGTGATTTGTTAAAACTGTCAAAATGGAGATAGTTGATTCCACATTAACCGTCCAAAAAGGAGATATTATAAATTAGCTATAATATTGTACCACAGCCCACGACGACCGCTAAATTCCCAGCCTCATTCCCAAACTCAACCCCTATAGAAATATTGAAACAACCAGGTCTTGCAAGGAAGCACATGTCGGAAGATGAACCTAGCACTCTACAAGATCTGACTGGCTCAGAGTATACTTCCACTCTTCGCCGCACCAGGAAACAAATCCTGCAGCGCCTCCCAAGCCGGCTTGCCATCAACCGTAACATCATCCAGCGCAGGACAATCCAGGTCAAGAAGGGGCACATTCAACGCATCGGTAATCATATTCAGCGGTTCCGTAAGCGTCTCGAAGATACTGCCGAGCATATTGGGGGACAGAAACTTCAGGATCTCGAAGACGAAACAGATGAGGTTGTTTCCTTCCAACAGAGTAGTGAGGTTGAAGATGCCGTCTGTGAGATTGGAGAGGTCGATTCCAGCAAAGGAGTTAACTGTGCCGGTGTTGCCGCCAATACTAGAGTGAAGTTAGTAAGTTTCATTGTCGCGCGTTGGAATGGGCGCTGGATGGAGGCGGCGTACCTGGCAAGCGAAGGATACTTGAGAGCCCAGTTCAGGACGTCGGCGTTGAGGTTGAGGACGCCCCAGTCTGTGGGAGTCTTGTACCAGTTCTCCGGGATACGCTCCCAGCCCTCGCGGTAGGTGAGGTTGGTATCATCGCTGCCGTAGACGCCGTAGAAATTGCGGACAATTTCCTTGGCTATTTATTGAGTGAATCGTCGTTAGCCTTGCCCTGCGGAAATCACCAGCATGAGGGGCGATAGAGATACATACTCAAGACACCATCCGGCTGCTCACTCGAGTGGTTTCTGAACAACCGCGCAGGGAAAACATAAGCCGCACTGCGAATCAACATTCCCGTAACAGGGCCGTAGTAGAAGTCCGGGTTTGTCGCTTTGGCCTGCTCGAGTCGGATGGCGGCGCGTTTGCCCATCATATCGAAGGAGAGCGAGCCGTCTTCGGACTCATCGAACATGGCGTACCACTCCTCGAACAGAGTCATGTTCATTGTCGACGCGTCGCCGGTGACGTATAGGTCGTTGCGGGTGTTGGAGCCGTCAGATTCAATGATGTTGTGGGAGCCGGCGAGACCTCGAGGTTCGCCTGTGAGGAACAATGTATTGGCATTGTGGTTTCCTCAGGACAGTCTCTGTTATGGGGTATGCACGTACCTAGCAGGCCGAGCCCGTTGTTGAGGATGTTGTTTGAGCCGGTATCGCGGCCACCGATGGAGAAGCCTGCGTTGATCGATAGAGGGTTGCCAACCCAGACGGTGCCCAGGGTGGCGAGGATGAAGCCCAGGTCAACGCCCATCCCGTACACTGAGTAGGGTTAATATTTGCTATGGAACGAGGATGCTAAGAACTGACCCTCATTGATTCCTTTGACGATTTCGGAAAGCTGATTGCGGGACGTTAGAATCATTTTTCTCAGATCTCGAGGTCATGCAGCTTACCGATGCAACACCACTTCGTGGGATGTAGCCATGGTTCGCAAGAGCATTAAGTCCGGGACACGGGCCTCGCTGGTCACCGTTATCAAAGTCGGGCGGTTGGAAGGCATGCTCCCCGGTAACTGTAAGTCGGTGAGTATTTCATGGATAATTGTCTGTCTGCTTGTTAGTTTCTCACCATCGATAGGCTTGTCCAGCCCATTAACGACGAAACGCTTATCCTTCTGTTGCTCCTTCAGCTGCTCCAGGGCCTTGGCCTGCACTTCCTGCAGGTTCCATGGCTTCTCGACATTCTTGTGGCTGTGTGAAGCAGCCTTGTGCGGATTCTCAAACGAGGGAAAACAGGCCGCAGACGCTGCTAGGCCTACTAGGAGAATCCACGGTTTCATACTTTAGAAAAGAAATGACGAAGCTATGCAAATGAGTGACTGAGTTGGAACGAATGAGCGTCAAGGTTTCAGTAAGCAATCATGCGAACTGCCGGTAATAATATAAATCGGAAATAGGGACGAAGGGGAGTATCTAGACAGTACCGAGAAGCCCAGTTCAGTGGAGATTGGAACCCCTGGCGCGTCTTCGAGCTTGCTTCTACTGACTTGTGCCTGGCTTGGATGGATAACAGCATTTGATTTGGTTGACTGCTGTCACCGACCGGTTTGCAAGGAGTCAAAACGCTCGAACCGCGAATCGACTCAGATGAACTGAATCGAATACTCGGAAAATAATGGGTCTCCAGAAAGCCAAGGGCTTAAGCAGCTCCAGGACACCAGAGATAAGGCATGCCAAATAAGCTTGACCCGCGCCATTACGGAAGTGGCACATCTTGGGAGCTTTGGCAGTGGACAGAGCTGGTGGGACACTGGGAATACCCACCGGGAAGGCAAACCGTTAGTGATGGGTGGATCGGGCTACCAGGCCCCAGGGGACCAGAGGCAGGGGACGGGTGGGCCATTGAGGGCACTTGGAGCTGGCGGTTGGAGCCGTCAACTGTCAAAATTAGGGCACTGGGGAACGCGGCAGCCCGTCCGATCTGGGGCTGAGTCCGCCGGGACGGGCTGCTGTCAATCGCAATCTGTGGTCTTGGTCGGGTTATTCCAGGGTTTTCCAGGTTTTTCCAGGGCATGCCGTGGCTGTCGCAGAATTGATCGCTTTGGGGAAATGTAGAATGTAACTTGTTGGTGCTGTAGACAAGAAAGAGTATGTTGATCGTCGAGTATCTCCTTTGACGCGATTCAGGAGCATGGAGGTCTTGGAGGACGAGGAGGGTCGACTTCGTTGAATCTCCATCTCAGTTTCTTTTTTTCTCTTGAAATGTTCCATTCATTCTTTTTCTGAGTTATCGAGTCAGTCCATGCTTGTCATTCTTTTGTTATTTTCAGCATGAGGTGGTCTTTAGTGCTAGCCTTGTTGGCTTTCTTCACTGTATCTGCGACAGCCAGTCTGGCGAATCTAGCCGAGGCTCTGCCCCCATGTGCTGTACGTTTGAGGTATCCTATACTAACAGAGGGTGCAAAATGCTAATCCAGGCCTCAGCTGGAGTGCTTCATCAAGGCAATTCCCCAGTCGTCGTGCGCGCAGACCGACCAGGCATGCATGTGCACCGACGCCAACTTTACAGGAGCAGTCGAGCTCTGTGTCGCGGGGTCATGTAGTGTGCGCCAATCTCTGAGTATGTCGGCCCTGCCACCCTAGCTACCTGTCGTTGAGATGCTGACCGAATAGCTACGAAAAATGTCACTGCTACGACCTGCAATCAGCCAGTGCGCGACCGGACCAGCGTCATCTCAATGACCGGTATTGCGGGCGGAGTGTTGGCCCTCTTCATTTTCCTTCTGCGCATTTGCGCTCGACTTCCTTGTTGTGGAGGACAATTTGGGTGGGATGATGGGGTCATGGTTTTTACAATGGTATGGCCCTTGAGCACCGATTCCAGGAGCGATTACTGACCGAGTATGCAGCTTTTGGTGATTCCCATTTCTGCAATGTCACACGTCTGTAAGTATTTCCGTCCCTCCCGAAGGAAGGAAATCTCTCGATCGAATGAAAGAATTGATGGATTATTGCAGTGGCCGAGTACGGTCTTGGGAAGGATCTCTGGAATGTGCCGTTTGACAACATCACTCAGATTCTCTACGTGAGCGCGACGACAGGCTCCCTAACATCGATTCGGTTTTATGCTAACAATTCAGATCTATTTCGTCGACGAAGTCCTGTACCTCGCCGCATGCGCCCTGACGAAGATTTCAATTCTCTGCTTCTACCTCCGAGTCTTCCCCCGCCGTGAATTTCGCAACCTGGTCTACGTTGCCATCGGTCTCAACGTCGCCTATATCATTGTGTTCGACTCCATTACGATCTTCCAATGCATTCCGCTCGAAGGAGCTTGGTATCGCTGGGAGATGACGGGTGAATATCAGTGCCGCAACATCAACGCGCAGGGATGGGCCGCCGCAATCGTCAACATGATCTTAGATATCTTCGTCATGGCTTTACCGCTAAAGGAGCTCTACAGACTTAATCTGTCCTGGCGGAAGAAGTCGTTCGTCATGTCCATGTTCAGTCTGGGAATATTGTTTGTTTTGCCTCGACCCCCGTAATTCCAAAAGCTAACGAACAGCGCAGCGTTACTATTGTCAGCATCATCCGCCTCGAGTCGCTCATTGTTTTTGCAAATACAACCAACTTGACATGTAGGTCCTGGATTTGATCTTCGTTTTACCTCGCTAATAATCAAAACAGGGGACTACGTCTCAGTCGGCTACTGGAGCACGATCGAAATCCACGTGGGGGTAATCTGCGCCTGCCTCCCTGCACTGCGAGCCTTGTTTACACGCATCATGCCCAGAGTATTCGGCGACACTACCCACGGCACGAAGTCCAGGGGATCCAGATCCCGCTCGCTGGGGACGACTTCGCGGAGCACAGGTGTCAAACAGGCTGACGATCACTTTGTACCGTTGGTGGATATGTCGAGTCAGCCCAACAAGTGCTAGCAGACTTAGCAGGATTTCTTGTTTATTATTGTATAATTAGCATAGTTTTCCCCTGCTGGGGGTAATAACCTAATATTAATGAAGTTCTTTTGTCCTATGATGATCGCCCGTCTGTGGATTTTTGGGGTACGTATCACATCGAGTAGACTGGGATCTTGACTAGAAGCAATATACGCCGGCGAGCTGAACAGGCACTTGTTCGGCAGACAAGTTTCTAGTATCTCCGTAGTGTAGTTTGTTTAATATCGAGGGCATTAGCGGTGGCCACAGTGGAGCACGGTGTCAAACTAAGAGCCGTTGGCCCGCTGCGCCGCCGAAGATCTCTTCCACAGCGAGTAGCAGGTGACAGGTAACTAGCCCTGCCTGGGCCCAAAGATGGCCTCCTGAGTCATGAAAATCCTGCCTGAATGCTACCTCCCAGGCTACATCCCAGGCGGATGGTAATGGGCTACGAGGCTAGGGGGTAGCTATGTCAGGATCACGGACTCAGCTTTTGGAGCTCGGGGCTTCGGAGGGCGTGCTATTGTGCGTACGAAGTAGAGCTTTTTCAGGAGGTTCCTATCTTTGCATTCATTTCTCATGGCTATAAGTAGCTGTCTTATATGAAAACGGAGGCGTTTGGATGAGTTTGTTTGTTCTCCAACCCGTTCAAGTCTTGTCATTTTTTACCTTCATTTATTATTGTACTATACATAATCTTTAATTCGCCATGCTGGTCCTCAAGGGCTTAAGCTTTCTCTCTATCCTTTCCAGCCTGGTGAGAGGTCCCCCCGTGGTCGCCGCCCACGCGCACGGCCACCAACACTTCCATCGCAGCTCCGACAACAACACTACCGAGTATGACTACATCGTCGTCGGTTCCGGCGCCGGTGGCGGTCCTCTCGCCGCTCGTCTAGCTCGAGGCGGACACAAGGTTCTCCTACTGGATGCCGGTGACGACCAGGGCGAGGCCTTGCATCAACAGATTCCCGCTCTGCAGCTGCACTCCGTCGAGTACGAGCCCATGCGATGGGACTACTACGTGAACCACTACGACGACCTCGCCCGGCAGGAGGAAGACAGCAAAATGAACTACCGCACTCCCGATGGCGATCTATACACCGGAAACAACCCGCCCCAGGGTTCGGAACCGTTGGGTATCTTGTATCCTCGATCAGGAACTCTGGGCGGTTGCACTGCGCACAATGCCATGGTGTAAGCATCATATCATACTACTTTATGATATGAACCAAAGCTAATGAAAATTCCTAAGGACAATCTACCCCTACGAGCGCGACTGGGATGACCTCGCCGCCCTGACAGGAAACGATACCTGGTCGGCCGAGAACATGCGCGACTACTTCAAGCGCCTCGAGAACAACCGCTACGCACCCAGCGACATTGTCAGCCACGGCTTCAGCGGCTGGCTCCAGACCTCACTCACCCAGCTCGTTCTCGTCCTCGAAGACGTCAAGCTCCTCTCCCTGGTCATCGCAGCCGGCACGGCAGTCGGCCAGAACCTCGTCGGCAAGGTCATCAACACTGTGACTGGTCTGGGAGAGATTCTGCTCCGCGATCTCAACAGTGGCCTGTCGTGGCGCGAGAAGGCCGAGGGACTCTTCCAGGTTCCTCTTGCCGTCAAGGTCCCTGACTACAAGCGCACTGGACCAAGGGACTTCCTTCTTGATACTGTTGACGAGGGCTACGACCTCGACATCCAGCTCACCACTCTCGTTACAAATGTTATCTTCGATCAGTCTGGTGCTACCCCCCGCGCTGTGGGTGTGGACTACCTGCAAGGCAAGAGCCTCTACCGCGCCGACCCCCGCGCAGGCTCAACCGCCTCCGGAACCTCCGGCAAAGCCTACGCCAGCAAAGAAGTCATCATATCCGCCGGTACATTCAACACGCCTCAGCTGCTCAAGCTCAGTGGTGTTGGTGCCAAGGCTGAGCTGGAAAAGCACAACATCGAAACAATCGTCGACCTCCCCGGCGTCGGCAAGAACATGCAGGACCGCTACGAAGCAACCATCATCGGCAAATCGCCTACAGACTTCACCATCACGTCCAAGTGCACCTTCCTCGAGTCCGACCCAGACCCTTGCTACGAGGACTGGAAGAACGGCGTTGGTTACAAGGGCACGTACATGACCAACGGTATTGCCATCGCTATCATCAAGAAGTCCTCTGTCGCTGAGTACGACGAGCCCGATATCCTGATATCCGGCGCACCCGGAAACTTCCCAGGCTATTTCCCCGGTTTCGCGCACAACTCTCTCAAAGACGCACAGCACTGGTCGTGGATCGTGCTCAAGTCCCGCTCGCGCAACAACGCCGGCACCGTCGAGCTCCGCTCCACCGATCCCCGCGACACACCCCTCATCAACTTCTACACCTTCGACGAGGGCAATACTGCATCCGACGCTGACGAGAAGGACCTCCAGGCGATGTTCGAGGGCATGAAGTTCTCGCGCGACATCTTCGACAACCTTGTTCCGCTTGACGGCGACTTCAGCGAGGTCTGGCCGGGTAGAGGGAATGTTACCGATGAGCAGGAGATGAAGGAGCATATCAAGCGCGAGGCTTGGGGGCACCATGCTTGCTGCACGGCGCCGATTGGGACAGACGATGACGAGATGGCTGTGCTGGATGGCGACTTCCGCGTCCGTGGGGTTGAGGGGCTTAGGGTTGTTGATGCGAGTGTCTTCCCTAAGATTCCGGGGTACTATATTGCTACGCCCATCTATATGATTAGTGAGAAGGCCGCGGATGTGATTCTGGCGGATGCTGGGAAGTGGTAATCATGGAGCAGTCTTCATGTAAATAATACCTTTCTAATTCTAATGCATTACTATGTGGCTCAAGCATGAGTGCGATCAAAGTAGGGGCAGATGGTTGGATTTTTCGGGGCCCAAGTATAGGGCACCTATCTCATGGACTGTCAATATCATACAGCGGGCCGAATACGACCTAAAGGTAACTCTTAACCAGGAATCAATACACGCTTTCCTTTAATCCTTGGCTCTCCAGTGCCCAGGCAACTCTGAATCGTTCATCAACAGCACACAGGGCCGTCTCAGATACATCAGATACCAGTCAATTTGTGTCTACTAGATCTATGTAATGCGAGCAATATTCCACGATGTTCATATACATCCACCCGACATCTTCCTTGTCATATTCCGTCTCGCCATCTTCGAACCAGGGATGAACCTGCTACACCCGCTTACCAGGCTCCCGATACCCCTGAAATGGCTGACTCTAGTAACTCTTGGTGGATCTCGTCTCACCTCACAGGAAGCGATAACCACCAGTATATGGTGCTGTCCCACGTCCTTGCCACCGATGCTTACGGCCTCTACCGCGACGACATCTACGACATCACCGAGCCCGCCTACGCCCAGTTCTCCGAGATGACCACCACCCAGGTCCTCGCAGCCAACAGCCAGGACGGCAAGGTCGACACCCGCACCACCGATTTCTTTTTTTTCGGCTCTGTCCTGGCCAACAACTCTATCACCAAGCTGCGCACCGCGTGAAACAGAACAGACCTCCAAATTCGACCTGATCAACGAGCTGACCGCCCCCGTCGTTTTCAACACCGGCTTCGGCGGCCTCTTCCATTTCGGTCCAGACCAGACGGGCGAATAGTCCATGCCTGTGGGGGAAACCTCGAGCTCCCTAATCTTCAACAGCAAGAAGGTCGCCGTCAACGAGGAGCGCTCCCGGACTTGATATGGCCGCCAGTGGAATGCCGGGTCCGCGCCCACCAGCCTCACCTGGACCTGGTTCCAGCTGCACATTGACTATGGGAAGAGAGACCGGAACGAGCTTGTCTCTTCTGGATGTACGACAGCGACGCCAAGGGCCATCGCCGGTGGGCTACCACTCAGTCAGATGCCGGCATCAACAACGTTCAGCCGGTCTCCACCGTTGACGCGTCTGACGAATCTTGGACGTCCCCGCATACCAACGCGACTTACGATCAAGCCTGGACGATTGTTCTCCAGGATAGCACCACACTCACAGTTCAAACCACCGACGAGGACCAGGAGCTTTGGGCCGCCAGTGGCTTTGCTACCTACGAGGGTTTTGCCACTGTGACTGGAATCAACGCTGACGGGGAGTGCGTGACCGGGTTTGGGCTCGTCGAGATCCAGGGTGTTTTCTAGGCGGCTGGAACTCAAACTTGGTGTCTTTCCCCGGTGAAGTCCCGAAGCGGTCCGTTAAACCCTCAATCTTAATGTCGGAGATCGAGGGTGGGAGCAGTGTTAGATGGAATTTTGACAGTTTTACTTGTAACTAGGTTTAAAATGGTGGCTCAAGTACGACTGAGCGGACGGGAAGTCCCTATTCTCAATACCCTATTGTCATATGCACTTAGTAGTGCGCATATACTCGAGCAATACAGACCAACTAATAAGCAGAAGCAACTCCAACATGCACGCTGTTCTTGTAACGCGCGAACAATCCACAGCTTACTTCTACGCGACCACACTTAACACCGTGATTTAAACAGTAATTTGAGCATCCTGTTAGCTTCTGTGCAACCACTGTGATCCTCGACCAAGTCAATATACATCATGAAAGCCGCAAAAAGGCGCTGTGGTGTTTTGCACTTTTCGCTCAGAACACCCAGGGTTTGCATTGCATGTACATGTATATATACCGACAACCCCATCGTCCCTCATCTCTTACCCGCTAGACTGCCTCCTTCTCTAGACTATAGACCGGGGATTCTTGCTCTTCATGACGAGGAAGTGTCTCACTGGACGAGTCCCTGTTACTGTTAATTGAAACGCAATCCTCCCGGACCGACCCGCGCAAGTACAGGGACAAACAGACACGCGAGCGAATATATGTAAAGCCACTCTCAGCTCTACCCTAGCCTGCATCTACTTATCTCCTCTTGCCGCTGCCGCTTGTCTTCCTTTTTCTTGCGCCTTTCCTTGCGCCCTCCGCACATGGCCCCGATCACGCAAACAAGTATAAATAGGGCGACGAAGTCCCCCATTGATCCCGGGGCCGACCCCTACCCCCCTTTTTCTTTTCTTTTTTTGGAGTGGCTCTCCATTTATTCCCTATCAAAGTGCCTTATTAAGTGTCTATCGAGGGTGGGTTGCTTGGGGTTGAACATGTTTCGCGAGGAGAATGGAAGTTCTGGTAGGAGGCAGGGGTTGGGTAGATCGTAGAGTTGGGAAATGGCCAAGTTTTTCTACTGGAGAGTACTATTCTTATACTTGTTGGAAAATGGCTTCGTTGATTATTCTAAATAGTTATTATACTTTACTGTAAGCAGTTTCAAAGTGACAAGAGACAAGTGAAAGGATGAGACCATTGACACTTTGATAATCCTTGGTTTGAAGAGATACAAGAACAAGCATCGCGATACACAATAAAGGAAATCAAGGTCAGAATGGAGAAGAATGCAGTACGTATGAGATGCTCGGCGCAAAGAACGTCAGCCCTCTTCACCATTTTGATTATCTTTCTTGGCTGAGACATCAAACAATGAGGTGCCTGTCACTTCCCCCTCGCCCAGAAAGGTGAACCGCACGAGAAACCATATTTCTCGTCATGAATCGCAGCTGCTGCCGGTGCCGGTGTCGTAGTTGGATGCCGGTCCCAGGAGTCCTCGAGAAAGGTGAGCTGGTCGTCCGCAAGTCTCGGAGTTGCATGTAGTCTTGCCCGCATAAATCGCCACGTCCAGGACCAGTGCTGTGAGGATCGGACTCCAGATCCTTCTCGAGGTCCCTGCAATGGAGTTTCCTCCACGCGTCTCGATGTGCCACGGGCGCACCAGCGCCACGGCTGGAACCAGATGAACACCAAGAAAACGACGCAAAAAACGAGGCCGAGCGATATGCCGACGCCGAATCTGATGACTGTCTTGTCGGAGATTGTCGCGCCGATAGTGTCGCAGCTTTCTCTATCCTGGCAGTTTGCGTCTGTGCCGTCTCGGGGGTGCAGTGGGATGATCATGATGCTCTTGGTTGATAGTGCGCTCGACAGATGATGGGCTGGATGAATTCAATGAGAAAGGCTGTGAATAGGCATCAACTGTGAATGAGTATCGAATCGATGTGCGTAAGAAAAGCAGACGGATGGTGTCGTTGTCGCCTCGAGGACGGGGATAGGGTAGCATCACGGGGATAGGCGCTGATGTCTTCGCCGGGGTTCGGAGATACGTTACTGTAGGCATCACAGGAGACATAGCTAACCAGTGACCCGCTTGTGAACGACGAGATGCGTCTATATATTTAAACTATGTAACCTAGGGCAGTTAATTGTTCGAGCAAAGGACATGCCACCTGGATATAAATATATACAACGGCTAGTCACTATGCACTCGAAACAACAGCCAACTGACTATTGACAGCAACATTCCTCTTCAAATCCGGCGACGGGAATCCCTCGATCTGGACTCCCTTTTTAAAAAGCAGACAATGCGTCGACCCGCCAAAATGGAACATGCCGATCTGCTCTCCCTTGGTGATATGCTGCCCTTCCTTCACTGTCACCTCACAAGTCGAAACCTCACACATGCCAATCCCCAAGAAAGCCATGAGCCCGATATCCGGGTTGTCGCATTCGATGAAAATAATTGCCCTCGTGGCGACACAGCTCAGGTACTCCTGTGTCGTCACCTCGCCACCGGCATCAATCTTCTGTCCGTTTGGTTTGTCCTCTTTCGCACCCCATAACCCTTCGAATAGCGGCTCCGAGTAGTACGTCCCAGGGACGACGTACGCTTTGGCGACCTTTCCACTGACTGGAGCATGCCACCGGTGATAGCTCAGCGCGCTGAGAAATGCCTGGTAGACCGTCCCGCCTTCAAATTGCGGGGCGAGCTCATCGTGCGAGAGCATATCGTACACCGAGTACGGCTGCGTCTTGATCCAAAAGGTGTCTCTTGCTTTGATATCCCGCGCAATTTTATACGGCTGAGACTCGCACGCATTGACAACAACACGATCATCATCAGGCGACGCAACAGGGCGAACACCTTCACGAAAGACGCGAGTGAAGAAATCATCCCACGACTTGAAGCCGTGATACTCTTTGCTGGGGTCACAGACGAATAGCTGATCAAACTCGTGTTTTGTATCTCTCGGTGCATTCGCGACATGCACAAGACTCTCTTTGCCGTCTTGTCCAAACCAGCTATACTCGTCATTTCCCAAAACCTCCCTCGACTCTGGCGACATGAGATACTCTCCCCACGCATCAAGCACCTTCTTAATCATGGCATTAACATCCGGATCAAGGTAGGCCGCATACCCGCTCGGCGTCCCCATACTCCAGTCCAGCACCGCATTAATCGGCAACCCAACCAGTCCCACCTTGAGCGAGAAGTCATTCCAGGACGGTGCAGTAGTCAGTAAATAATTCAAGACTTCTAGCATATGATGGTAGTCGCGTAACTGAGGACACCCGGTGGGATCGGCAGAGTAGTGTCTGTTTTTCGGGACCTCGGCGAACGTGCTGGAGATGAGCATGTAGACGCGGGTGTTGCTCTCGATCAGGTCTCTAAATTCTTGTAGCACTGGATGGAGTTCCTTTTCCTTGTTCTTGTCGACGTGGGCGATTACCCCGCCAAGCCACTTGTGGTGGGCGTCGTAGTCGGGGGGCATCCAGTGCCCGACTCTACAGTATTTTCTTAGCCACATCTAACAAAAATGTGACGAACTTACTGATGATAGCGGTGGGTAGGACTGTGCTTAGGCATCTTGAGCGTAATGGACATAAGAAATATTGACTTGGCAGGCACGAGGTACTGCTAGGTACTAGGTAGCTTTATATACACAGTTGCCATCAACATGACGTCATAGCACACGTATATAGCACTCGTCACCATATAGTTGCTATTTAATTCAAGTCAAACTGAAACCCGCCATATCGCGCATTAAACGCCGCCACATACCCATCCGTAAACCCGCGATCATACCCCGGCTCCGCCTGCTGCACCGTCTGATCAGACATCTTAAACGACTGCTCCACCGTAACACTATCCTTGCGGCGCTGCGGCGGCGGTAGGATAGGACTAACGGGTATACTCTCCTGCCGACTGCGGGCGAGCGGCGGGGCCCCGGGTGAGGAAACGGAGGTGATGACCGTGTTGGTCGAGTTATCTTCTAGGTCGGGGCGCCAGTGTTTCGGGTCTTCGTAGCCGGGATTCGAGGCGTTGGCTGTAAGGGTGGACAAGGCGTGCTTGCCGCCTTGGGCGCGGCGGCGGTTGCGGTAGGAGGAGTTGTTGTCGAGGAACCAGCGGAATAGCGGGCGGAGGGTGATGAGACTGCCGGCGATGATGGCTAGGCCGGTTTCGATGACTGACCAGATAGCGATTTGATATGTGGAGTCTTCATGATTGTCAGTATTTGGACACAAAAGTAGTCTCAATGAGAGGCGTACAGAGAAAGTCGACGTCGGAATAGTACTTGAGGTATGGCAGTCGAATGACAACGGCAATGCTGGCACTGTTCAAGTCAGCCTCCAAATAATCATCGGCCGGATGGTAGGCGGCCTACACTGCACCCAAACTAAGAATGCCCATGAGAGCAAGCTTCGTTCTCCGCGTCATCTGCAGCGGCCAAACCAGAAACACCGGAAGTATGCCGAGGGTAACGTCGCAAACAATCGTAAGGGAGCTGTAAGTGTATGCGATGATCAAAAGAATGTCGGTGGACAGACATTTGCCCGTCTTGAAAATATTGGTCCGCTCCCAAAAGTACTCAACCGGTTGGCAGTCAAACAGCAGGACCAGCCAAAACACCATGCCGATAACCACAATAACCACGCAAATAGCCCAGAGAATGAAACGATGGTGACGGCGGACGGCCAGGCGGAGGAGGGCGAGGGCAATGGCGACTTTGGAGACTGCGGATGCCCAGAGGTAGAGCATTTGGCCGAGCCACCACAGCTACCTAATTAGCAACAACCTTTTGTCCTGGATAATCGACATACCTTCAACGCTTGCTGGAGAGATCGCAAGTTAGGAAAATCCGCCATTTTATGCCCAACACCAGCGTACGACCCCATCATGCAAAGAGCGGACAATGCCATAAACAGCGCCAGCGCCATGAGCATCAGCGCATCGTCCCAGCCGAATGCGCGCACAATGTGGAGCCTGACAAAACACCGCATCGAGACAGCGATGATTGACAGGCCGACCATGACCGCAGAGACCACGAAGATGGCCAGACTGCGGTCAACCAGAGGCAGATCCTCCATCTTGAATTGCCGAACCAGAGTTCTCAGAACCGAACCCCAAGACCGGGGTCCAGGGGAGGGAATGCTTTAATATGTTGGTCGCTAGACGGATCAGCAGAAGCGAAAAGTGCAGATCGATGCAGGTCGTTTCATGAACTACGGCCTGAGCGGCGAGCCCAGGGGCAATGCTGCATTATTGCAGAACAGAGCACATTTAGACTGACAAGCCGACTGGAGTCATGGAAAGGGGAGGCAAAGCAGACTCTGCAGAGCACAGATCTCGTGCATCAGAACGGTGGAGACGCACGGGGTCGTATACTCCACGCAGTTCCAGATCGATCGATGAGAGCCGACAAGGTTGGCGCTACACGAGTCGTGGGGGAGTCTAGGCGGTTTAGGGCAGTCACGCCCGGCTTCTTCCTTTTATAGTCAAATCACAGTCAGTTGGGTTTTAAATCACGAGTCAGCTGCCTAATTTTTGGCCTGACATTGTAGAGTCTAGTCTTCTCTGGTTTCACATTCGGCATGCTCGTGTCCCTGACAGCCGCACTCGTGAAGGAGTGAGCCTGGCTCATTTGACACTTGACACTGGCTTGAGCTGCACTGGTCGCGCTGAGAGCATCCATGGTTGCATGCAGAGGCTCCAACGGCGTCCAATTTAAGCGGTTTCAGGGCTGCCGAAGACTCCGACGAGGACCCGGATCGACAGTATTCAACCCGGTCTGGGGCGTGCTTATTCCCGATCGAGGCAGTGAAACTGGACCTCATCAAATTGCCAGGATTGAGTCTACACTCGCAGATGCAGTCTGAAACATGCTGACGAACCTCCCTCCGACCACCTGCATTCAATTCTTGCTGTGCATTTATTGCGGAAAAGCACAATAAATTGACCAACCAGCAATGAGAAAAAATGTCGTCATGGTCATGTAACTGTTGACGTTGAATATATACTCCAACTGTACACGCTCGCCCAACGCCTTCCCACAAACAACAACATGTACCCCCTCCTCCTCGCGGGCGGCCGCTCGTCACGCATGGGCTCTCGCAAGGAACTGCTCTGCCTGACTAACGACATCCCCATCTACGAGCAGCAACTTCTCCGCCTACACCGCGCCTTCCCTGATACTCAAATCTTCCTCTCGCTGCCAACCCCCCGCGCACTAGCGGAAATTACAACAAACCCGCGTGTAGAGCACCTAACCCAAAATACGCTTCGTCTCGGCCACCAGTCCTCTTCCATCCTAGTTGAGGGTATTTACGATCACTCGGACGAACCCCTGGAGTCTGCAGAAACCGGAATTGGCCCAGCTGCCGGTCTGCTCGCCGCCCATCGCCGCGACCGGAGCGCCACTTGGCTTGTTGTCGCCTGCGATTACCCGTTTTTTGACATTGCTGCCATTAACCACCTATCTGATCGAGCTACTGGCGATGCTACGTGCTTTGAGAATGAAGAGGGAATTTATGAGCCGCTACTTGGGGTTTGGACGCCACCTGCGCTGAAGCTTCTGGAAGAAAATGTCAACAAGGGCATTCTTGGGCCAAAGTCTGTTGTTTTGAAACTGGGTAAATCTATTCGACCGCTGGATAAGAGCTGGTTGTTCAACATGAATACACCGGCGGAGTATGAAAAAGCAATAAAGAGTCCAGAGGTCGCTTCCATTACAGCGGATATACTTTGACTTCACTGCCCTCTCCCAATTCATCGACACCACCTGGGACATGCACCCAGCAGTTGGCGTAGAGAAATGGTTTCGTCTTACCAGGGCTGTGGTCCGCGATAATCGTGACCTGCTCTTGCGACAATATCGCCGGTCGGAAAATGTCTGCTTCTTTCTTAAATGCCATCTTTGCCCCATTTTGCGACGGGCAGTGTGATGTTTGAAGAATGGCCGTCTGCGGTTCTTCTCTCTCCCGCCCTTGCAGTCTCTCGATATATTTAAAAACAAAAAACCGGAGACATGCTGCGGCCGCGACAGGGTTCCCTGGCAGTCCAAAGAACGCCGTCTCCCCCCCCTTGCCGGGTAACACTGCAAATAGGATTGGATGCCCCGGCTTGACTGCGGCCTTATGAAAGACAGTACGGCCTCCTATCCGCTTGATCAGACTGGGGATAATGTCGCAGCGACCGGCCGAAACAGCACCCGATGTTATGACTATGTCATGCTCGTCCACTGCGTTCCTAATTGACCTTTCCATCGCCTCTTGATCATCCCGAACGACGCCGCACAACTTGGCATCAACATCCCATTTCCGAAGCATTGTCGTAAGATATGGTCCGTTAACATCATGAATCATAAACGGATGAGACTGGCTGGTCGAGATGAGCTCGCTGCCGGTCGAAAAGACGGCGACGCGAGGCTTGCGCACCACTGGAACTTCTGTCAAGCCCACTGATGCCAGTGCCATGATATGCTGCGGTTGAATGACCTCTCCGGCTTTGAGTATCGTGTCGCCTTTGCTGAAATCACCTCCGGCAAACCTCCTATGCTGGTGTCGTCTGGCAGGTTTTGAAACCGAAATGTACCGGCGATTAGAGGATTTATTCTCTGAGACCAGTACATCTTCCACCGGTACACAGCAGTCGAGTACGTCGCCGTCTCCAAGGGGGAACGGAGCTCCTGTCATGATCTCGACAGCCGGAGGAATGCCGTCTCGCACATCACCGACCGTTGACTGCGGAATGTCCCCTGCTGTCGTGGTGGCCGTGACCTCAAACACCGCTGGGGATGCGGGACTAGCAAGTTGCGTCGATTCCGCGCTCAGCGCGAACCCGTCCATGGCCGAAGTGTCGTATTCTGGCGTCGAGATGGGGCTGTAGATGGTCCTGGCCACCACCCGGTCGCAAGCATTGCATAGCGAACATTTTTCGATAGGTAAACGTCGCGCCTCGTATTCCACCAGCTTCACTGCTTCTGTATATGATACCATTGTAGTTGTCCACCGTATGTGCGCGAGTAGGTCTGCTATCGGGAACAGGTGTTCAAGCTCACGATCCCTGCCTTGGCAGCTTCACATTTGCCGAATCGGGAAAAAGCCGCATACATCATCATGAGCTCATCCCCCTACTTTATCCCCACAATTCAAGACGCTTTTGTAACTGCTCTCTGCTTATTGATCCTCTATTGCTTCCATCCAGTTCGCCAGACGAAGCCAAGATGCCCGAGTCCGTCGAGAGCAGAGACTCTATCAAGAACATCTGGGGTGACCGCACCCCCTACAAACACCAGTGGCCGACGCGATGCGACTCGCATACTGTCGAGAAGCCGGATAAATGGGTCCAGAGCGCTTGTGTTCTTTGCAGGTACTCTCCCCTATTCCGGTTAAAAATACTAGTACTAACTGAACAGCAATGGCTGCGGAATGGACATTGGCGTCAAGGACGGCAAGGTCGTTGGCGTGCGAGGACGGACCGCCGACCGGGTAAACAAAGGGCGACTCGGGCCAAAGGGCTTGAATGGGTCAGTCACCACCTGTTTCCTCGATCGCTTGCTGATAAATGTAGCTGGGTATCAATCAACCACCCCGACCGGCTAACGCACCCCCTAGTCCGGCGCAACGGCAAGCTGGAGCGCGCGACCTGGGACGAGGCCATGTCGTTGATCGTCGAGAGGGTAAAGAATATCCAGGAGCATCTGACGAATCACGGCATTGGCTTTTATACCAGTGGGCAGCTGCTGCTTGAAGAGTATTATATTCTTGCCATGGTTGGCAAGGCTGGGTTGAATACGCTGCATATGTATGCCTCCCGCCATCTATACGCAACCACCTATTGATGATTGTAGGGACGGGAATACGCGGCTTTGCACTGCGACTGCCGCGGCGAGTATGCGCGAGTCGTTTGGAAGTGACGGGCAGCCGGGCTCGTATGCAGACATTGACTATACCAACTGTCTCTTCCTGGTCGGGCACAATATGGCTGCCACGCAGACGGTGCTGTGGGCGCGCGTCCTGGACCGGCTGGAAGGGCCGGATCCGCCAAAGCTGGTTGTAGTTGATCCTCGACTGTCCGATACTGCAAAGAAAGCCACGATTCATTTATCGCCAAAGCTAGGCACGAATGTCGCTCTGCTCAACGGGCTGCAACATCTCATCATCAAAAAAGGCTGGGTCAACGAGCACTACGTGTCGCAGTACGTCTGCGGCTTCGAAGAACTCAAAACCACAGTCGAGAAGTACACGCCTGAATACGTCTCAAAAATCACCGGAGTCCCAGTATCCCAACTCGAGGAAGCCGCCAAAGCCATCTCAACCTCTGGCAGTCTGTTATCAACAGCCCTCCAAGGCGTCTACCAATCCAACCAAGCCACCGCGGCAGCGTGTCAAATCAACAACATCAACCTGATCCTCGGACACATCGGAAAACCAGGCAGCGGCATCCTGCAAATGAACGGCCAACCCACAGCGCAGAATAACCGCGAGACAGGCTGCGACGGCGAGTACCCGGGCTTCCGCAACCACCAAAACCCAGCGCACATGCAGGAGATTGCGGACATCTGGAACATTGACGTGCTGCAGGTCCCGCACTGGAACGAGCCCACGCATATCCAGAATATGCTCAGGTATATTGATCGCGGGACGATTGAGATGTTTTGGGTTTCTGGCACGAATCCGCTTGTTAGTTTGCCGCATCTTTATCGCGTGCGGGAGCTCCTTACAAAACCAGAGCTGTTTCTCGTCGTGCAAGATATCTTCCTCACCGAAACAGCAGCCATCGCAGACGTCGTCCTCCCCGCAGCGCAATGGGGCGAAAAAACAGGGTGCTTCACAAACGTCGACAGAACAATACACCTCACCCGCAAAGCCGTCGAGCCACCAGGCGAAGCAAAAGCAGACCTCGACATCTTCCTCGATTTCGCGCGCCGCATGGACTTTAAGAACAAAGACGGGGGCGACCTGATCCCATTCAAGTGCCCGGAAGAAGTCTTTGAAGAGTGGAAGAAAATGTCCTATGGCCGACCACTCGACTGCACCGATTTGACGTATGAGAAACTCTCCGACGGGTCAGGGATCCAGTGGCCTTGTACGAAGGAGTACCCCTACGGCAAGGAGCGGTTGTTTGACGACGGCAAATTCTTTACCGACACGGACTACTGCGAGAGTTTTGGACATGATCTTGAGACTGGGGCACCGCTGGCAAAGGCGCAGTATACGGCTATGAATCCGGCTGGACGGGCGATTCTCAAGGCATGCAACTATAAAGCGTCTTCTGAGATGCCTGACGAGAATTATCCATTTTATCTCTCGACTGGAAGAAATGTGTTCCACTTTCATACGCGCACGAAAACAGGACGGTCAAAGAGGTTGCAGGGTGCGGATAAGGATGCATGCGTAGTATTGTGTCAAGGAGATGCAGACGAGGTTGGAGTGTCGAATGGCGAAATGGTCATCGTCCGTTCACGACGAGGACAGGTTGAACTCCCTGTAAAAATTGAAGGAATCAACAAGAACCATGTCTTCATTCCGTTTCACTTTGGGTACTTTGATGCCACGGATAAGCGGGCACGGGCTGCGAATGAACTTACTATTGGTATGTCAACACTCCTCCACTGTTCCCAAAATGAGAGATATTGATGTCGTGGTGTATAGAACAATGGGACCCCGTCTCCAAACAGCCCCAATTCAAGTCCGGCGCAGTACAGATTGAAAAAACCGTGCAAAAAGAAGCAAGTGCACCAGAGCGCCAAACAGCGGCAATCTCTTCAGTCGAAGCCAACAAGTCCAACGCCCACACTATCCATACGAAAGACCCCAAGCGCGTCCGCTGGCTAGAAATGTGGCTTGGGGCGACGCACGAGTCCCTCGAGATGTTGAGAGATATATACACAGACCTCATTCCTCGACTCGTCCACGACCTGGAAATCCAAGCTGGTCTTGAAGTCCTGAAACAAATCACCCACGACGTCATTACACGTCTTGAACCCATTGTGAAGCGGTACCATGAGAGCAGAAAGTACGGTCGCCGTGTCTGCGAACGATTACGCAAGGCTCTCTTTCCCATGGAAACAAATTCCAACAATGCATACGAGGCGTTGATCGTTTTGCAAGCGTTGCAGATGTTCCTCGGGTATATTGAGGGCCACCTTACAGCCTTGACACCAGCCAGCCAAGCGCTCTGGGACAAAGAATTTGTCGACGCGGTTTTGTTCGCGACGACGAATATACAGCGGCAGAAGGCGTGGACGGGTCAGCATATCAAGGTCAAGTCTCCGCAGACGCTTCTTGTCCCGCAGAGCCCGCCGAATGAGTTGGATAGTGAGGGGGATCTTGCGAGGGAGTTTTACTACTGAACAAGTATAATATATCATTGAATGACATTAAACTGGACTCAAACACTTCTCCGGCCTTCTAACTACATCCTCGTCCAAGAGCGTAAGGAGCTGAATATCCTCTGCACTTCCGGCCATTGGTTTCGTTGGCTGCGTGCTTCCTCTCATTGTCGTGCTTCCTCTCACTGTCGTGCGTGGCGACATCAGTGTCGCGCTCCCCGTGTGATACGTGCGATATGTCAACCCAGATCCAGTAGACGACCCGAACCACCGCGGGAAGAGGCGTTTCAGAAACGCTGCGATGGCCGGCATACAGGTGCAGATAACGCTCACGTCGGCTTCGATCACGCCAAAGTAGGAGATTTCGCCGCCGTTATCTGTCGCACATGATCAACATGGTCCAGCTAGGGGAAGACGATTGGAAAGGGGAAAGAACGTACAGGTAATATTGTATGCCGTGATGGAACTATAAAGATGCGACATGCGCAGAGTCCCCGCGACGATGATCCTACATCGTTATATATCAGCACGACACTTCGACCAAAAGAAAGGATACTCACAATAACCCGACAGAAAACATACAAACAACCCTAATCTTCTTCACCCACGGCAAATTCAACCTAAGCAGCAGCGGCAACGGAAGAACCATAACTACCACATCGAGCGCGATATTAATCGGCGGCATGACCTTGAACGCCGTGTACGACAAACAAGACCCCTGACTTTCCCCGTCGAAGCGGGCCCAAAAGTACGATGGGGGCGTGCAGTCAAAGGCGCTTTGGAAGATGACGACGACGGCGTACGCGGAGATTATGGTCATGAGTGTGTATGTGGTTTTCTTGAAGGTGGGCGTTGTGAAGATGCGGAGGTAGAAGAAGAGGATTGCCAGTTTGGTAACTGTTACAGAGAAGTAGAAGTAGAGGATGCCGATGTAGAAGAGCTGTGTTCGCTTTAGTTGAGGGTGGGTGAGGACGGACAGTAGTGGAGGGGATACCTTCATCTGCTGGACGATCTCGTCTTTGGAGAGCGCCCACATGTCTGTTCCCCAGCCGATCCTCACGCCTGCTCCTGTCAGCTATTGTCAGACAGGTGGTAGGGAAAGGTACCTGCAAGCATAACCGCCGTATCAACCATGGCCGTACACTATCCCATCAGCTTGCAGTGCCACCACGAACGAGGAGATGCATACATATGCTATAAGCCCAATAACATCGTCGATCCCGAACGAGTCTGAGAAGGGCGGCCTTCCGGCAAGTCTCAGTCCCATGATTATAGTAGCCAAGGCGATAAACGTGGATCCAACCGCGATTTGCGTGGACTGGCGTCGGCGCGGTGGAATCTCGCAGAGGGTGTTTGTTGTGTTCATTGCATCTACGGGGAATCAACTGTTAGCACTGAGGCTAGAGGGGACTTGGGGACTTGGAGGACTTGGAGAACAAACAGAGGTAGTCTCGGAGTTCGCAATGAGACTCGTAGCAGGATGTGACGCTTTCATACTGCGCGAGGCAAACTCCTCGTGAGATGTCGGTGCAGGTACCGGAGACGCCAGGCTCGATGAGACATGTTTTCTGTGCCGGTAAGCGTGTGCTTGCTGACCGTTTGAAAATAAAGGGCATACTGCGCAGGCTGGTAGATTCGCAATCCTCTCGCACGTCTCGTCCGCCAGCACGACTCGCGAGATCAAGGCCACAAAAAAGAGAACCGCCCGCATCCTGGCCATCGCGTCCAGAGAGCAAGAGGACGCATTGCCGGGCGTCTTCCAAGGAAATTTCTCTCAAGTTCATCCCGCCAAAGGAACAGACCCTAGTTATATCGCGCAGCAACAAATCTCCCAGCCGAGGCCATATGAACAGATTCCACGCACAGATCCCCGTCCCAACGCGAAGGAAGCAACGATTGACCAGTCAGATGGTCCTTGAAACACGAGGACCTGTCAACTGCGCCGGGCCCCTGTCAGCCAAGGCCAACTGCCAGCGGTGGCTGCGGGGGAGCGGAAGTTTCATTTCTCTCCCCCAATAGGGGTAGGGCTTGTACGTTCGCCGTTGCGATCAACGCGATGCACGTTTGCCTGGTGCAGAATTGCCAGTCTGACTCTGCAATACAGACGTCAGATGTCTACTCTGCTTAAGTGATGGATCGAAGTGATCTGTGGATCAATGGCATTGTTAAGCTTTTAAGATCCGGTGTGTTTCACAAGTGTTCTTCTGCTAAATAACGACTGGCAATGACAACTAACGACCAACTACTGACGAGTCTAGACCCTCTCTAGAAAAACAACCTTACTAGCGTAATCTGTCGTAAACGAATACTGCAGCCCAAGATTCATCAACATCGACCCGGAAAACGGACCCTGTCCATCAACGCGATACATCGCCTGCCCATCCAGCCCCTGCAATTTCACTCGTGGCATCGCATGGTTAACGAGAGGCGACAGCTGAAAAAAGAACAAGACCGCCTCGTTCCCGTCCTCGGAAATGAACAGCGCCGCAGGCCAATTCGACTCCTCTGGTAGAGATAACCGCCACATATCGCCGTTTAGCACGATCGGGTTGACTCTTTCCGCGAGCGCGATGAGTCCGGGTATGGCCTTTTTCTCGTCATCTTTCATCTCGCTAGGGACAAGCTCTAGCCCAAACGAGCCGCACATCATGGCGATGTGAGCGCGGAATGTCAATGGCGTAGTTCGTCCTGTTTGATGGTTCGGGACAGACGAGATGTGGCCGGCCATGGAACTTGCTGGGTAGGCTATAGATGTTCCGAATTGGATGAAGATGCGCTCGACGGCATCACTGTCGTCTGATGTCCAGACTTGCGGGAAGTACTGTAGGATTCCTGGGTCGAATCGTCCGCCGCCGGATGCGCAGCCTTCCCAGAGGACATCGGGGAAGCGGCTTGTAAGAACGTCAAAGACATGATACATTCCGAGGATATAGGCATGATTCGCGCTTGGAGATGGTATTTCTGCGAGGCCCCGGTTGTGGTCCCATTTGACATATGTTATGTCGGCGCCGTTTAGGATAGTAGATATAGAAGTAATAATATATTCCTGCACCTCCGGTAGCCCTAGATTCAGCACGAGCTGATTTCGCTGCTCGGTTCGGGGGTACCGACCAGCATGCAGCACCCAGTCGGGATGCTGCTGATACAAACTTGACTGAGGATTGACCATCTCGGGTTCGACCCAGATGCCAAAGCGCAAAGTAACCGACGAATTGGCCACCTTGATCGCGGTGATTTTATCAACCAACGGCGCCAGCCCGTCCGGGAATCGATCAGGGTTAGGAATCCAATCCCCTAGGCCAGCAGCATCGGACGTCCGCGGGTAGTCTTTGCCAAACCACCCATCGTCCATGACCAGGAGCTTCACGCCTAGGGCCGCTGATTCCTCTGCTAGCTTGATCATCCGGTCCTGGTCGATATTAAAGTACAGCCCCTCCCAGCTATTCAACAGTACTGGGCGGTCTTGTGGACTAGTCTTCATAAGGTGGTTGCGGTACAGCCGGTGCAGAGATCTGGAGATTCCTCCGACACCATTGACCGAATACACCGAGACGCATTCGGGCGAAGTCAATGTCTCGCCAGCCTTCAGCGACCACGAGAGTTGATTCGCTCCGACCGAAACGCGCGTCAGTCCCTGCGAGCCTTTCTCAACGTGGATTGTAAACGATCCGCTATAGACCAACGAGAAACCCCACGCTTCCCCCTGCGACTCGGTGGTGGAGGGGTGCACCAGGGCTAGAAACGGATTGTGCAGGTGCGATGAGAAGCCAGTCATGCTGCCGAAACTGCTAAAGTCAGTGCCTAGTTGAAACTTCAAGATAAAAGAATGAGACCTCTGCACGCCGTAGTCCACCTTTCGTCTCTGCCGGTGCGCCTCCCTTGCCCAGTCCCCTCTGAGCCCGATCATCTCAAACTCCTCGACTGGGAAGTCCACATTCAAGCTCGCGAGTGATTCAATGGTGACACTCTTGTCACTGCTGTTAGTAATGCTGGCACTCCGCACAATAACATCCAAGTCGGAGAAAACCGTATACGTCAACGCGGCCTCCAAGTCACTGTACTCATCATACAGGCTTACAACCAATGTCTTCGCCTCTTCACTTCCAAATGTGGCCGGCAACCCAGACAGCCCCGGTTTCCCATCCACAACCTTATACGAGCGATACTTGAACGCAGACACGGTATGCCCCTCCGCCTGTCTAATCCTCACCGCAGGAACGCGAAAGTCGCCGCGCCCGGCATCGGGAAACTCGCGGCGGACGCGATCTGGCATTCCTGTCCAGCCATCGACAACCGGCTCAGGGTCCGTCGGAATTGGACCCGTTATGGACCCGCCAAAGTGGTCGAGGCGTAGATCGCCAGTGTCTTTGTCGACGTGGAAGCGGTAGGAGACATTGTGGCCGTTTAGGCTAAAGGAGTGGCCGTCCGCGGCAACTGGAGATGTCAGCGTATTTTGAAGTCGGACGATTGGGCAGTAGGAAGGCTGCCCTACTCGTTTGAGTTGCTTCAGTCATTTTGAGGTGGGCGAGCATACTTTCGCTCGTTGGTATGTGGAATAATATATGTGTGATTCAAGCAACGTCGCTAACCCGAAGCGCCACGGGCAGCACTCCGGTTGGCGTGGATCCAATGGAGAAGGCCAAGATATAAGTTTAGAGATGGTATGATAGAGAGTGACTATAGTTGGACGCGTAAAGATACATAAAAGACGAAAAAGTCAAAACAAAACGAACAGGAAGCATTACCACTCAACATTCCTTGCAAAACCTGCCATCAAACCCGCGGCTTTGCGTCCAAGCTGCCGAGCCTCGTCGGTGATGCCAGGGTCTTCACATAGCTCCATCATCCTCCGCTGCCAACAGTTCCAACGGTCCAGCCCATGTTGAGGTCCATGGTAAAGTGTCTTCTGGTTTGTACCACTGTCCAGAATAATTGTTGAAATCCTGCTGGTTCACGACCATGGCGTAGTAGAGACATTGTCCACTACATATAATCCATATGGCAGCGTGAGAGATATGGGTACTCAACAGTCGCTTAGAGACCTCGGAGGAGGGCTGCTCCAGGGCCTGCCTCATGGTCTATCATATTCCCATGGCTGTTCACAAACCTCATCGCAGAGAGCCGTGCCTGAAAGGTGACAGCGTTTCTCTTGCCTTGCGGTTTGTCAGTGTACGAGTTTGGTATGAGCAACTAGGGTAGATAAAGCACGTACGTTCGCCTGATCCCTGGCAGCAGTGTTCGAGAAATGCACTGAAACCCCTGCGATTACTATTTCCCAGTACCTTTTTGAATCTCTTTGTTTGTACCAGGCCATAGAGAAGATTGGCGAGTTTCAATTGCGCCGGATGCCAATATGGAATCTGCTTCGCTAGCTCCACTATTAGGCAGACCATGTCAACGCGAGCGTACTCGACCTCGAATTCTGCATCAGGGGCTGTTGGCTCTTCTCTGGGCAACTTGTCGTACAGTTGATGGAAGGTGGGCGAGGTGTGATGGTCGTTGGTACTCAGACATTGCTTAAGGGCCTCGAAGGCTCCGCCTTTGTATATTGGCCCCATCGCTGATGCGGATCATCTCCGCACATGTCGATCTCGGGATTCAACGGCGGCCATGTAGGGAATGTACTGGCGGTCGCTGTTGAGATATTGGCCCAAAACCACGGCGACTGACTTCCGGGAGACATAGTTCCGAATGAAAGTGCATACCTGTTGATTTGGTCACGAACTGCAGGAAAGCCTGTCTTATATGGACTCAAAAATAGCTAATCAAATCCGTCCACAAGAATCCTATGGAGGAACCAGGCGGGAAAGTGTTCAGAAAGAAGCCAAGCCAAGTCAGGGCTCCCGCGGGCTGGCAAGAATTCGGCAAAAGCCTGGTGCAGCAAATTCTATCACAGGTCCCACTGCGAGCAAGCGAGGAATAGCATGGAGAGAGGACCCACGCCTATGGAAACGGTGAATGCGAATTCGCAGCTGAGTACGACCATCTAGAATCCCTGATCGGACCGCCAAAGCCATGACCCCCGACCCCGGATGTGGATGGTTTCCGCAGTTCTGGACTTCAACTACAACGATCAGAACGAAAACGGACAGCCGAACAATCCCGCCATTGATCCCAGGCCAGGTCGCTACCGACTAGTAATCGACAAGTACGGTAAGCTTGTTAGTATGGCGTGCCATGCCTCACGGGCTAGTGTTGCAAGAGGCCATATAAGCGAGGAGTAACTTCGAAAATCTCACCGAGAAGAGTGAAAGGCGAAGCCCGTTTATGAGAGCATCGGTGACTTATGTAATTAGAGTCAATGGCATCGAGCGATTCAACTTCCCCGGAGCTTGGTTAAACCAAACCCTGTGGGTTTCTGTGTTCAATCGCCTATCCGCCGTGGCCGAATTCTTCTACAACCGCCAGTAGACGCGCCAAAGAAGGCAACCAATATTCCGCCGTAGAGGAGTGCAGCACCTTGATTTCTCTTTCCCTGGCCCACCGGGATATGGGAACTTCTTCACCCAGCAAAGTAAGCGTCAGCCACTCCGATCAACTGGGCAACCGATTCCTATATCCATTGTTCCGTGCGCCCTAGCCCCGACTCAAGTAGGAAGGTCTCTCCGTTCCCAACCCAGATAGGTCATCCATGTATTATATCTGTCGCCTCAGTCCTGACATCGTCTACTTATAGCCTCGCGAATTCTGTTTCCTTCATCCAGCTCAATTCCAGTCACCTTTTTAGCTATTTGATCTCACACGGCATCAACATCCACAAACATGACCACCCTAACCGGCATCCTCGTCGCCCTCATAACCCCCTTCACAGACGACAAGACACGCATCGACGAAGCCCGCCTAGAAACACACATCAACCACCTCATCGCCTCCGGGACGCACGGCCTCGTCCCGGGCGGGAGCACCGGCGAATTCACAACCCTCTCGCTCCCCGAACGCAAGCAGCTGACGGAGCTATGCGTGAAATTCGCCGCCGGGCGCGTCCCCGTCGTCGCGGGGACAGGGAGCACATCGACGACGGAAGCCGTTGAGCTAGCTGTGCATGCTGCAAAGGCCGGCGCGGCGGCGGTCATGGTCGTTCCGCCGTTCTATGACCCTGTTAACCTGGAGCAGTTGACTGAGATGTTCTCGGAAATACATACGGCTTCGGGGTTGCCGATCATGTACTATAATATCCCCTCCGCGAGTGGACTTACTCTGTCGCCCGCTGAGATTGCTGGGTTGAGTAAGGTCGGGGTTAAGTGGCTCAAGGACACATCGGGTAATGCACCCGCCCTGACAGAGTTGATCTTCGGACTCTCGGACCAGATTACTTCATTTAACGGGTGGGATACACTTACCTTTTATGGTCTTGCGGCAGGATGTCCCGGCGGTGTTTGGGGCGCTGCGAATATTATCCCTGAGCTTGCGGTGGAGTTGTACGAGGCTGTTAGTGTGAGGGGTGATTTGGTGAAGGGTCGCGAACTGTGGAGCAAGGCGTGGCCGATTTGCAAGTTCCTGGAATCGCACAACTACGCGGCTGCTGTCAAGACGGGAGTTGAGCTTCGGGGGCAGTCTACCGGCGGGCTGAGGAAGCCGTTTGCGTTGTTGAGTCCTGAATTGCAGGAGGAGCTCAAGGGGTTGTTGAAGAATGCTGGGGTCAAGACTATCTAGATATGATGTACATGAATGCCAATGGCTGTATGATTGTTATACTTGTAAGGGATTAACAGAAAAGAGGCCATATCTGCCTCTCCTGAATAAACGTCGTCCAAGTCGGCATTGGCTCGCCTCTATTTTTCTCCAAATGCTCGTCCTGCTTCCGCCACAGATTGACCATAATCTCCCTCGCGGCACTGAATCCAGCAGGGCCGCAGGTCGAGATGGCATTATCAACCCACCGCAACACCGCATCTCTCCGAGAAGCCGTGAGCGCCTCGCAACCGGCAATAAATAAAGGCCAGGCAGCTCCAGGCCCGGTTCGCTCCTCCTGTGGTAAAGCAGCGGTAAACTCCGTCAACGAGGAAATGACACTGTCGACATGGGCGGCCATGATTGCAGGATGGACGCGGCGGATGCGACGGTAGAAGAAGATAACTAGCGCCGAGTCAAACGCTCGAAGCATATGTCCGTGCGGTCTCGATTGATCCCTTGCGAGAGCAAGATCGCATGAACAAATCAGATTCTCCAGTCGGACGCTGCGTCTGTGCAATGTTTCCCATGCTTCCAGACTCGTGTTGCGGCTGGATTTCTGCGCGATGCGAAATGTCTCCATGACGTTTGCTAGCCGCGTCGTCTGCGAGAGCAGGCTCAGCCATGTTTCTGGGATTCCATAGACTTGTTTGTACAAGGTGTCCGAGAAGCTGCGCGAGTCTTGCAAGTGGATATCATGTAGCCCAGTTTGAGCATCCTTGGGCTCGTTGATGTTAAGATCGCTATCTGCATCGTGCGCCTCTAGACGTAAAAAGTCATCGAGTCGGGGGTTTGACTCGTCGGCAACAGCATCAGAACGTGAACGCTGAAAGTTTGAATCCAAAGCTTCTAGGAATGAGCTAGACGGGTTGTAGTCATGCAAGACATAGGTACTCTCTCCGACCAGCCGCAGCCAGGTGTAGACGTGATGCAACAGTCGCGACTTTTGTGATATGCGGTGTTTCAGCAGGCCACGTACGCGCAGGATGTACTCGGCATTTACCATAAAGCTTCGCGCATGTTGGTGCTGCCCGGAGATGACCTATACGGTCAGTTATGCCGGGGATTTATTGGGGCAAGCTTACTGTATACTGGATGAGACAGCATATAGCCATCAGCTGATCTTTATACTTTGCTCGCTTTGGCTCTCGAGTTTCGTACTTTAGCGACTTTTGCATATGTTCTCTAGCCTGTTCAAACATTTGATAGGCAGCCTGCTGCCAGTGTTCGGCTGAGCCATTGAGGCTATGCGATGAGGGTAGATGAACAGCGGAACAGGCCAAGAGTCCATACAAATTGGCAAGACGGGCATGGCTGATCTTCTGGGAGCCAAGGATCGTGAGGTCGTTAAACGTGGCCATTGCCGAAGACAGATTTAGGATTCTCCACGGAGACTTGTCACCAAGTGGCATGATCACCATCTGCGGCACAACGCTCTCATTAAAGTGTCGGAAGAGGAACGGGGCATCTGCCAGCGCGGCAGCATCGAGGAATGTAGAGGCCATTTCGTTGGCGCTGCGGGGAGGTGTAATCATGGCCGTGCTTCCCTGACCCGGTGGATTGGTCTCGAGAGCAAAGGCGTCAGGTACGGGGTCAGTACTTAGGTACATGTCAAAGTCCAGCATGGATGGCTGGAAGAACCCCGGTTGCTCGGGACTCAAGCCCAAGATATCGGACCAGTGCAGAAAGTCATCAATATGCGAGGGTGAGCCATTGTTCAGGGTGGGCAGATCAACCTGGTTTTGAGGCACGGCATTGTCAGGGGCGGTCGGCGGCGGGCTGCAAGGGGCATTTGCAATCTCCCCATGCTGGGAATTGTCGCCCGTGGGCTGTTGCGGCATATTGTGCGACGCATCAGGCGCAAAGTCCAGGACGCCGAAAGGACCGACAACAAAATCGCCCACGGGGGGGTGTTCGGGATCACGGGTTTTGGAATCAATCTCAGCCAAGGAAGCGCTAATCGAGCCGGAGAGAAGGTTTGTGCCTAGAAACGTGCTCATGGACTCTCTTGAGCGTTCTGGAAGGTCAGCAGATTAGCAGAATAACCCTCCTTGGGCAAAGTCTCTCACCTGTATAGAGATGTCGACGAGTCCCATGCTGATCGGCGGCCTTCTCGCTGTCATCACTACTGCGCATCCACCGTACCTCACTAGAGAAGCCCTCACAGGGAACCTTCAAGTTCCGGCAAGTGCGACAGACAGGGCGCTTCTGATCGCACTTGACATGGCGGCGGCGGCAGGTGTTACACGCCCCCAGAGTGTGAGACCGGCGGGGCCGGGTGGATCTGGCTGTCATTGAAGCAGGAGAGCAGGCAAAGCACGAGGGGTTCCAACTTCCAGGGCGATTGACGGATTTGGCATGCTTGCGGGTGTGAACCAAGCAGGCCGGGGATGGTGGCATCAAAAGAAGAAGGGGAGTACGAGATCCATGGAACTGTGGGCGCGGGGGTTTCCGGCCATCGGAAGTTCCTTCCTATTTTGTCTTGCCGTGTGGAGCTGGGGTATGGAGTATAGGTTTGCTATCAGTCTATCAGTCTCCAACTCCCTCAGACTTTGGCTAGCGACCTGCGCAGTCTTCGGGAGGTCCTCCTCCATTAGTGGAGATGCCTTCACCTTTGCTTGCCATGATACTCTCCAACCAACATTTTCTGCCCCGGTAGTGGTTTTGCGGCCTACACCGACACGCTTCAAACAGGCCCTACATCAAATGGCAATAAGAAAATAGCAGTTTTGGAGCAACCTATGTTGAGGCCAAAGTCTCAACTACCTATCCGCCGGCGCTTGTTTTTATTATAAAGGTTTTTCCTCAGCTAAAGTTACTCGGGGCGAGTCATATAGAGTGATTTGAATGCCACGATAGGCTGTAGATATGGTCGCAGCGTAAGCCATGGACCGGATAAGGCTAATTGGGCTAATTTGGGTGTTCACACAAAGCAGAATTCCAGTGTCAATACGCTCGAGCCATCTATATCATGAGCTGATAGATGCTTGGGGCTCTGGATTCGGTCTGTCGGCCAATGATTGAGGGACTCAAAATTTGTTAGACATTTGGTACGACATAATCAAAGAGCCCGGGAAGAAATGCAATCAGTAGTGCTGCAACTTCAGGTTAGGCCTCGCGATCGGTACATTGCGAATCGCTCTGTGGCCGCATTTGCTGTCACTGCAAAGCAGGTAGGCGGTTCCGAAAGCTCTCTTCTCCCGGTAGTTGCAACAGGAAGCCAACGCCGTAGGAGTATAACGACGGCCTCATTTGCCCTGGGCTTATCATACAATATCCTAGGGTTTTGTGTCGGTATCTTAAAGATCAGCGCTGCTCAAATACTTTCTTCCCCGTCAATTGAAGTCAAGGAACACACAGCAATACGACAAACATGGCCCATCGAGGAGAGAGCTACCACCAGGATGTATCCTGCATCGCCGATCTCAAGGCACTGGGAAGCAGCAGACTCCCGGCGATGGTGAGAGGTATGTACAACAACATATCATGGACGTCTTATGCTGAGATGTCCAGACTATTACAATGAAGGTGCCATGGACCTGATCACATTGCGCGATAACGAGGCCGCATATGACCGATATAAAATCCTCCCCCGGGTTCTGATCAACGTTGCGACTGTCGATACGAGTACCGAAATACTAGGAACAAAGGTATATACTTTGTCTGAAGCTATCAGAGTACGACTGCTAATATGTGTGTGCAATAGGTTTCCCTCCCCTTCGGCTTCAGCCCAGCAGCGTCGCAGAAACTCGCCCATCCAGACGGTGAACTCGCAACATCCCGTGCAGCAGCTAAGTTTGGAATATGTATGGGTCTGTCGTCTTACTCGAACTACTCCCTAGAGGACGTTGGTGCACAGGGACTCGGCAATCCCTACGCGATGCAGATGTGCGTTTTGCGAGATAGGTCATTGACGCTTCAATTGTTGAAGCGGGCGGAGAGTACGTACTATCTTGTGCTTGGCAGCAAGTAGCAATTGCTAATCTCTGTAGAGTCCGGATACAAAGCGCTCTTCCTCTCGGTCGACGTCCCTGTGCTGGGCATGAGACTGAACGAGTTCCGAAACAGCTTTCTGCTGCCGGAGGACATGGAGTGGCCGAATATCCTTAGCCATGGAAGTGACCTCTCGAACAAGACAGATTACGGTATGCTCGACCTCCACCATTTGATACTTGAACTAATCGTCTAGACCCGAGTCTCGACTGGGAACAGACGATCCCATGGCTGCGACAACACACATCAATGCAGATCTGGCTAAAAGGAGGTTCGTCTCCCTCCCAGCTCAGACACCCTACATCCATTGACCATTGACAAAAATAACAAACAGTCTGCTCCCCCGCCGACATCGAACTCGCAATCCACTACGGCGTCGACGGCATCGTAATCTCCAACCACGGCGGGCGCCAACTCGACGGCGTTCCCGCGACCCTCGACTCACTCCGACTCTGCGCAGACGTAGCCCGCGGGCGCATCCCCTTAGCCATTGACGGCGGAATCCGACGCGGGTCAGATATCTTCAAGGCGCTTGCGCTCGGCGCAAGTTACTGCTTTATGGGCCGGATTCCGATCTGGGGTCTTGCTGTTAATGGGCAGGAGGGTGTTGAGTTGGCGATTAAGATTCTAAGGCAGGAGTTGAGGATTACGATGGCACTTGCAGGGTGTAGGAGTATTTCTGAGATAAGAGAGAGTCATCTTTCGGTTTTGCGGCCGGATGGGAGGCTTTCGAAGCTGTAGGGGTTTCGACAATGAGGTGCTTGAATTCTTCCCCAATTAGCATATATTCTTTCTTTCTAGCAATGAATTTGATATGGGATTCAGGTTCTACTGGTAGGTAGCACGTCGCAACATAAGCTTTGATATCCAATTTGGCCAAAGCTCCATTACGCAGATTGAGAAAGACTTCAAATTTCTTTGAATAGAGCAGAAGCGACATCGTTAGATAACAAGATGGTAATGCATCACACCATCGTTTGGCTTGCTATCAATAGCCCAAAGCGCAATATACAACTCAAACAAGTGAACATTACTTCTAACATGACCCGTTGCTGCGCTACGCATTATTCGCACACGAAAAGCTCGCACTCGACGGATCATCATGGATAGCCTTGCCAGAGGCATACAGACCGAGCCCACACTGACAACATCCATTAGCCAGGAGCACAAGGAAGTGGCAGGCGGATAAACATACCATAACAACTCCAACAACGAAGCAAAAGCAATTAAGGCAAGTTAGAGCAATCTTCCTCGGCGAGGAAAACCACAACCCCCTATTCATGAACAGCCAGAATGCACCGGGGAGGCTGAAGCTGAACCAGCTGGCGAAGAGGGCGGTCTTTCACAGCTTAGTAACCCTTAGCAGATTATGAGTGAGGTAGGGTTAACGCACCATGAGACTAAGCAAGCTGCTAAAAACAGGAATAGCAGTTGCAATAATCCACGCGACAACCCACAGGGCGACGGCAATACCAATCCAGGACCCGACGGCCATGAGGTCTCGCTTGTGCATGCGGTCTGTGCCGGCGAAGACGCGGGTGTATATTGACTTGCAGGCGATATGACCATTGATAACGCCCGCGATAATGATCTACTACAGTTAGCAGCGAAGAAGTCGCCAAGGGAAAATGGACGTACCGTTGGTAAAGCGATTCCATATGCGACCTTTGAGACGACTGGATTGATAGAGCCAAGTGCGGGGGACGCAACGTCTGCACCGGCATAGTAGTATATCACCACTCCAGCCACGAGATACAACGAGATATCGATGGATTGGAGGAGGGTGAGTGCTTTGGGGAAGTCCCGCGGTTCTTTCAGCTCGGCGATTACGTTGAAGAAGGCGTTGTGACTCGCTGGGACGTGTTAGTGCATAGTCCACATATTGGCTCAGGAATTTGCGACCTACCATATGACAAGATGATGTTCAAAGCAGAGGTAAAGCCAGTGACGAGGCTGGTTTCAGTTGTTGCTTTGACGGGTCCACCGGGATGTTCGATGCCGATGGCAATCATGGCAATCATAACAGCGATGAAGATACTGATGAAGGCTGGAGGAGTCAGCTCGATCTTAGGATGTTCTTAGTCGATACTCACAAGCCAAAGACAGCCATGACATATTCTTCATTGTCCGCGGCAGGGAGAAGATAAGCGAGACAATAAGGCCAACAACCCCAAAGACAAGCGAGCAGGTAGCGTGGTTCGTCAGGGTGTTCATAGCCACGGTAAACGTCAAAATGTGACTAGCCATCAAGAAAATCAAGAAGAGCATCTGGCCGCCAAACAGAATCTCACGGCCAAATCGCCCCATGAGGACCTCGCCGGCGTCAGCCATACTGATAACATGCGGATACCGCCACTTGAACTGTCCGATGACATAGCCTGTATACGAGGCGACGAGACCCATAGCAAGGAGGATGACAATAGCCGGTACGAGACCCAGCCCGGCGATGGCTTTCGGGATGGAGAGGATTCCGAGGGATATCGTTTCGGCGACCATAAGAAGGCCACATTGCCTGTAGAAGGACCCGGTCAGTAAAGTAGAGCACGGACTAGTAGACGTTGACAGCCTTACCACCACGTAAGAACTTTGTACTTGACTTCAGCATGTTCCTCGTCGCCAAACACGTCCTGCCGATAGGGCAAGCTCTCAGCCTTTTGTTCGTCGATGGGCATGCCGGCGTTCTCCTCGTGTGTTTTCTCGATCTCGTTGTTCTCGATGTCGGCGTTCGCCGGTTGGGCTGTATCTGAGGTATGGGGAGACATCGTTATGGATCAACCTGACTATCGGCATATACGAGAAGAGAGGATAGTAAGGGTGTGACGTTGGGTCAAGATGGTGTTAAATTGCAAAGTACGACACGAGCAAGACACTATAATGGAAGCCGTGCAAGGAGGAGGAATGTGAAGAAACAGGATACCGGCAGCTGCACTGATATTCCCGCCGGCCAAACGTACTAACTTATGAACAGTCACCGGGGGCGAAATAGGATTACCAGTGGAACCTACAGGACTTGGAGGGGACAGATAGGCAGTGCAGCTACGACACCCAGCATAAGCATATCCCAGTCTTATCTATGGGTCCTGAGCAGAGTCAGGTACCAATTGGCTACTAAATAGTCGTGGTTATATCATAGATATGATCTTACAAGCTCTCAAAAAGCATGTTAACTAGCTTGTCGTAGTTATTCTCGTTTTATCTCGCTTCATCTACCCCGGATCCTGTCCTTCTGGTCCTATATTGCGGCCATACTCGGGACTCCACGATATCCAGTCCGGGGAAACTCCTGGACAGCAATTCCACCTCCACGGGGCAATGAAACATAGCTATCTGGGATTGGAGGGTTTCTATTTCTCTCTCGTAATTGATATTCGTGAATCTGGGGCAAGCCTGACGTCGACACAACCTTATCGAGGAAGAACTTGCCTATTGTGCGCATAGCCACTCTAAACTATTTCAGGGGCATTGACAAAACGTTCATCAGCAAACACGGATAGGATCCCCTACTCGGTGCGGGATTTGTTTCGTTACTGGGTTCAACCCAGTTTGCGGAACCGCTTCCCTATTAGAGAACCCTTATAATACTAGGGCTGGGCATCGCGCTTGAGTTCCGCTACGAGGTCCCGTGAGATAGGAGGTACTGTCTGATTATAGGTCGTCTAAACCGACCGATATCATTATCTGTGTAGAAAGCGATGTTCTCGGTGGGCATTAGCTTTGCCATTGGATAGGTCCCCCGCGTCTTGAGCTCTCTCGAGGTAGAATTGGCGCCGGTATTTTCAGACGATATCGAAGTCCAACCGGAGAGGCCAACCTTGGTTAGTGCGCTTGCCCATGGCTTGCTGATATTTTATACTCAAACATAAGCGTAACCCTCTGACACTCCTTTTCGAGGGTTTCTACTGATCAATGCAAAGTGGTCCGATATCATCTCTTAATTGTGTTCCAATTACCCAGGGCCTTTCCGAATTAGTAGGGTAGTGTAGAGCATCTCCCTCGAGAGTCAACAGGAATGGGAAATACTTCGTAAGATGTTCCAATCTTATATAACGATAATTATCATAGTTTCATTTCCTGACCACACAGGCAATCATCAAATCCCTATAGTTTGTTCCCCATATTGACATGCACAGCCTTAACCTGGGTATAAGCCTCAAGGCCCGCCTCTCCCAGCTCACGCCCGATTCCACTCTGCTTGACACCACCAAAAGGAACCCGGGGATCACAGTCCTGACTACTATTAACCCAGACCATACCGGCCTCGATCTCAGCCGCCACGCGGTGCGCGCGTTCAAGGTCTCGAGTGAAAACTGCTGCACCCAGGCCATATGTTGTATCGTTCGCACGCTTAATCGCGTCTTCTTCGCTGGCGAATGGCAGGATGACCACGACCGGGCCAAAGACTTCCTCGCGGACAATAGCTAGGTCGTCATTTGTGCCTGTGAAAACGGTAGGCTGAACAAAATAGCCGTTCTTATTCTTTTCGTCAAGAGGTGAATGGGCGGACCCGCCAGTAACAACCTGAGCTCCATCTTTCTTTGCGGCCTCGATATAGCCTAGGATCCGGTCGTACTGAGCGCGCGTCACCTGCGGACCCTGGAAGGTATTCTCATCCCACTGATCGCCGATCTTGGAAGTTGTCTCAACGGCTTTCTTGAATTGCGCAAGGAATTCCTGGAAGATATTCTGGTGGACGTATATGCGCGATGTCGCAGTGCAAATCTGGCCTTGGTTCGACATAATCCCAAAGTGTGACCACTTGACGGCCTGCTCTAGATCCGCGTCGGGGAAGACGAGTAAAGGCGATTTACCGCCAGTCTCTAACGTGATGTTCTTGAGCGTCCCAGCGGCAAGCTTCATAATCTCCCGGGCTGTCATGGTCGACCCGGTGAACGCGACTTTATCGACCAAGGGATGTCCAGCGAGAGCAGCCCCAGCCTCACGACCAAACCCATTAATAATATTCACAACACCAGGAGGGAATCCCGCCTCCTTGACCAGCTGCGCGAAGACCAGGATACTCAAAGGCGTCTGCTCCGCCGGCTTAAGAACAACCGTATTACCACACGCAAGAGCCGGACCAAGCTTCCAACAGGCCATGGAGAGAGGATAATTCCAGGGAATAATCTGTCCGACAACGCCAACGGGCTGACGGATGGTATACGCGAACTTCTCGGGCGTCGTGCTAATCGTCTGGCCAAAGGTCTTGTCCGCCCACCCGCTGTAATACCGAATCGTACCGATCGCTTCGACGAGGTCTTCGTTTAGCGCGACGTGGTAGGGTTTTCCTATGAGAAATGGCGACGTTAGCTGCAGGTACGTTCCGCCTGGAAGGCCTTGCAAGAAACCCGTACCGTTATCCCAAGCGTCGATGGTCGCGAACAACTCCTTGTTCTTTTCCATGAGGTCTGCAAGACGAGCCATGAGCTGGCCGCGGTCGGTGCCCGGTAGCTTCTTCCATGATGGGTGCACCAGGGCCCTTTTGGCTGCGTTCACTGCACGGTCGACGTCTGCTGTGCTAGCGGCGTGGACGGTCGCGATGGGCTTGTCGGTTCTGGATTACTTCTGTTAGTTCTATCCTGCCTGCTCAGATATGGGCGACAAACGCGGGGTCAAGAGAGGTAATGGTCTGCCCACTGGACGCGACGAATTCATTGTTGATGAAGAGGCCCGTGGGCTGGGTATAGCGGTGGCCGTTTGGCGCAGCGAGATCAACGAAGAGGTCAGTCATAATGATATTAGAATAGGATATTGTCTGTGAGTACGATGCAGTTGTCCGTTCTCCTTGGGTCTTATTTGAGCTTTGTTGCTTACTGCGAGGTGCATACAGGGTCGGAAGTACCTTTGCTTTTGCTCCGTGTGACAGAAGTGGAAAGTGATTCCGATTGTTCGATCAGGTGGCCTCGCACCGAGGCGCCGATTACTGCTTCACGACTACCTATGCAGAGGAATCTCGTTGTCTCGGTATGCTCAGTTCTTGACAGCGAGGCAAGAAACCCTAAAAACTCCGACATCAGACTTCTCCTTCTACTGAGGAATTGCTATAATGCACCCACTCACGGCGGCGCTAAGCTATCTTGGGTTTAGACAGGGCTGGATGCAAACTAGTGTGGTAGCCTCACGCGCGGTTTAGACGACCTCTGCATCAAAAAGTATGAGTTCGCGAGAGAAGATGATTACTGCATGGCGACTACCCCCGGCTTGGGATCTCACCCAAGGGACATTGGTACTCGTATCATCCTGCTTCTTCACAAGTATGGTGTCATTGCAAGGCATGCGTCACCACGGGTCCCGCGGCTCCCGCCGAGCAAGTCCAACTGCAGCCGGGCAGAGAAAGAGTTTCAAATTGAATCATTCCCTGGATAGATAGCTGCGCCAGCTGTGAAAAGAGGTATCTCAACGACGATAGGGATTGGGGAACGGCCAGCCCGGTACATTCGGCTCCAGATTACATTCTGCTGCACCACCAACTCCTCACCTTCACATCTCTCTCCGAAGCCTAGGTCGCATATAGCCTGCACTTATGGTAAGCTCTAGTCGCGTATGTCGGGTACCGAGTCTTCTTTATGCTGCATTCTGCATTCCACCGATGAGCCGATGCAACCTCCCCCCCCCTTGACGTAGGACTCCGCCGTCGATGATGGCTCCAGTTCGGAGTACTTAACATTGCGGAGTGTATCACGGACTATGGAGCTCAGGCTGCAGCTCAGCCCAACAATAAGAGCAGCCGAGGCAAGGGGATAAGCCTTATACTATTGCTGGGCTCCAGGTGATTTCAGAGTCAGCGCTCTCATAGGTACGTGTGCAAGCTTTTTGATGGGACTTCCATCTAATGAGTGGAGGCAGACAATCATCCAGGTCGTGATCTGCATAACATGCGGAGCCCACGCGCACCGACATCCGACGACCAGATCCGGGCTGCCCGGCTGAATAGTATCTACAACCTCTACTAGATACTTCTCTCAGTCAATTTTCCTGCGTAGGAATAGATCGCCGACCTAGACTTCCAATGACAATAACCGGGCCTCGCCAGCAGGACCATTCGGCCCCCGCTTGCACCAGCATGGAGCGCCCAAGAAGCGTATAACAAAAGCGGATCCGGCCGTCAGTTAAGGCACATTGCTTTAGAGGTGCTCCCGGCCTCGAGGCTCAAGGAATGCATTTCAAGTGTCCCTAACTAGCCCTGTATTGTGCGGGTGTTGATAGGTCTTTCTCAAGAAGCGGGTAACGCTGTCCATGGTTCCTGTTGAACAGTAAGCCCGCTTTCCTTCCAAGTGCTAACTTTGATACGTACCTTGATGAAGAACTCCAGCCTATCCGGTACCACCAGAGAGCCACCATGTTCAGGTTTAAAGGACTCTATTACTAGTGACGTGAAGATCACTACCCTGTATGCGTCCGTTTCTCACGTTCGCAGATAGGAAACTGGCTCGTATGCGTACAGAGCATACCAGAATGGCAAATCCGTGACGTCCTCCGGTGTGGAGCCACTCAGATTACTGGCGAACCTAAAGGATTTTATATTAGTGGTTGAGAGCAGGCAGCCAATCGAATGAGCCAAGTTGTCATCCGCCCAGGTATATAGAGGTGCGCAGGGCCGTCCGTGGGGACCTGGAGCTCGAGGAAGAGAAACAAGCCATTGATCCTTACCCCATACACGAGCAATGAAGCCTGCTTTGATTTTGTCCACTATTGCCTGCGCCCAGGCTTTTGCACACAGCGTCCCCCATCCACTTCCTTGGTCCGGTCCAGGCCCTGATGCCGGTATGCCTCCATGTCCATATCCATATCCGTCCATATCAAAGTTCAGACCTACCTACCTCCCTGTTACCACCAGAAGCTAAAGCAACCAAACCCAACCAGTCCGAGCCCCCTGCCCGATGCTCAACTCACTCGCCAACCACGGCTACCTCCCACATAATGGCAAGAACATCATAGAAGCACGCACAATCTCCGCGCTCAACGACGCCCTGAACATCGATGTCGAACTAGCACAGTACCTCTTCCAAGAGGCCCTAACCACAAACCCCGATAAAAGCGCAACCACCTTCTCGCTAAACCACCTCAGCCGCCACAATGTACTCGAGCACGACGCCAGCATCAGCAGACAGGACTACTATTTCGGCGAGAACGACAACCACAGTTTCGACGCGGCCGTCTTCGCCGAAACACGCAGCCACTGGCCGCACCCTGTGATTGATATCAAGGCCATCACATGACTGGTTTCGGGGCGTCCGACCGTTCAGACAAGGCCACCTCACCTGTAACCTGTGCTGGCTGTGACTCGGGCTTTTCTCCTTCCAGAGGCCCAGTGGCCTTCTGGCAATGAGTCCCTATATGTCCATACTGGCTTCTAAAGAATTGTCAGACCTTGCAGGTTCGGTCGTAGTACTCACGGACAAATATCTGGGCACCAAACACGCCCTATTAGGCCTACTCGTAATCCTAATCTGGATAGTATGCCTATTATTTGCAAGTTTGCGTGCGGTGTTATCACCTCCTGACCGTTTCATCCTTCCCTTCTCCATCCTCTTATTCTAACACTCAGCCGACGACATCTCTATCCATTAACCAAAATGGCTGACGAGGGAACTGCGCTCCCGAGCATCGCCGAGATCGAAGCATCAACCGATATCCTCAGCGACCCTAGCAGATCGGTCAAGGTCGTCCGAGTAAGAGAGCGCTTCGCGGTCAAAGTCGGCATCTCCATCGCGCCGCTGGAAGCAGAGAACATGAAGTTTGTGGCTGCTAACAGCAACGTTCCTATCCCAAAAGCTTACGATCATTTTGTCGACCCGGAGACTCAGAAACGATACATTATCATGGATCATATCCCCGGTACCCATTTGCAGAAGTTAGCGCCGTCTCTTCCAGAAGACCAGAAGAAGACAGTCAGCAAACGCATCAGTGAGGCACTTGATGAACTGCGACGTATCCCCTCCCAAGGGTACTTTGGGAACTTGAACCGCACGCCTTACTACGAGGGCATTCTCTCTACGCTTGATCACGACCCGAGCATATCTGGTCCCTTCGACAACGAGGAACAATTGAACCAAGGCCTCCTAAAATGCTTAGGGCAAAGGGAGTCGCCGCATTACGTCCGACTGCTTCGTGAACCGATCCGACGTACACTCAGGGGACACAAAGCTGTCTTCACCCATGCAGATCTCCAGCCGAAGAACGTGATGATTGAACAGAACGTAGTGTGTGCAGATGGGAGTCCAGATTATCGGATAACGCTACTTGACTGGAATCTGGCTGGCTGGTATCCAGAGTACTGGGACTATTGCAATTCGACGGTCTACTGCCAGGGAAAACCCGACTGGCTTGAACTAATTCCGGATATCTTCGATGAGTATCCAGTGGAATACCTCATGATGCGAATCTTCTACACGTCAATGTTTTACTGAAGACATGTCCAATATCCAATGGTCAACTTAAAATGAATGGAAAAACTAAAAACAAGAATCTCAACCGCACTTACTAAAGAGACTTCGACAAAGACGAGATAGCCCAGCTACCTCCCACCTCCTTGATGAACACTTGTATACATGGAAGCAAAAGTAACGAAAGCCAAACGCAAGTCTCAAGAGAAAGGGAACTCAAACACAATCTGAGGGCAGTCCGGTAGATCTGGCCTGATTCATTAACGCTTACACTGATCCTTGATTAGCTAACGATGCCCTTACCAGTTTCAAGACTAGGCATGAAGCTAGGAAAGTATAGGGCAAAGGAGAGCAAGACAGAGGGCTATTATAAGAAACTTAGTAATCTATCCTGGGAGACAGGTAAATTAGGAAAGCAAACTATGGTGATACGGAAGTAAGAGACCACGTGACATATAGTGGCTTAGCCACACACTACTCCAACTCCTGAAAGCTCAACCCCTCATTGTATCTAACAATCAATCAATCAATCAACGATCTATCGAAGAGAGCTCATCGCGGGCACGGAGCCCGGACGAGAGAGCCCCTGGCATCCGCTCCTTAGTAGGCTACGTATGTGTAGCTGATACAGCCTCGTTCTGTCCTTCTTCCCCTGTGCATGCATATTTCATAACACTCTCTAACTTTCTTTATCCAAGAAAGTATCTAACCTCCAAACCTATAACAGGTACTAACCATGGCTAATTATGTAGAACTCAGAAAAACGCGCATTAGACAGTCTTGCTCGGACTCGTATGCTTGAATCTTTCTCTTGCCTCCCTAGTATTACCCGGCGCTCTAACCACCTTGCAGTTGAGGAACGGGAAGATCTGATTCTATTGACAGTCACTTATACCCAAGAAAAGTCATTATGAGTCATGAGGCTTCCACGGTTGTGCCATGAATTAGACATGCTTTGCCAAGGGCCAGGATACATTGTTGGATACAGGCAGGCGCTGGCATGAGAGACCCGAATCCAATCGCCAGTTCCAAGGCCAAGTGCACAACTGCAATAACAAGGTAACTATGGACTACGTATGCATCAAAGCCCAGCGATCCTACAGATCGTCCCCCAGCTAAACGGGACCAAGCTCGAAAAATAGAAGCCGACCAGACGGCGAGACGATCGCAAGGCCGCCGTCGCGGGCAATAACATACTCGGCCTGATAGTTTGCAGGCAACATAAGTATTTTCCGGCTCTCCTGCACAGCCCAAGGCCCATCAATAAACATTTTCGGCGGGTCAGCTGGAGTCCACGTTGTACCTTCACCGGCGTCACCGGCGCTGGGACGGAAGCAGGCTAGATCGAGTCGTCCCCTATCGGTTTCGAGCGTTTGGTTGTCAACGAAAGATAGGTTATAGAACTTGCGGGCTCCTTGATACCTTCCTAGAATGCTGCCGGTGGACAAATCCCAGAGCAGGATTGTAAAGTCGTCTGATGAAGTCGCCAGCAAAGTGCTGTCTGGCGAAAATGCCACCGCGTCGCTCAGATCTGAAGAGCACTCCAGTTCGTTGACCAGTTGGCCCAAAGATACATCCCATAGCCTGACCGTGTTTGAGTCGAATGCCACTGATGCTAGGAACTTGTGATTTGGTGAAAATGTCAGATAGTAGACCATTTCATCTTTCACCCCGGCCCAGGTCAGTCCAGCTCCTGTGGATAGATCCCAGATGCAGATGGTTTCGTCGGACAACGCAGAGGCCAACAACGTATTATCCGCTGTGAAGGCCACGTTAATAATACCCTTCGGGTGGTCTATGAGAGATTCCTCCGAGACACCGGTTTCAGGATGCCAGGTATGCATTTTGATGGGCTCATTGCTGGGCCGGGCTTCCTGCATAGTGCCCTCCTCTCCCACCGTGACCAGCCTACCGTCAGGCAAGAATGCTACATTTAACCATTTCCAGCTCCTATCAAGCGCATGTACAATTCTCCCGGTGCGGACATCCCAAACAGAAAGATCAGAAAACCTGGGCCGACATACGAAGAATCGCTCATCGGGCGAGAACCCCATAACACCCGCCATCCAACCATTGGTCTTGAAGTGTAAAACGCAGGCACGGGAGGTCAAATCCCAGATTTCAACGCGAGCGCTTGAGAAAGCCAATGCGATGAGATTCCCTCTTGGCGACAAGTTTATGGCTTCGATCTCGCTGCAGTCAACGTTGGTTGTCTCGCGCGCGTCTGAAGTAGCAGTTGCGTCCCAGATGCCGACTGTACCAACGTTGGACGCAGATGCGATGAGTTTGCCGTCTGGCGAGCCTTCTACTGCGATGATACTGTGGTCTGCGAGGCTGAGCACTGGGGCGCCAGTTGCCACGTCCCAGATCTGCACCGATCTGTCACTTGCTGCACGAAAGACTCGAGACCCGTCTGCAGTGAAATGCACACTTTTCGCAACCTTGTCATCATCCTCCTCCCAGTCCCCCTTGAGAATCTGCTGCAGTGTCCCCGTTGCAACATCCCAGATACGCACCGACCCATTATCGTATTTCGCTGCCGAAGCGAGACGCTTTCCGTTCTGCGTGAATGATACGGCGTCGACATTCCGCAACTTTCCCTCAAACCTCTCGAGTACTTGTTGACTCTCTACATCCCATAGGCTGACGCCTTCCTGCCATAGACTTTCCTCATCTGAAGGGCCGTCGCCTTCACGCCACCGTTTGTATGCCAGCAACTTACCATCCGGCGAAAAGCAAAACACACTCAACCCTAAACTCGGAAGTTCTTGCCGCTTCTCGAGGGAGGCCTCATTCAAGCCTGAGAGATAGACACTGTGGCCATCACCATCAACCCACGCAAGCATACTTGCAGCCGGTGAGAATAGGACTTTCCCAGTGCGGAAACTGTCTAGAACAAGGATTTGAAGTAGTACACCGGTCAGAGCATCCCATAGATAAACTTTGCCGTTACTCGAGGTCGAAATGAGAACCTTGCCGTCGGACAGAAATGTCACGCCATGATCTCGGTCCCGGTCCCAATCAAGTATTTCCCTTTCGAGCACTTGCAGCACAGCTCCGGTGCTGATGTCCCACAAGTAGACGTGGCCCTCCCAACCCCCGGCTGCCAGCAGGCTACCGTCTGGCGAAAAGCTAATGGATTTAACCCATTGTTGAGTTTCCCATGTATTTAACTGTTCCCCTGTAGAAACATCCCAGAGTCTGACGGTATGATCATGGGATGCGGACGCTAGACTCTTTCCATCTGGAGCAAAAGCAACGCAGCTCACGGCGTCTCTGTGTCCTTCCAGCGTATGCAGAAACGAATGCCACTGTGTATCAACTGCAGGTAGCTGTCGTACCCAGCTCGGGATGAGTCCAGAAAACAAGCGCCTAATTACGCTTGTCTCGGGTGCGAACATAAGCGCCGAGGAATACGCCTGAAGCGGCGCGGTTGCAATCATGGTTCTAAAAGCAAGGGAGAACCGCATCGCGTCATATACCAGCTCGCGTACTTCGGAGACCTAGATATACAAATTTAGCCTCTTGGAAGTAGCATTCGCTGAAGAACCATCTTACGGGAGAAGACATGATATAATCCCAAAGTTCTCCAATCTTCCGCACACCGGCGCCACTCTTGCCGAGAAGAGCCATTACTTCGAGCCAGTGGAGGAAGTGTGCCTTGAGAAATGCGTGGATCTCTCCTCCGTCCTCCGGTTGCATCTGACTGGCTCGCAGGTGGTCAACCCAGTAGACACATGCGTAGTAAAGGTCGGCCGGAATGCATTCTGTCACCAATGACGTCTCCATCTCAGACGCCAGTGCCCCAGGATATCCAAGAGAACAGATATTTTGCCGGAGACCGCTTGACATGACCTCCAGGCAACGGTGCAAAAGTGTCTCATGCTGTTTGACCTCGTTGATGAGGAAACTGTCATCAAGGCATCGCTGACTGTCAAGCAGGAAATCCCGGAAAGATAAATGGAGAATCTTGACCGGAGTCTGGTCATTTTCAGGCAGGGCAAACAGTGAATGTAAGCCCTGTAGCGTTTCTTCAATACTTGCCTGTGGTGCGGCGAGCAGACTGCTCAGCGCCGCTACTCCCAATGGTTCGAACAGTATGATGATGCTACCAACAGACTGACGGAACAGATCTGCCAATTCTTCTTTCTCCTCCTCGAGAATATCTTCCCCACTGACAGAAAACTGTAGGATGTGGGTATATATCTGATCGAGGCTTCCCTGAGGTGAGGTGCCGGCAATTATGCTGTCAAAAATCATGCTCAACCGCCTGTCCAACTGAGAACGCGACCTTGCTCCCCCCAGAAAGCGGCAAGCAGTGGCTGCATAAATAAACAGTCCATCCGCTTTCTCCACCAGCTTCGTGAAATCCTCTGCAGTCGGCCAATCTTCTGCACCCAAATGTTTTCCCCTGATCTCGGCCAGCTCATGCTTCATGTAGAGTGTAATGTCATCCTCGCCTGTTTCAGCCGTCGATATCTTGTCGAGTACTTCCTCCTCAACAACATCATACAGATTCTCCCGGATCCCAAGACGAATGTGCACTTCCGGCCTGCTGGTGATATACACCCTGACTCTGATCTTCCTGAAATCTCGAACCTGGCTCATCAGCTGAAACATAAGTCTCAGGTCTCTCTCATTCTGACACTCATCCAAGGCATCCAGCACAAAGATCAAGACTATTGGCATCAAGTCTTGTTGTTGTTCCCATTCCAGGAGAGGTTTGAAGACCAGATGCTCCCACTGTCTACTCAAGGACTCATTGCCGATATTTGGATTTTTAGCGACTGCTTTGCAGATATGGTCACGAACATCAGGAAGCACATCAGCAAGCGTTCTGCTCATTGTAGAGAAGACCTTGCTTGCGTCATTCCGATCAGGCTTTGTCCTGTCAAAAAAGAAGCTTGCCCCAAGGCAATAAGTGTTGGGAAGACGGTAATCCGGTGCCACCAGAGGCGCACCGTCGCGGCATGCTGAAGAAAGAGGCACCGGGAGAAGGAGAGCAATTCCCATTTTATTGTCTTTTCCTTTCTTATCTTCTTCATGAATATCTTGCAAGTGTTATTCGCGTCTCATTGGAGCTTGAGCTAACCTGTGAGTATCCAGTTAATGCCCTAGGCAGAATATGCAGAAAGCCAAGCTTGCCAACTATCATCGTTCAACCTCATGAGATTACTGGCTTAAGGAGTCCCCTTCAAGGGCATGCTATGCTCGATATCTCCAAACGGCCCCAGGGTGCATGTGCCTGAACGCAGATCTATTGCGCAAGTCGTAGGGCATAGTTCAGCACGGGACTTTCTAGCTATAAGCATGAAAAAGCCCTGTAGGAGGCGGGGCGAGGCTTATTCTCCGTGCTTAGCATAATGTCTCTGGCACTGTCCATACTATACAGCAAGAGCGGGAGGTCATCAGCACGGACGGACAGAGCGCCCATGCCCGGAATGAGCGATGACCCAAGGCACTGTCTCCTGGCGGCGAGCAGATCTTGGCTGGACGCCTGTCAGCGGCCCGCCCCCGCCAAGTCTGTCCCGCTGCTCTATAAATCCAGGCGACCCGTGCCCAGTCATGGGTTATTCTCTCCATCGACTGCAACTCTTACCTCCGCCACATACGCCACCACCTGATCCCTTTCATATCTGGCTATGAAAAAGCTCCGCTTCTAACGTGTGCAACGAGCAGTGACGACGAAATGCTCGCCCAATTGGACGTCAATGTCTTCTCCCAGATCCGGCTCCTCCGCGCCGTTCTTCCCTCCATGCGTGCCCGCAGATCAGGGGTCGTCGCCAATCTCGGCTCTATCAGCGGTGGAACGGTTCCCCCGCTGCGGGATCCTACTGTGGCTCGAAAGCTGCAATTGCCATCTACACTGAGTCCCTTCGGCGCGAGGTCGCGCCCCCCCCCCTCCCCCCCCCGACCCCCCCGGTATAGGCGTGACATGCATCGAACCGGGGTATTTCCGTACCAACTTGCTGACCACCAGCGGCGAGCACAAGGTCACTGCGCAGAAGCAGATCTCTGTCTAACATGCTGGCACTCAGCAGATTCGTGATGCGCTGGCTACTTATAATCTCCACCAGCCTGGTGACCCCGTCAAGGGGGCGACGGTTATTGTTGAGATTCTTACAAAGACGGGTCGTCGTGAAGGGCGAAGCTTACCTGGGAGGCTTGCGTTGGGACGGAGTGCTATGGCGACGATTGGGGGGAGTTTGAAGCGTGAACAGGAGATGATGGACACTTGGAAGGAGATCATTATTTCCACCGATTGTGATGATGTTTTGTTTAGCGGCTTGCGTAGTGGAGCAACCTAGTGTCATGGCCGGTGGGATCTCGTGTCTTCCTACTAATACCCTATATATCTTCGGAAAGGGCGATGTCAGGGTTCAGGGTATATACCATACCTTGCAATTATCGCTCACGGAGACCCTCGTACCGCGCCTCAATCAGATCAACTCCCTTCTCAGCCATTGCATACACCATCCCCATAATCGAATTGCTGACGTGGGTTGGCAAGACGCTCGCGTCCACACAAGGAATCCTCTGTCCTGATGGCAAGGAGGTCCTCATCCACCACCAATCCCAGTTCACATGTCCCTCTGCGTGTTCGCTGCCCATTACCCGGTCACAGGCATACTCACGAGCCTACTTCTGAGCTGCTAGATCCATGGCTCGACATCGGCCGCAGGCATGCCTTGATCTGGTCTCACATATGTCCTGACTGGAAGATCTTGTCTGCGAATGTCACAGCGGTTACCATTCCTCGTATGTCAGGAACCCCAGGTCCACGGTGTGCAGAACTGTCAGATCCTGGTCCTGGGCATCAGCACACCCCCGCGAGATGGGGTACATGGATCTGACCACGAGGCCTCGATGGCCCTAGGGATTAGAGCCAAGCTCGAAGAGAAGTACTGTTGCCAATTTTTTAAATGGCACTGGAATTGCCAATATGCGTTGATGGGTCCATAAGTTGAGGTATATTGAAACTGTTCACGTTGAGGCTGTTGACAAGGCCAGCGGCCATTCGAACGTTACGAAAGGGTTCTACTTCCTACGCTTGGAGATGCTACTTGCTGAGGCGAGTTATCTGGGCGCGGTACTTTTAAGCCAATGCGTATAAAGATCCCATAGAGGGACTGCTTCCGCAGGATGTTTCCCAGTTCCTACCTGCCTTTCTATCTGGAGCATCATCGCCAATGCAAAACGACCTACAAGGCCTACTGACCGGCACCGTTTGTGCCACGAGAAGCAGCAAAGTAGAGAGCCAAAAAGAATGTTTGTTTATTGTCAAGTGAGCGAGGAGAACTAGAAACACTACTTCTAACCCTCCGGAACAATCTCTCTCCCAGTGAATTCCGAGCCCCATTGGGGGGCTTTTCAACCACCAAAAATGCATGGATCTAGTGGGTGCAGATGCAGACGCTAGAGAGCTCAGTCAGTATTCATAGGTCAGCAGAATGGTAAGGAATCCTACTTCTTGTCGTTGCAGTAACCACCATGGTAGGTTCCGTCCTTAAGGCACTGTATATCCATTAGTAAATGGCTTGAAGCTGTTATTTGTAGGAACACATACAGATGCGCTGCAGGCGGCATCACCAGCACCCCAGATGTCACCAATCTGGCAGGAGGAGCGGGCCACAAGGTTATCTGTGGGAGCGGCAACGGTCATGGAGCCAAAGAGAGCAACAGCGCTGAGGACGATGGTAGAGAACTGCATTTTGGTGGAGTTGTGGTTGAAGATGATTCTTCGATATTTGAATGGATTGGTAGTTTGTCTTGGTTGATTTTGCTGATGTGTTGATAAGAATTAAGGACAGCAGCGGGCATCGAGGGGGTATTTATGTTCTCTTCCAGGATATTGAGTCCAGGTGTGAAGATAAAAATGGAAAGAGCATCTTCACGTTGGATTAGGGCTAAAGCCATCTCATGCTCCGTTTTTGCTTGCCACGGATATAGATCATCGGTGTTCAGGCATATACGATGTCGATCAACGACAATCTTCGTATTCAGGCAGACCACACAGAGTCGAGTTTGCTGCGTCGTGGGATCCATATCCGGTCGTGACTTAGGAAGATATTAATATCCTCACCATGCAACATTGTCAAAACGTAGATCAAAGCTACAAACAGCAAACCTGCGCGAGATATGGGGCTGAATCGATTGGGGATACGAGGGCTGCGGCTGGGGATGTGCGGAGTGGCTACGCGGCGGCTCGTATAAGGCCCACTACCAAGCTAGCGGCAACACACGAACTGCCAATTAGGCTGCTTGAGGTCGACTATAAGAATGGATGTCTATCACTTCTGCACTGGTAACTCTGTACCCGCACTTCGTGTTGCTGTCCCATTGCATGACTCCCTTACAGAAGTGGGCTTTTTAGTTCCCAAAGGCAGCTGAGATTGAATACCGATGGATACTGTGCCAGTTCAGCTGGGGATCTATGTCGCCCGCTCAGCGATTCAGATCAACTAGTCTCCAATGGAAATGGAAAACTCGTGGCTATCACGCTGCTCGCAGGCATCAGGATGACGAGCGAAATCAGAAGCTCCGGAGGGCGATGCCCTGAAACAGTTGGAAGAGTGACTGAGTCACATCGTCAAATCATTCTTGGGTACGGAGTACACTTGCATAATTTCGGGACCAACATGCAGTTTTGGCAGAAAGCAAGGGGCCCTCATATGGGCATCAGCACAAGCAATCGCAACGAAATTTCTGCCTTCCGGGCAAGATATTGACCACGGTCCCGCGTCCCTCCGACAGAGCTTAATGTGTTCGTTGGGCATATCAACCAACCATCCACTGGGTGTTGTCAGATATGCATCGCCGATGGCAGGCTTATGAGGGGTTATACATGCATGTCGAGACTTCAAGGTCATTAGGGACGGGTCTGTAAGAGGTCCCTCTGGGTGGTGGATACTGGGATCCGGGTGCCGAGTCCGCTACCGGGGGAGTGAGACCTGATTGCGGTGCTGCAATGTTACGTCCTTGAATCCGCAAGGTATGATACATTGCGCGGTTTATAAACACGAGATCGGCGAAGACTGTTTAAGCTGCATAACCGGCGCTGTTCGAAGTCTGTACTAAAGGAATAATCGGACATCTCACACCTCGACTCCTGCGCGGCGGCAGCTCTAAATGGGTTGCTTTTTCCTGGCACCTGATATGGCGTGCGAGGGGTGCTTTTGAATTTAAGAATCTGCAGCCGCCGCCGCCGCCGCTGAGGCCCTTGAGTGCTAAGCACGAAGCCTGGTTTAAGAACCGTAAACAGGGCCACAGTGATATCTGGGCTGGTCGCCACCTGCCTTAGGTCAAGATCCCCTCCACCGTGAAATATGTCTGGACCTATACCATGCCGGCAGACCTGCATAATGTGGAGTTGGACCAGGCTCTATTCTAGACCAGCCGGCGTTGCAAGTACGGTAATGAGACTTCCGGGCATTGGTGGCTGTCAGTCTCGGATTGAGTCTACCACGGACATCAAAATCTATTGAGATCCAATTGACTAGGCCCAGCGAACCAAATGGCAGATCAAAATGCGGGAAACACAGTAATTATACTGAGTATCGGAAACAATTTTTTATCTCAGGATTTTTGCCCACTCGTCCCTACCACCAAGCTGACTTGCAGCTTATTTTTCAGGACCTTTATCCATCGACCATGGCCCAAGCGGTACTATAGACGCCAATTCTTATCCTTGCTGTCACGGGAGCCTCCTACTGTCCTGCAATCTACCGAGATTAACGATATTGGCTCCAAGAGAACTCCCGTCCACAAATTCGTCGCAGAAAGGCCACGTCTCTATGGGCACCACTGCCACCCGTTCTGTAGTTCCAATATCAGAATCGGCCTCCACAAACAAATGCCATATTATCATCCTTGTTATCACCAAATTCCTCTAACTAGATAGCGTACACCATTTGTTAGCTCTATTCAATATACAGGCCATTGGACCTCTGTTTGCATTAGGATATTCACATGCGAGGCTACATTTTTCTCTGCAGAAAGACACTCCAGGGTAACGGTGGCACCCTTCCTGCATAGGATAAATGGGGATCATATTCTTGTTTGACATTGACCCGTAAGATGCTAACTACATCTAACAATCATCAAATCATGACATATCCAAGAATCATTCTAGAACAGACAATCTATATCTATCATAATATGTACATTGAATCGTATCATACACCCTATCAAACCTCTCCTACTCCCAAATAGCCGCAACCAACGCATCCATCGCCGAGCTCTGTGTCGAAGCATCAACCTTGGCCGCATCCAAAGGCCCCGACCAATCAACCCCAAACCCATTCGCATCAGTGCGATCATGCTCCCAGAGACTATCCGCTGACGCATTAATCACCTTGGCATAGGTATTATTCGGCGCAATGCCCTGCAGAACCTTCAGATTCCGCATGAAAATCCCCTTGAACTGCATCTGATCCGCCGCACCGCAGCCATCTGGCTCGCACGACTCATGCAGGACGTCGTCGCCGTTAACCAGGGCCGCAATCGCACTCTGTGCGATCTTTCCAGCCTCCTCGAGATACATCGAGTTCGAAGCCGAGCCATTCGTCGCCCGGTGCAGCTCGACCAACCCGCCCAGGATAACCCCCTGGTTATACGTCCAGACTGTCGCGGCGTTGTTCTTGCAGTCCTTTGTTAATCCGTCGTTGATCGTGTAGTTCTCGTTGATCAGCCCGCTGTCCTTGAACCACGACCACTGCCGCTGCGCCCAGTCACGGTAGTAGTCCCTGTCCCCTTTGGAGGAAACGCGATTGGATAGCTGCGCTGCAAGCGCGAGGAAGAGCTCGTTTGCGATTGCGCCGACGTACACGTGCGTGGATGAGGAGTCGATGCCGCCGTCGTTGCATTTTGAGGGCCAGGAGTTGCTCTAATTGACAAGGTCAGTCGTAGCTTAAGTAATCGCAAGAAGAGGACTGACTCACCAAATGATAGAAGATCCCCTCCGCGAGATCCAAATAGTCCTCGTTCCCCGTAACATCATACGTGGCGATCCACGCAAGCCCCCACCACGCATCATCGTCGTACGACCCATCCAGCCACAACGAGGCGTTCGCTGCACCAGTCGGGACCCCCTCCTCCTGGGTGAGGCTGTGATACGCCGTCCCATTTGCAGACGTATAATACGCATCTCCGCCTAAACCAGGATACGGATTCGAGTTCGTCGCGGCGGCGAATGTATTCGCGAAAACATCTCTCGCGGTCTCATTGACCGAGGAAGAGGAATCGTCGTCCTCGAGACCGAGGGCCGCGAGGTTCGCGAGCGTCGTCATGCAGTTTGCGCCGTTCCACCAGCCGCATGTGTTCCAGATCCCGGTTACTGGGTTGTACCATGTTTGCAGCGTGTTGGAGGCTGAGATTGCGCGGGATTGCGCCGTCGATATGTTTGTTGCTGCAGAGGCGCGTGAGACCGCGAGGGCTGTTATTGTAAGGAGGGGGAGGAGCATCCTGCTGCACTAATGAAAAGAGCAAAAAATGGCGTGAACCAGAGCAGAGAGTGAAACGGAAGAAGAAGTAGGGTGTGAAGCGAGAGAAGTGGATGGGACGCATGTATAATCTAATAAATATACTGATATTACTTTTATTCAGTATTAGCATTCTCCTCAAAGACTTTATAGTCAAGAGCTTTTTATGGAAAAGCTATTAAGAATAATTACTATTAGGTATCTTCCCTTTCCATTTACCGAGCATCACGAACTTGATGAGTTTATTAATATTATATGACTCGTACTATTCAAGCCAAAGCTCCCCTCTAGCAGAACTCTTCAATAATATCAACAGAAGAATATCAAAGATGAACAGGAAACCCTACTCCAGATGTAAGGCACCGTCATTACCTGAGGTTCTAGCGACTACTGAGTGAGACGCCAGGTCAATGGAGACTCTGAATTGACCAATAGGAGACCAGTATTTGATTGCAGGTAGTACAGGAATACAGGAATGAATCGCTAAAGACCCAAGGGGGGGTGGTTCGCGATGAGCTATATAGGTGGTGATTCGGTGTCGAGGTGGAGGGGATCTCCGTGGAAGTCAGTTCCGACGGAGGAAGCCACCGCGGGATTCAGTTCCATTACCCAATTAGGCAGAGGTGAGGCTTGAGGATGGAAGTAAGGTCCGTGGCCATAGATGCCTGAGGTGTTGGTGGCACATGAGCAGCGGCTCGTGACACCTAATTAGTAACTATCTATCTTAGTAAATTAGCTAATTAAAGCTTGTAGATGTAGCTCTGTCTATAAATTAACTAATAAAAGGCAATATACTCTGTTTATAAGAATTTAAGTTGCTTTGTAGTAGGCAAAGTCAGGAATGACTACTGTATCCTAACCCAAAGTAATAGTAATGCATCTCAATTCAGAGATCAATTAGAGATAAAGAGCAATGATGTTGAATCACGGCAAATAGTAATAGCAATAGAAACGCTCATCCGTGTCGCATGCCCATACAGCAAGCCCAGTTACCATGTTTGTGATCAAGACCGCCATGATAGACTAATCACCACTTTTTGCAGTATATATATTAACAATAGTTGTCAGCAACCCCGCTAGCCTATTAAGACACGTTGGTCTATTCAGTATTGTTAGCTAAACAGTATAGATTTCATCCAAGGCCAGCTTGACTTACACGAAAAGTCGGTTGATAAGCCCGATATAATTGTCACATCGCCTCCAAAAGAGCCAAGTCATACAGGCCGCTCCCACCACCAGAAAGAAGCATGCAATAACAAGCACCGTTGGGTTCTGAACAGTAGGAATAATAGCATGACCAGTTTCACTTGCGCTTAAACTTTCGTCCAAGGAATCTGATTTCTGTAGCGAAGGAAAAGTCCCTGTTATAATTGAGTATCCAGCAAGAAGCACCCAGTTTGCTGTGCTCGGAGCTATGTTATAATACCAGGGTATATAGTCCAGATCAAGAAGCACCTGCATATACTGCGTTTTGATAGGTATGGTGTCGCTTCTGGTTGGAGTTGAGGACTTGTTGGGAGCGTCTGACACTGCGAACGGTTCCATTGCGAGATTGGTTTCGGGCTTAGGGAAAAAGCAGGAGAGAATGGTGGGCTGGCTCCATATTTATACCCACACATTAATTCGATAGTGGCGATTAAGCCGCTCGAGGAATAGGGAATAGGGATGCAGGCTTCAAACGGGTTTATTTCAAGCCCACTCTTTATAGACTTGAATGCAACCGCCTTCGGCGTTACAGAATATATGATCAGATTTTAGCAGCGCAGATATATTCCTGGCTATGTAAAGTGACTTTCTCATCTGGTATCTTCCGCTTTACAAGGCCAGATCAAAGGGCCTTTTTTTTCTTGAGCAATTGGATATAGCATCGGCACAGGTCTGAGGCACCATGATGGCGCGCTTATTTGAAGGAACGGATACTATAAGGATCACGGATTAGCAAAATTCGCTACTCTTGCAAACTACTCTTACCTCAAGAAGTGCTTCAGCTGTTGTGGTTGGAGGAACGTCTATGAGGTCCTCCGCTAATAATCAAACAGGCGTAGACGAGCCATGTTACAGACACCCTGAATATCCTTATTCTTCCCTAGAAGACCAGGCTTCTGAAACAACATTTGTCCAATGCCCACTTGATTTGTTAACTTTGAAGATCATGTGCTTGGGTCAAGGACTATTACCAATTCTAACATCGCCTTCACGCGTGATATTAACGTCGGAGCACTTGAGGCTGCCATAGAAGATGTTTAAATCTTTGTGAATGTACAGTAGACCTTGTAGAATCTACCAAAATAAGCCTAGAGCCATTTTAGACATGCGTTTTGGGAGATAATCACTTTTTTGTGCAAATAACAGCGACTTCTACCTCGCCAAGCCGAAAAAACCGTAGATATCTTCCGAACCTGATCCAACGTAACGCCCCACTCTTCATATAGAAAGTAAATATTTCCCTTGGAGACGAATACTTCGTTGAAAGCTAGAAAGCTCGGGTGTGTAATCTTGCTGAGATGCTGAAGTGGGATAACTTTCCAATCTGGGTCGTAATGACTAAGAAACCCAACAGGGGACCCATCCTTTTAACTCAACAGAGTCAATTTTGTTCCATGAGGGGTGCAAGCCGACAAAAAATCGGTCTGGCTGTGCATAAGGAGAGCCACGCCTGATTAAAATCACGGTTGGTGATGACGCTTGCCCTAGGTGGAGTCCTTGCTACCAGAGCTTCGAAAGCTTGGCTCTCTACTTGTGCTTACTTCTATTTAATTACCCCAGCCTGTTCTTGATGACTACTTCGGAGTCAGGTAGAAAACCTGCGCCCTATGTCATGCTGGTATACTAAAGGCCCAGAGCCAGACAGCCCCTTTAGCTAAGGAGGAGGCGGGGAGCTGCCGAAATTAGCCTATACGAACTGTCAGCCGTGCATGAGCGCGGCGTACCCACCACCTTACAAATACTCGTCGATTTCCTTCATAACAATCGCCATATGATAATCAGACAAATCCCGATACCACCTAAATAATGGCAAAAGAACTAAATGGGTTCGAAAATACCGCATACGCACTCACCGCAGAGCAAAAAGACCACTTCCTGCAGCATGGCTACGTCCGTATCCCCAACTGCTTCACCCCGCAAAAAGCAGAAGCATGGACGCGCGACGTCTGGATTCGCCTAGGCTACTCCCCAACCGACAAATCCACCTGGGCGAAAGAGAGAATCAACATGCCCCGGCACCGGGAGGAATCCGTCCGCACTTTCGCCCCCAAAGCCTGGGCTGCCATCTGCGAGCTGTGTGGGGGCCAAGACCGGATCTCCAAGGAGTTCGTCAATTGGGGTGATAGCTTGATTGTCAATCTCGGAACGGAGGAATGGGAGGGTCGATGGCCGGATCCCAAAGATCTCGATAATTGGCATGTCGATGGGGACTTTTTCGTGCATTATCTGGACTCGCCGGAACAGGCTTTGTTGGTCATTCCGTTGTTCTCCGATATTCACGAACATGGTGGCGGGACGATGATTTGCCCTGAGGCGATGCCCTTGATTGCGAAGCATTTAGTGAGTACGAGTATTTGGCCTTTGGCAAGGGAACGCATGTCTGCTGCCGGCTGGTCGATCCCTTCATCCCCCCTAAAAGCTGTATTCTCTTCCTCTTCTGACAACGTCTCCAGTACGACCACCCCGACGGCGTCTTCCCCATGATGACCCCCCGCGGCCAAGAGCCGCCGTACGTCGGTCACGAATTCTACTCCTCGCTCATCCGCCAATGTAGCGACTTTCGTGAAATGACCGGCAACATCGGTGATGTCGTCCTTATGCACCCACTCATGCTACACTCTGCCTCGCGAAACAGCCTGCGTACCCCCCGCATCATCACCAACCCGCCCATTGGCCTCAAACAGCCGTTCAACTTTGACCGCAGTGATCCGAGTCAGTACAGTCTTGTTGAGCAGAAGACTCTGCGTGCGCTGGGTAAGGATAGGCTGAGTGGGTGGAAGATTACAACTGAGAGGGAGAGGATTGTGCCCGAGCGGATGAAGGCGTTTAATAGGATGAAAGAGGAGGAGGATGAGAGGATGAAGATGGCTGGCCTCAAGGTTTACGAGGGCGTTGCGCAGTGAATAGACTAAGATACGAGGTAGGAGCGCGAGAATTGATTCATGAGCCAAGTATGTACGGGTCAAGTGCTATAGTAAGTCTGGTTAGCGGTGCTACTCTTGTCCTTTCCTTACCGATAGGGGCATTTTAAAAGGCGTTATCCAGACTGAAAGTAAAAACATGAGATGCTGAACCATCGGGTTGACGGTCCCGCAATGCACGTATGGCCACGCGGTGGAATGCATTATGGGGTTCATTTCCGTGTTGCAAGCACCCTGCCAGACATGAACTTGGGTACCTAAGGCGCATGTGCAAATAACGACATCAGCCCATATTTTTCGTACCCCAAATTACTAGGCTTGTCCCAGTATACGGTCAATGCCGACATTTATATCTGTTGTTTGAATCTGTCGACCTGAAAATACCGCTAAGAGTCAGCTTCAACGCTATATTCACCATTAGTCAGCGTTGTCTCCGTCATTCCTTATATCGTTTTATTTCCTCTTCTAGTTAGTTAGCTTTCATGTATTCAGACCAGTTTCACCGCTAGACTGGGAGAATCAGACCTTCATATTCGAGTGGTTGAGTACAAGTCGATACGCTCGTGGCCAGGTCCGACAGAATCCTACACTGCCATCAAGGGGTCGAGGGGGCCTAAAAGTCCCCTGGAGATGCTAATATAATTGGACTGAGGTTATCCAATGGCGTGAACTGCAACTCAGGCTTGCAGGCACACCCCGGCTACCCGATATGTTGGTGTCAGCCAGCCACACGAAATGAGGGGCTTAATATCACCGCCTGGACGGCCATGTCAGCATTCACATTCTGGACAGTCGAGACTTTAACCACTATGGATACACGACTTGAGACAAGCTTTCGGGTTGGATCAAGGCGGGTTTTGTCGTCGGCCTATATCGGAGAAAGCGTCGCTACAGCTGGCGCGGAGGACGAAGGAAGGGTTCGTGCCAGGGCAAGCGCAAGCTGGCGGGTCACATCAAGCAGGGACGACCCGTCGGACTTGATAATACCAGATGCCAGCCGCCGGGAAGACGCGATGATATGGGCCGACATTAAACAAGCGGAGTCAATTCACGACGACCCGACTGACACGCCCTTCACCCACTTTGACGGCACATGTGAGTGGATCGCGACTGATCCAATTTATCGAGAATGGATCACATCCGAGAGAGGCTTCCTCTGCGTCACTGGCTCCCCTGGTTCTGGAAAATCGTGTCTACTCTCTTGGATTGGCGCAGTTGGGCTCATCAAGGGAACCGTCTGGCCATCTGCGTCTGCGGAGAAAAAACTGCTAACTACCACCGCAAGCGGGAGCCCACTAATCATGTACTACTCAAAATTGCGTGGATCGAGCGGGGACTCGGTGACGGGCCTACTGGACTCGTTGCTTGTCAATATTCTGCTTGCCAGCCCACTGCTACCCCCTGGAGTGGCCTCTCTGCTGGTCGCTTCGCCGCGTACGGGCCACCTGCTCAGGCTTCACCGAGAGGATCCCCTGACGCTGAGTGTAGATAATCGCGGGGCGCTCATAGAGGTTGTGATACGTGTTGCGAGGACGAAGCCCATCTTCTGGCTTATTGACAGCCTTGATATAATGCTTGCCGACCAGGAGGTGGCCGGTGGGACGCAGTGGTTGCTGGAATTCTTGAGCCAGGTGATGCAGAAGGCCTGCGAGGAAGATGTGTCCCTGCATATATGCTACACGAGACGAGACTATCCGGCGATGACATCCTCGATGCTAAACCACGGCGCCGCCGGGTACTTCGAAGTGCGCATGGATGACAACAATATTCCAGATATTCAGAGAGCCTTCAGCCATTGGACAAAGGACGTTCATCCAAAAACCAGGGACCTTATACTTGATCGAGTCGGGAGCGGATTCCGGGCTGCCTTTGCCTACGCGGATGCTCTTGGGAAGGAGCTTCGCCGCCCCCGCACTGAGGGTGACGGTCTAACCATCCCGCCTATCCCATCCGTTGTCGGGGATATGTGGGAATCAATTCTCTCTCAGCTGGAGCCGCGAGCAGTAGGCTTGATAGAGCTCGTGGACACTGCCGAGAGATATCTGAGCCCCAGCGAATTTAGCTCCGTGTCCGACTTTCCGTGGGATAGAGCTAACCCCCCTCCTGACAACCCCGAGTTGTATAACTCCCAATTGATAACATGCACAAAGGGTCTGTTGCGGGTGGATGGCTGGAATTCAGACAATCCAGACACATGTCGAGTTGTCCTTACCCAGAAGTCGTTCGCGACCTATCTAAGGTCTTACCGGTGCCGTCGTGCGATGGAGCGCTTTTTGCGACCTGGAGTGGTGGATCCCTTCTCTCGGGAGGCATTACATCTGCGCTTTCTCAAAGCAGGCCTTGTAGCGCTTAAAGGATATTCTCTCAAATATCAGACAACTTGGACGGATCGATATAGTGAATACAGACGAGGCCCGGCACTTCCACTAGAGGGTGACGAAATGCCGTCTGTCGAGACTACAACGGAGTTCGCGCCGGCAGATCCGTTCATCACTTATACGGTGCAGTATCTAATGACCCACGCCAGTCAAATCCAGAAGATGGAGGAACTTAAAGATCTGTTTCGACAGTTAGATGATAGTCCCGACCATCACATACGGCCCAGCCTGCTCTCAATGTGGTGTCATCTCCATAATCACTGGCGCGGATCGCAGATATACGGGGCAGGCGTGACCATTTGGCATATCCTTGCACAGTACGACATGACTGAATACCTTTCTCAGGTGCCCAAGGAAGACTGGCACATCGCAGCAGAGACAGAAAACGGACAGACGCCCCTGCACTGGGCTGTCTATTACAACTCGACCCAGTGCGCGATTTTGATCCTCGACCGGATCCTGGAGGTCGAGTTTAACGCCAGGCTTAACGATGCACTGGGGACAGAGTCATTAGCCTCCTCAGATCAGAGGCTCATATATCTAGCAGATTGTCAGGAGGCACAGTACCAGCGGACCGCACTACACCTGGCAGCCGCAAAGGGGTACCTGGATCTTGTTTCCATATTGCTCGAGTACACCAAGTCCTTATGTGACAAGTTGGTTGACTCGTTGAAAGCCCAAGGAAGGGATCAGGATACGATCAGTTATACCATGGTAAATATCGATAGCTTCGACATCAATAGAAGATCCTCTGGTGGATTCACTGCACTCCACTATGCGGCTCGCTCGAAGCAACCTGGCATTGTCACGGCTTTGCTCAAACGTGGAGCGGACTGGCGAGCGGAGAGCAATGCAGGTGAGTTGCCCCTACAGCTGGCGATCCAGGTTGCAACGAGAGAGAAGTCACTGGACATAAAAACAAAGGAAGTTGTCCGCATTCTTCAGGCGGCCTCGTTCGCCGATGTAGGGCTGGCTAGGACTTCAAGTCTCAACGCAGGTTCTGTGGACGAGCAGTTGCTTGCCCAGAATGTGCAGTTCGATGGATCCGAGCCAACAGTAAAGCGGCTCTCTGTCGAGGAGCTCCTTAGTGAACCGGGCAATGTACGTAACGGTGCATCCGCATGTACCTGGATCCACCTTCCGGCGAACAATGTTGGTGTATTCCATGATCCCTCGCAGTTGACACTCACTAACCTGGAACTGTTTACAGATGGCGTGGGCCGAGGTACCAGATCAAACTGGAGAGCTACTCCTGCTTTGACTTAGTTACTAACATACTGCAGATTGTGCTCCTACTTGTCCTTGAAGAAAACGACGTACCGAACCCTGATGTTGTCCGGGAAAGGATCATGCGACGTGAGTTGTGGACAGATCGCCATATCAGGGGTTCCCCAAGATCCTTTCTATCGTTTATGCGCCCCGGATGTGAAATTCCCGAGTTGCCAGCTAGGATCAAGGAAGCCATGGTGCTATTTGTAAGCCGGGTCCATTGCCATTGCTGCTGGTAGTAGAGCTAACAAAGGGTCTCTCTTCCCGACAGATGCCGTATATCCACTGGGAAACACAGGAGAAACAGAACATACTGGAGAGCTTCTCCCTTTGCAAGTTCATTGCTGACATGGGCCCGCGAATGGTGCGTGGCTTCCTGTCTCAACTGGCAGCAGAACAACCAAGCCCGGAGCTCCATCAAAGCTCAAATACATACACCAGCGAACGGTGGAAGACGGTAAAGGAGGCCATTGATATGTATACTACTCTAGCCAACAATCAAAGGGCCAATTGGGACGACATACAAGACCCTGTTTGGCGCCGGGGGGTTCTAGCAAAGTGCATGATGTCTGCCAATGACGTTGATCTTCAACTCCTAGACGCTTATGCCAGCAATGAATTGAGCAGTCATCCTCTGCACCCGCGGAGAACCCTCGACCAGTACTTTTATTACACGCTCGACCACACAACCCGTCGGAATCAGGACCAGGTCGTGGCTCGCCATGGCAGGAAACTAGGCAAAAAGCAGCCGATCGTTTTAATGGTGGATCAGCTCTGGCTATGGCGTCTGGATAGTATGTCTTGCTGTATCGGGCATCCTCACATTATCTAACTCTTTTTTGCAGACGTGATAGTGTCCTGTTTTCCACAGCGCCGAGAATGCGGCCTGGATGACCCGGACCGTTTTGACAGGACAGATGTTTTCGAGAATATCATTACCAGCCTCAAAGCAGACCCAATTGGCACGTCAGAAAGAGAGGGCCCTATGAAGCTTGTGCTGCGCATCGTGCGAGAATGTTCCAATACATGTTTTGATCCGATGAAGAATCTAGACGACGATTTTAAGGTTCTGGATATCTTCAATAACTCCATCAATTGTATTGTAAGACTATCCCATCTCCTGGCCTGTCTGGCCTGACTAATATGCATAGGCTGATGACGAAGTCAACTGCTACGAGCGCTTTGTCGGCACACTTAACAAACCAGGCCACCATGACCAGCTAAATACAGAGTTCCATCTGCTCCGTGAAATCAAAGACATCCAAGAGGAGCTCGGTATGATGCGCCAGGTCTTTGAAGAGCAGAAGGGCGTGCTTTCATCCATGGCGGAGAAAGTGCCTTTGTCTCCCGTAGGCGACGCCCACGCAGCCGTCCTAGATGAGGGAGCACGGTATCTAGGCAAGATAAGCACCATGGAAAACCAGGCCAGGAGGACGAACGATTCCGTATGCCCCCGCATCCCCCTCTATTCCCCAATCGCCGATAAAAACAGGTGAAGCAATACCTAACCCAGAACAGATCAACAGTCTCATGGACCTCCGCCAACGCCACGCCAGCTTATCCGAGGCCCAGGCAACAGGCCGACAAGGAAACACCATTATGGTCTTTACCGTCGTAACTATCCTCTTTCTTCCGGCCTCGTTCATGGCATCATTCTTCGCGCTGCCGGTTGCGCAGTTCCCGCGAGCACAGGGAGACCCGGATAACATGGATCTTGCATACATTGTACGATGGCTGTGTATGTCCCACTCAACCCTTGCCTCTCCTTACTTGTCCCCCAGCCCCTCCGCAGTGTGCTTGTAACTAAGAAAAAGTACCTGATTCTAGTGGTCTTCACTGTCCCAGTCGCAGCGTTCTTCATTTTCATTGCGCTATACATCAATGAAGTGCTCAGTGCTTTCTCTCGAAAAGTGTCAAGTGTACACAAAATCATCGTGATGGTCCCTGAATTGCTAGCCATGATGAAACTAGAAATCCAATCGCTTCCGATCCGTCTCCGCAGCATGCTTGATTGCCTGGTCTTTGTTATGCGGCGAGCTGGAGCTGCGGATTCTGACGCTATTTACTTGAGTTATGAGTCAGAGTCAGAGACGGGGACTGGGACTGGGACTGGGCGCTCACCTGATGAGGAAGAGGCCGAGCCAAGCATGAGGCATAAAAAGAGGGACGTATTTTGGAGGAGAGTAAAGTCTGGGTACAAACGATGATACCGTGCGTTTGAATTTATGTCTCATAGAGGGATGGAAAAGCTGCCTACATACGGGAAATGAGGTGTGGGCTCACTGGACTATATGTGATATCTGTAGTTGACCTGTTGTTGCATGCCGGTCAGCATCCCTTCATGTGCACGCCCTATACTACTAAGCTGCAGACACCACACTGGACTCAACCCTAGTTAAGATCATAATCGGGAAAGCTGAAAGCATACTCCTGGGATTATTCTGTCGTGGGCCGGTTTCACTGCGGCTTCGCTTCGCAAGGCGATTTCCATCGCTGCCGGCGTCGGTAGCGGAAATGCCACGACGAACTGGTTTTCGCCCAAAGAAGGAGGCAGATTAGGGTATGATAGCTTATAGCTGTAATACTTCCAGATTTTGAGTTTTTAAATAATAGATAATCTAGCGGCGGAACATGCTGGCAGCTTCAGCTTGCTGCTGGTCGGAGTACCACAAGTGGATCCTTAGGTAGGTATTAGTCGTCTGTGATTGATGTACGTACAGTTGCTCTTTTTACCCCGGGCCATTCTATGAGCGTCAGCCTAGGTGTAAATTACTCGATATCAACCACTAATAATATCAAAGAATGAAGGTCTGTTTTCTCAATCTAGATGCAAACGGTGGTTTAAATACACAGATAATAATAAGCAAGGTTCGTGATCGAAACACATTCGGCATGACCTATACCCTTCTTATTGCGTAGATTATTGCCGAATACAATGTCCTCTGAGACATACCTGATGGCGTAGGCTATAGCGAAGCACCACGGACACCCCTCTCGGAAAGACCTGTGTAAAGATCGGAGCTGGGCTTTTCGTAGGAAAAAATTAACTGAAAGTTTTGACTTTTTTTCGCCCGAAATCAGCCTCTCATAGAGCTTTTGGGTTAGGACAGCCCTTGTACAGTGAGCGCAGATCGCACCCGCCTCGAGCTTGAAATCGTGGAAGCCCTCGGATTCTCCGACCTGCCAGTAAAGGCTCATGGTGCAAAACCCTGGATTTAACTCCAGACGCAGCAAGTGAATATGCTGCAGATGTAGACTTTGCTGCTCTGAAATTTCCTTCGGCTGCTCGGCCGAGCGGTTCAAATGTCGAGTGAATTTGCAGCACAGCCTCGCTTGATGCAGAGCCCGCTCACGAGACAAAATTGCGGTAAAAATATGAGATTTATACAATCACTCGCCCAGTTACGTATCAAGGCAGCAAGAGCCTCTACTGCTGATTCTGTTTTTGCGAATATCAGCACCTTTGGTAAGACTGTGCGAGAGTTATCACTCGCTAATCTGGATACCTACACTATCTGATACTGTCCAACTTGGACACAGGAACTGTGTTATCACTCTGCGTATAATCATAAAGGCTTTGTCGCAGTTGAGGAGGCTTCTTCAATAGTGTCAAAGCTACTTTGCAAACAACCGAACAATGACTTGGGCGTCGGCCGACATACTCCAGCTGCAAGAGTAGAGAGCTTGAGAAGCTAATTAATCTGGATGGTGAATGTGCCGACACGTAAGCAAGCTCATTGACAGGGATGTACTTGGGGGGCATCCGGTCAAGCTGTCTTCGAAGGGCTACCTAACCGGCCTTCTATTATTGGATGAAAATAACATAATAGTACCGCGACCTATTAGAGCGGGCCCTTCCTTCCCCGCGGGCTGCTAATGAACCTATGAGCTGATTTGTATGGTCAGGTCGTGTTTCTTGGGCGTGCATTCTGATTCTGTCTGTTTGTCGCTCATACTGGTCGGGAGGCCGTTAAAGACCGGACAGTTGCAATTGTGCCTTTTGATGGGGCTATAGCCTCTCTGGAAACTGATGGGAGATGGTATCCTCTTCGAAAAGGGCATCATGGAAGCAAAGTCTAGTCCACCCACTGGGCGAGCCGTGCGGCTTACAAGGCCCTAAAGAATGCAACTCACCCCTGATACGGGCCAGTCTCACCTTGATGTGAAAACAGACGCGTGCGATCTTAACTCAGGGAGACTGACTCGTTTCCTTATCGTGGTACTCGTTCTCCACCCGACCTTCCCCCCCCCCCCCTTCCTTGGGCATGGCTCTCCTAGAGTAAGCCCCCTAACGCGCCCTTAAAATATCCGCCTTATCGAGATCTTGCCGGGTATTATATTGTATGCTCTCAACATCAGGGTGCATACTCCCCGTCTTGAGGAGGGGCACCACCAGGCTCTGACCTCGCCTCCCTAGTAGCTACAAAATGCAGCATATGATTCGCAGCCGATTCCAGGGGATGATGTCTAAGTAGATTTCAGACCTACCAAGTGCAGTAATGCCCTTTGACTCTCTTTATTTTCGAGAACCGTCGAAGACTCATTGATTATGCCATCAAAGGCAGCTGTGTTTGTCAGTAATATAAAATCATCCACCGCGACGAGGAAAATGCATCCACCCATCGATCCTGCTACTCTTGCTAGAACCAGCCTCGCAACCATGCTAATCCCCCTGGAAGCCTGCGAGTCCGAGACCGGAGAACTCCTGAAGCGCTCAGGATACAAGCTGTCGGGAGATGATATATACGGCATAGTCATGGGATCGCTATGTGTCACTATTTTCTGTCTCGTAGCACTTTGCTGTCTCTCTTCGCGCCGTGTTAAACGTCTTGAGCAGCGGCAGCGGGAAAGAGAAGAGCAGCAACGGCGTCAGGCAGATCGTGAGGCATCAGAACCTGCTGTGGGAATAACTGCGGTTATTCCTCCTGAGCCTGCGCGTGTCCGCGAGACCTCGAGTCCAGGCCCCCGCCGAAAAGAATGAGAATGGTCCGACGAAAGAAGTTGATGTCGAGGATCTCCCACAGGCCCCTGCACCAGTTGCAGTCCGCTAGGAACAAGTTCAGTGTGCCTTGACAGAGATGACTATGGTTGTAATGCATGAGCATTACCTGTTTCTTTATTGCTACTTGCTTTCTGTTCTTGGTTTGCTCATTTACTTCTGGATCTGTTCACTGTTGCTTCTACTTGGTAGCACAGACAATTTGCACATCCACCTGGAGTCAATGAATTGGTGAGAAAACCATAGCCACAGTAATATCTTTAGTAACTACTTCTTCAAGTATCTCAACGAGAGAGTAACCGATTTTCTCAGCAGCCAGGGCTTCCCGCCACTTCTACAATCCCTAATCCTATACGAAGCCTTTCTTTACAACATGGAAAAGCAATGATGCTAGGGCTCATTGCTCGATCAACAATGAGTATTATAAGCAGCTGAAAGCGGTGGATTCTTTATTCGATGATAGTGTCTTTCAGTTCTTGTGAACTCCTTTTGACTTGCATGGACCTAGATTGATGGCTTTGTTTAGCAAAACCAACAATGGCCATTTTCCTAATCAAATTTTAAGTCATCCCTCTGCTGTGAATAGGATGCAATCAGTGTGAACTACAACCTGGTTTTGGCCATGTGCCTCTCTTCAGCGCCTATAAAAAAGAGCACAGCTACCTAATACGGGAACTTTTTCTCCACTCCACATATTTCGGAAATACACCAGAGCAGCCTGACAGCTTCTCTTTTTTGCTCCGCTGTGCTCCAAATATCATGATTGTGACTGTCGATTTGTAACACCATGTCAGCAGCACCAGACCACCCAATTCGTACGGCTGATAATAATGGATCAACATCGAAGGGGCATAACATTGCATTGATTGTTATTATGACCATCGGTGGCTTGCTCACTTTTTTCTGTTTGCTCATTCTGTTCTGGGCTGTCGGACGTTGCGACTGTAGTGGTTGTTGCAGCTGCGGTGATTTCTTGTCATGTCTGGAGGATTGCCGGGATGCCTGCATTGGGGATCACTTCAAGCGTCGGCGGCGATGGGACCGCTGGAAATCGCGCGGAAGCCGCTTGTTCCGTGTCTTCAAGAAGAGACCGAGACCTACCCCCGCTAAGGCTCCAGCTCCTCGGCCGCAGGATCCCAATGATCAGCAGGATGTACCGTCGGATACCGTCACAGTCCAGCCAGGGCATGTTTGAGGTCCTAAGCGTCTTCCCCAAGTCGAGCATCCCCCTGCGACTGAGAATGACAACCGTCCTAAGACTCCACCTGTGGCTGGAGACCGGGAGGACAGCCCGAACATCAAAGATTTTCATTGACGTCTTAGAGAGCCAGGAATGCCTTGTCCAGCTGAAGCATTGTTCTTGCTATAGACCTACTCGATGCTTTGTTACTTTCATTCACCGGGTCTGGGATGGCGATATTCATCAATCCCTGTCGATGGTTACAAAGGGGCATTTACGCCGGTGATACTTGAAAGCAGTTTATGTCGTCAATAGATCCATGTGTCGCAAGACTCGCTGAAGTCTATAAGGAACCCCGAAATTTCCTCGAATCTACTCCTCGTGCACCTGTCTTTTCCCAAGGCCCTGCGTTGTTCGATCTCCAATCTCAACGCTCCCATCCCATCACCGTTAACTGTGTGTCCATGACCTCAATCGTTCAGGATGTCTTCCGAAGGCAGCACCAAATGCGACTGCCCTCGAACCTACAAAGTAGACTTCATCGTCTTGACAGTCATATGCTCGCTCTGGGCTATTCTCTGAGCAGCATATGTTATCACTGTTAACTTGACACGATCGTACAGACGGGGACCAGGGGTTAGGGCTGCACGCGGGCTTCGCTCCTCGGCTCGCGGCAAATTGACAACCCCGCAGTCTTGATCCTTTCCTACTTAGTTAAATGACAAGCTTGGATTTCCTTATATTTATTCTTCTTTTCGTCCTTCCCCAGCCTCATAGACACCTGTATCCACCCTCTGGCTGAATTCCCTACTTCACACCTAGTGTGCCGACATGGATCTAACCCTGAGCAAACAGCGCCGCTGGACCTCATCGGTGACCTACGACGCCAGAAGCATAATCAGCTATAACCTGGCCATTGGCACAAATGGTCAAGATTTGAGACGCTGCTGGGAAGAGCACCCCGAGTTCCACGCCCTGCCAACATTCACATCGCTAGCTGTTATCAACATTATGGGGGAATTGACTCGCGACCTGCCCAATTTGCTACCTCTATACCAGCCAGAGAAACATCCACATGTCCATGCAGAGCATTACCTTGAACTATTGCGACCGCTTCCCACTGAAGGGACTCTTCTCTCAGAAGCGAGGATTATCGATGTCGTAGATTGGCGGTCTGGCGTTGCTGTTATTGTCGGTATCACGACAAAAGATGCGAAGACGAGCACTGAGATATGTTATAACGAGTGGACTTCTTTCTTTATGAGAATGCCAGGCCATGGCGCGTCAAAAGCCTCACCATCGAAGACGCGAGCAAGCACCCCCCTGCCCAGGAGACCCCCCGACACAATCGCCACCCACCAAACAACACCTGAACAAGGCGCCCTCTACCGCGCTGCAACGGGTGAGTTGAATCCAATGCATATTGATCCCGATCATGGGAAGGCTGCTGGGTTTCCGGGTCCGATTCTTTCGGGGACTTGTACGATTGGGATTGGGGCGCGGCACGTCCTTGATCAATTTGTGAATGGAGATCCAGCGAGGTTTAAGAGTGTGAGGTTGGGATTAAGCAAGCCGGTTTTTCCAGGGGAGATTATTCGGACGGAGATGTGGAGAGAGGATCATGGGGAGAGGATTGTTTATCGGCAGGTTGCACTTGATGGGAGGGTGGTTATCTCTCAGGCTGAGGTGTGGTTGACAGATGTAGGGGCGGGAAGGGGTCGCAGTCAGCTGTAGTCGATATACATGGTCCTATCGTTTTCTCCAGAATGTTCTGGATCTCCAATTCATATTTAACGATTAAAGTTTTCGAGGTAAGAGTATCGTCTTCTAGTCATGCACTGGAGACAAATTCACCGCATGGACCTGCAACAAATACAATCACGAGGGCCCTTCGCGTGTTCGGGGCCTTCATTGTCATAAACACACTCAATAGCCTTCCTAACAGCAAGCAGAATCAAGCCACAGATCCACCAACGAAAACAAACCCATAATCTCACTAAACCACCCGACAAGCAGTAGGAGGACAATACCCATGGTCACAAGAGAAACTACAAAGCCCCAGGTAAGAATCATCCAACCCGGCCAGAGGCACACCCCTCACACCCGTAGACGGCGGAGTGGGCACGGGCGCACCATATTGAGTACAAGTGCAAGGGCCGGGAGGGCAGTAACCGAAGTGGCAGGAGAAATCGCACAGTCCGAGATAGTTTCCTGGTCCGGTACCTGCGACGCAGACTTGACCGGGGCCGGGGCCGGTGGTGGGATTGGTTGGGACCCTGGTTGTTGTTGTTGGGCGCGTCGTGGTTGTTGTTCGTGTGGTGGTTCGAGTGGTTGTGGTAGTGCGTGTAGAACTCGTCGAGGTCCTTGTTGTTGATGCACCGCTGGTTGTGCGTGTAGATGAGGAGGTTCGCGTAGTTGTGGGAGCAGCACCCCAGCCAGGAGGGGGCGTGGGGGTTGTCTTGCCCAGGGACGGGGTTGGCGCGCAGGTTGAGACGTGTAGACCCATTGTCAGACTGTAGAGACCGGCGCTCTGAAGGGAGTCAATTGGGGCCGGCGGTAGGCTTCCCACTGGGTCAGGGTTAGATATGAAGGAGGTTCATATAAAATTGCAGCAGCGCTTACCATAAGGATTGAAGTTATACAGTCCACAAACGCACCCATCAATGATTGGCAGCAGACTTATGTCTGACCGGAAGACCTCGCCATTGCGACTCAGGGAGAATGCCTGAGATCCAATGCCCATTGGGACCTTGAAGGCACTCGCCCCAGCTGGCGCATCAAAGACCTCGACATTACCCCCAGAGTTGACTGTTACTGTAGCGGGCTCCGTCAGGGTAGTTACCACAAATACCGCGTCCTCCATCGTCTCCCAGCCATTGGGACGGCCGTAGAAGTAGTTTCCACTGCCGTTGTTGGCTGGGACCATGCAAGTGTCTGTCGCATCGCAGTTCACGTCTCGCGGCGCAGGGCGGTACCAGTAGACAAGTAGATCTTCGGTGATGTAGTTATCGACCGAGGTGGCTCCGTCCTTGTAGGCTGCGATGAAGGGTTTGGACATGTCCATCCAGCCGTCGTGGGGCCTGGTATCGTTAGCATCGATTGTGGTAACGGAACGAATCTAATGATATGTTGAGGCTTACATGTCGTTGACCCATTTAGACGCTCCATCGTCGGTATGTGGTGAGCTAAGCGGACCGATGTAGTGTGACTCGCCATAGTCATTCCATGTCACAATCTCAATGAAGCGAGGCCCCATTGTCAACAGCTGTTGCCAGCGATCATACCACAGAAGATCACCTGGGAATACCCAGTTCTTGCTATAGGGGACTTCAGGACCAAAGTGGGTGAAGAACCACGGAGAGGCGGCTGCAATAGTTAGAGAAGATATTCAGAAAAAGAATGCAATGATTTCACTGACGGGCAATATAATCCTTTCCATTCAGAGCCCGAATATACATATCGTCACCCTCTTCAACAGAAACACTGGCTCCAGGTCGCGGCGCCTTGTTGTTACCGTCGTTCGGCCACGCCATCCAATTGAGCAGGCCGTCGACATCATTCATGTTGGTACCGTATTCCGGATGATAGTTTGGAGCCCAGAAGATAGGCTGTCCAGCGGCCTGGCGCATCGCGTTGACATCAAGCCCGTCACCGGCGAAAGACGAGACGAAGACCTTGCCGTCGACCATGAGCTGCGCGGGGAGGCTTGCGTATTGAGCGATCTTTTGCCCGACTTGGGTTCCTTGGCCAGTATTCCACCAGTTGAAGTCGAAGGATATGAACACTTTCATGTCGTTGTTGGCGGCAGATTGGTAGGCTAGCTGGAGTTGCTGATCAGTGTACGGGTCGACACCGATGTTCAGGGCAAAAGCATCGATTCCCAAAGATTTGGCGCGTTGCATGTCGTCGTCATAGTCGGCTGCCGTATAGCGATTGCTGACAATTCCGATCTATACATTGCTCTTAGCATCTAGGTACGCCGTGCCAGGGGACGTTGGGATTACCATGAAGTGCGCAAACACAAGTCGATCGCTGCCCGACTGCCTGGCATGGTTGGTCACTGCACCAGGAGCAGCTTGAAGAAGCTGAGGCAGGAATCCCAGCACTGCGAGAATGGCTCTGAACCTCATCTTTGCGATTTCGTGGGATGATCTCGATGTTAATGTTGATCTTTATTCTTCGTTGGCTCTTTGGAGGGCCTCTGCCGTTTTATATATGTTTCCGTAAGCGCCCACATCTTCATCCAGCCCCAATTCTATCAACCCCTTGATGCTGACATGAGTAATTATTGATTGGCTGCATTTCCCTTCCCTTGCAGAATTTGTTGCTATCTGCGCTGCGAAGAGGGCGACAGATTCAGCATGACCACATCTCCGTGAGTACGAAAGGTCTTAGTTCGGCGAAGAAAGAAAAAGCAGAAAGGCATCTCCACGGCCATGGTCCAAAGCGGCTAGAGTTCTCCGCGTTGAGCGAGTTCATGCGTCTCCTAACACGTTTTAGGCAGTGATGCGTGGTATTGGCAGGGGTCAGCCCTATATATCTCCGCATTAAGCATTCAGATCGGGGCAGCATCTGCAGGGGCCACCATCATGTGGTTCATTCGGTGAGACATCTTACTTCATTTCCTGCTCACCATCTCGCTTTTGTGATAATTCTAGCGAGAGATTAGACGAACTATAAGCGCCCCCCAGGCCAAATCACCCCGGTCGCGATGCCACACCACATGTGTCCCGAGCAGAAGAGGAGGCGACTATACCCGGCGATTCTTCTGGATTCAATCCAGAATGCAACTCTGCAGGTCACACAGAAATGTCGGCTGATTAAATGGGCGATGCCCCAGCTCTAATCCTGGAAGCGAACATGGGCCCGGCGCGTATTGCTCCTCTGCGTATGGGATTATTCCCAGAGTATGACTTCACCCAAGGCATCCCAATGATAATGCATGGTGACCAAGCAGGTACATACGCTCGGCATAATGCTTGTATTAAGCACGCTCTTCTTCAGAAAAGGCGGGACGGGCCAATACCGGCGGTCTTGCTGCAGGGCATTGCGGCTCGTACACCCCACTTAATGCGCCGACAGTAACCGGTGGATAGATCGGTGCGATCGTACCATGAGTCGACTTAGGGTGGTTCTCAATACAGCAAGACACGGTCGCTCCTTAGACGTTCGGAGAAAGATGCGCTTACACGTCAAAGGCGTCTGGTGCCATTCTCGGCCAGTAGAGTCCCTGCTGGTCATCCAGAAACATCGAAGCATCAATAAACTGAAGGTCAGGGAGGGGCTGCTCTAGCAGTTCTTGAAGAAAAGGGTCAGATAGCGCCGCTCCAGCCGTCATCGAGTTTTGGAGTGTAGGCTCCATAGAGCCGACGTTACTTGGATTGACTGTGAGCAATCTCGTCGATACCTCCTCAACCGGAGTTGCTGCAACTTCAGCCTGAAATCGCGTCTTCGTCGTCCGCATCATATCCGCCACTGTCTGAATATGCTTGGAGAATTCAGCAGCGGCGTAGTTCCCATTGTCTCTCAGCTGCAGGAGGAAGCTGATTGCGATTTCGAACTGCTCTTCGTCGCTTTGATCCTCTTTATTTTCGAGTAAACTTGAGATTCCAAGGACGGTGGCAGCTGAGAACAAGTACTGGGTGTAGAAGTAGTCAAGAACCATGAATGTCCCGTTCATCCAGCTTTCTACTAACAGACGGCACGAGTGGCGGGCGCAGCGAATACAGGTCTGCGATAGAGCAGTGGCTGAAGCTGGAATATTGGTCTCTGCATGGAGTTGGCGTTCACGAAATTCCAGATGCGTACGGAAGACGTGAAGGAGAATTGGGCGCGTGGCGAGAATCGCGAGCTGAGCATGTTGTCAGTGGGAGATGTTTCACGATTAATCACGAAAGATGATGTACCTGGTTGAATAGCAAATGCAATGACCTGGCTTTAGGGTCCAGATCACCTTCAGCTTTGGCGTTGATCTGGAGGGAGGCGGGTAACTGTTCCAACCAGCGTCGCAAATCCGCAAATGCTTCTTGCACGCGTTGAGAAAGGGATGTCTCCTGGGACTTCCTACCGTAAATTGTGTGTATGATACGGCCAGACAGTTTGGCAAGCTCTATCCTGGCGACGAAGTAATCACGGTCAGGGAAGTCTGGAGCATCAGGAGATGGCACATTCGACGGTAGGTCGACCTCGATTTCGTCATCTCGAATGGCACTGGGATACCCAAGCTTTGCTGCCCACATTCTGTCGAGGGTGTAGGCAGTCCACCAGGTGCGGTTGCGGTGCTCGCGCTCTCCAGCATTCGGCATTTGTACCTCGGGAATATTGAGATGTAGGCCCATGATGGTTGCAAGTCGCACGGCAGAGCCGGCCAAGCTGTACGCTGCATGTCTTCTGTTGAGGAAGATCGAGTAGAGAGATTGGAGGAGGTGAATCTCAACAAGTTCGAGGCTTGGCCTTTCGCTCATGATGCGGAGGATGTTCATCGTTTTGCAGTAATAATGGAGGCCTGGGAATTCCTTTCCTGCAGCGGCTGTCCTGGTCGCATACACCTCGCCGATCGCAAATAAAGCCCATAGTTTAGTCTTACTCAACAGGCCTAGGGATGGGCCGTTCTGAATGGAATTTTCAAGGTCGCGAAGGGTAGAGCTGCGCCGAACGACATGGTAACATCGACCAAGACCATTCAGGGCCGCTTGAACGAGAAGCCGTGCGAGAGCCGGAGAAGGCCACTTGCACACGGTATCTGACAGTGCGAGAAGCTGCTCGTCTCCTGGAAAGTCCACTCGTGGGAGGTGGCCATGGTGCCCATCCGACATGGCCTGTCGAAACCGCGTCGCAAAGGCCGAGTCCGAGGCTTCAGCGACCAAGATGGGGGTGTGGAGCGCATCTGCATTGACGAACCAGGGAGCATCAGAGAGAGCAGCTGGTTTTGCCGCTGCTTCTGCGCTGTCCTCGACCAAAGGCTGTGCTGCAGAGCTACGGAGTCGCTGATTCTCAGCGACCAGATTCTCGATGTATCTAGGTGTATTAGACGCCGTGGCAGCAAGTTGGAAGGAACGGTCCGCCATTACTTACTGCTCACTGACTTTGACCAGGCGAGCCTTCCTGGGATATACGCACTCAACCGCCTTTCCTCCTTGCTGGCAGCCTTTGCAAGGACTGCCCCCCGAGCATTTGACCTTGCGAGCGTGGCATCGCCGACACCTGGGCGGATTAGTCTGGGGCGCTGCTAGAGAGGGGCTCGACTCACGCTATGCTCTTTGACACTTTAGACCGGGGCGCTTTCGGCATCGCTGGTGATCTTCGCTTTATCTGAATTTAATGTACTGAAATAATGGCTTTCAAAGGAGAGTGACGTTGGATTTGCCTCTCGGCAAGTCGATTGTTCTGTGCCGAGAATTTTTGCTGAACCGCTCGGCGTCTGCATCCAAACTTGCCGAAGTCACTCTCGGCATCCCGGTCTCTCTCCCCGAATCCCCAAGAGCTCATATAAGGGCGCTAGATTGGCGAAGAGACCTCACGTTTTTGATATACTGATTCTACATTGATTATGGCTCTAACTGCCATTGCACCATACTTCACCCCAGAGCAGTCCCCTCCAGCAGGAACTGCCCTCACCACAACCACAACCTCCGAAGTGATCCCGAAGCTTTTCACTCCCCTGAAAATCCGAGGCCTCACCGTCCAAAACCGCCTATTCCTAGAACCCCTATGCCAATGGTCTGGAGATAATGGATACACAACAGACTGGCACCTCACCCACCTCGGCGGAATCATTCAGCGAGGCCCCGGCCTCTCAATAATGGAGTCGACGGCCGTGCAAAAGGAGGGTCGGATCACGCCTCATGATATTGGAATTTGGGAGGATGATCAGATTGAGGGCTTGAAGAGGATTACGGACTTTGCGCATTCCCAGGGCCAGAAGATTGGAATTCAGCTGTGTCATGGTGGCCGCAAATCTAGTACCGTCGCGCCGTTCTTGTCTAAGAGTGGGACAGCGGTGGAGGAAGATGGTGGGTGGCCGGATGAAGTTTATGCCCCGTCTGCACTGCCCTTTAGTGATTCTTATCCCCGGCCTAAGGCTATGACTATTGAGCAGATTCAGGAGTTTAAAAGGGCGTTTGTCAATGCGACAAACCGATCTCTCGCCGCTGGATTTGATGCTATTGAGATTCATGCCGCTCATGGATACCTTATTCATCAGTTCATGAGTCCAATAAGCAATCAAAGAACAGACGAGTATGGAGGCTGCTTCGAGAACAGAATCCGGCTGTTGCTTGAGATCACCGACGATGTACGCGCAACGATTCCCGACGATATGCCACTCTTCGTACGAGTCAGCGCCACAGACTGGTTCGACGATTTGACCGATGAGTTCCGCCAGAGCTGGACAGTCGCAGATACGTGTAGACTTGCACCCATCCTTGCCCAGCGCGGCTTGGATTTCCTCGACGTCAGCTCTGGGGGTATCCATCCGAAACAATCTACGAGTATCAAGTCCGGAGATGGATACCAGGCCCCTTTTGCGCTGAGTATTAAGGAAGCAGTGGGTGACGCCATGTTAGTGTCTGCGGTGGGTGGTATTCGGACAGGTGCACTGGCAGAGAGGTTCCTGCAGGAGGGACTAGACGTTATCATGTGCGGTCGATGGTTCCAAAAGAATCCAGGATTAGTGTATCAGTTTGCAGATGAACTTAGGGTCGGTGTCAAGATGTCTACTCAATATGGATGGGCCTTTCGGGGTGGGAGACGGCCGAAGTAAAACAGTACATTTTGTCTAGATACAATTCAAGTAAAGCTCCCGCTGAGGCATCATGGATTCCATGCAACCTTTGTCAAGTCCCAACGTTGCGAAGAGTCCAGACTGAATGGGCTGCTACAACTTTCAGCGTAACGAGGCTTGCCACCTAGTCACGAGGTAAGGCTTGAGGCAGAATCCACATAGAGTGAATATCGCAAAAGCCGCGAGTACTTGCCAATCTCGAGGCCGTCAAAATGTCGCCGTCGTCCATTGATTCGACAAGCCGAGGGCAGCGAAGAAGTTCCCGAACAACAATCAAGTGTCCAGCGTTGACCGCTATGTGAAGCGGAGTGTCTCGTTCTGCACCACTCCCCACGGCCTGGTTCAGCGCCACATGCCCATATTGTGTAACTATACTGACTATATTGGCATGGCCCTTCCGGGCTGTCTTGAAGAGCGGAGTCTCCCGGTCACCACCCTCATAGTGCAGGTTGACGCCCCGAGTACGTGCTAGAATCGACACGACGTGCGCATGGCCTTTTTCTGCTGCAATTGCCAGTGGGCTGGCCATTGAGGTGTCTTTCATATTCAGTGGGGCCTTTGAGCACTGGGTCAGTATCTCGACTGTCTTCGCACGTCCATTGGAGGCTGCTATCCACAGGGGAGTGCTGCTCTCGCGATCTGTACACTTGAGATTAATCTCCGTGTACGAGATTAGCAGCTGGACAATTCTATCACGGCCTAAAGAAGCGGCAATCCATAAAGGAGTAAACCCGTTCTTTTGGGAATTCATTAGAATGCCCTAGGCAGACGCCAGGATTTCCGGCTTGGTAGGAATCCGGGGGATCAGTGAGACTTGAGGTCAACTTCTTCAGCACCGACTTTTGGCTGAGGCGCACAACGTGCTGACAGAGCGTAACGAGGAAAATAAAGTATTCCTGCATGTATGACTGGAGTAACTCTGATTTGGGATAGATTGCACCCATCAGTTGGTATCGAGGCGCTGAGCGGCCAGCTGCCATGAGCATGGAGGATAGGCGTTCAAAATACGTTGCATGTGACGATGGACTGTAGGCCTAGAGTTTAAAAAAAAAAAAAAACGGAAACTAAATCGATAGGTCTGTAAACGAACCAAGAGGGTCATCCGAACAAGAGACTAAACTCCACTGGCAAGCAGGTTCTGCATTCCCCCTAGAACAATGTCGCCTAGAGCCGCAAACTGCTGGACTGACTGCAAGATATTTGTCAATCGAGCCCCGAAGCATCGTCCGCCAACTCCGCTTGATCGATTCAGTTCTGCTGTGAGTTGCATCACATCCCGCATATCAGGTGGAGTCGCGCGGGCTTGCTGGGCACGAAGATTCGCCTTCTGAGGTGATGGCAGCTGGGCTTGGAAATCTGAGATGGCCTGGCCCAGGCGGACCTCTGGTTTGAGTCGGCCCGCTTTGGCAAGTGCAGTGGACATCTTTACTTAGGGAAGGAAGGTGTGATAAGCACTCGAGCAGGTACGGGAGTGCAGGAAGGAGATGGGGAAAGAGAAAAAAGACGTCGGGAGGATGAGCTCGAGCACGCGAGGCTGAACTCGAAGAGACAAGGCTCAAAGATTAAGAACCCCTGCAGCGCTGTATCCAATCACAGAAATGTCGCTCAGTCATGCTACGCGGTAAGAGTAAGAAAAAAGAAAAGTAAAAAAAAAAAAAAGAAAAGAAAATTGTGTGCGTAGTGCTGGCATCTACCGGCAGTATCTTCCTATATAGTCAGCCCGACGAGCATACTATCTCATCTTTATCATACGCCATTTGTTCTTTGTAAATTACTTCACGATGCATGTTCATGCCTCAATACATCCAACTCCCCCAAGATCCAGCAGCTCCTCATCCATGAACCTACATTCCCACTGGGGCTCCTCCCCGCTAGGATTCGTCAGGGTGACATTCTCAGCACGAATATTGTCGCAAGACTGCAAGCCATCAGTGAGTCAAGCACAGCGAAACATAGAAATTGGATATACTCACATCTTCGGAACCGCAAATAAGCTGACCCGCAACAGGGTCATCTGCGCCATTCGCAGTCCCCCATATATTCTTGAACAGCACATCGGTCAAGATAAGCTTCGACGGATGGTCCAGACACTCGCTGGCGTTGATCGCCCCATAACACTGGTCGATCTGAATAGCAAGGTTGTTATTGTCGTTGATCATCAGGTCGTATGTGACGTTGCGCACGTAGCCCTCTCCTCCGCCACCAACCCACGGCGGGTTCCCGGTCTTGATGGCCTCTGCGCCGGGCCAAACTTTGAGACGAGCTGCCGTGGTTGTGTTTGCCATTGTGTTGTTGTAGATGTATAGGTCGGACACGATGTCGTACTGGTAGGGGTAGTTTCCTAGGGAGCCGACAGAGATGCCGTGGGATCCGTTGCAGTGTAGACCCTGGACGATGATGTTGGTGCTGTTGGGCTTGAAGGATACGCAGTCGTCGTCGTGGTTTATCACGGAGTTCTGGATGACTATGTTGTCTGAGCGGAATGTATCCCATCCGTCGAGGTTTGATGCCCAAGCGTCCGAAGATGAACGGGAGAAGATGTCGATGTCTGAGATGAGAATATCGGAGCTGTTGGCGATCATGTTGTGCCACTGCCACCGTCTGTTAGCCACTTTATCGCGCTATCACGAAGTATTCCTACATTCGGAGACTGGCGATACTTGAGACCAGTAATAGACCCTCCATGCCATCCATCTGTGATGAAAAGAAGCGGACGATGAACGCTGGAGTTGGCAGCATAGGCATCATACCAGGCCTGTCCGTTGCCGTTGATCTCGCCAGTACCAGCGCCATAGAGGTGAATGTCCTCGCCTCCCCAGACCCACCAGGAGGAGGCATCTTGGAAGTGAAACTTGAACGTGTTTGGCTGCCAAAAGTCCAAGTCGGTGCAAAACTCCACTTTTCCGGTTAAAGCGATGTCGACCTTGTTCAGAAAGCGAAGGTCAAGAGGCGTGCAGATGGTGTATTCCTGGTCGAGAACAATTGTTCCGCCGTTGTTGCACTCACTGAGTGCGCCTAGGATTGCAGGAGCGTCATCGCCTCCGTTGCCCTCAGGCTCGACATAACATATCTTCCGAGGGTCGCGCGGAGACTGAAGTGGGATTGCTCTGTATGGCTGAATAGGGCCGGGCTGGATATCTGGTCGCTCAACGAAGCTAGAATTTGTAGACTGAGCCAGCGTCAACAATGGGCTAACCGCAAAAAATAAGCCTATGGAAAGGCCGATGGTTTGCTTGGTGGCCATGGTTTGTGACCGTAGAACACAATGGTACTGCAGGTCTCTGAAGCGATCAGAAGCTGAACGTTCAATTGAATCCTTTGCACAATTCCCCTGCCTGGATGCCTGCTTATACGCCTCTTTATACTACTACAGTTGCTACTGAGCCCTAGGTCATGTTCCTGCGCTCCGGCAACTGTCATGACTCAGGATAATCAGGTTAAACTAGATCTTGGTAGTACACTCATAAGTATCAATTTTCCATCAATGGTATTGAAGTTCTCCAGCCAGAGCTTGCAGACTCCACCGGGTCCCTGTTTGTCGATCAGCGTGTAGAGGAATTAGTCCGCCAATGGTACAACAAAACAACAAGTCTCGAAGTGCCGGCTATCACTAGCCCTGCAGGAACTAGGAATCCGGGGGTTGGCTTTCAAGTAGAGGGATTACCCTCGGGCTGGGCGCTAGTTTTAGCCTAATTGACCGAAAAGCATGTGCATTGAATTGATTCTAACATGACTATTCCTTGGCGAGCTTCCTAATTGGCAAGTGCAGGAGTATCAGCAATGCGAAAGACATACTTGCAAGCACTCGCCTTTCCAGCCTTGAGATCCTTCAACGCGTCTCCAATCCCGTCGAGCCCTCCAGGCCTGACTTCGTAAGGATGGCCACTGAGAGACTTGGTCTGCAGTGCCCTGGTCAAGTATCGACAGAAGATAAATCCGAGTTCTGCATTATGTTCGAAACCCGGGATGTTGTGCACTGATCCCACTGAAGTATACGATTTGTTTGCAGGGCTCACGTCGAACTCGTTCGGGAGAACAAAGTCGATCTGTCCCCCAGGAGTAACAGTATGCCTCAAGACCTCTGCGCTCTCTGGCGTGATGGCGGCGTCGAGGGCATGGTGGGCGGTCGTTATGCCGACCCTTGCCAAGCTCTCCCTTATAGCGTTAATGGTCTTCTCAGGCCCCTGGCGGTAGTCGATGACGGTATCGCCTTCCCTCTTGTCCACTATGGTTTCCACATATTGGCAGCCTCTCCCGCCAATCGCGATGATAGGGTGGATGTTGCTGTTACGGGCTAGTTTGATGGTAAATGAGCCCACTGCGGTACTGGCGCCATATATAATGAATGGTGTCTGGTCCTGAGCAGGTCGCCATGGGAATGGCAGGCGGTGGTTCGCGTAGAGGGATGCAGCAGCAGTCAGGACTGCCAAGGGGATTGTCGCAGCTTCTGTAACCAAGGTCAGAGAACTATCATTGAATGGCAAAAACAGCGTCATACCTTCAAAAGATGTATGATTGGGCACATGAAAAGTGGTATGGCTCCAGGCAACGGCATATTCCGCGTAAGAGCCACCGCGAGTGTACATCTCATGGAAAGCAGCGACTCTGTCTCCGGGCTGGGGCATGGTCAGGTCGGCTTGTAGGCAATGATAGAGAGCAATACCTTGAACTCAAACACGTTCGATCCGACTTTCTCAACGATACCTGCCACGTCGTCGCCCTGATCAATGGGCTCCCTGATGCCCTCGAGAATGGGAGAGATGATGTTCCCAGCGGCAACCCATTCCGGCCCCTTCCAGTCCTTGGGGTTGGCGCCGGCGACTATGACTTTGATGAGGACTTGGTCTTCGTTCGGTTCTGGGATAGGGCTGTCGACGATCTTGACGGCCGGTCCGGCCATGATGATTCCTTCTTTCATGTTTATGGCTCGTATTTGAACAGCTCCACTATGAGTAGCTTTGGCACTGGCTCGGATTGCCTTCTCGCCAGTCACAGATGTGTTTTTTTTACCTTTTATACTTTTGTCATCAAGCACTTCTGCAATCGGAGCCTCCCACCGTGGCGCTCCTGCCGGAGCATCCCACCATATGTAATCACGAGCTTGTGTCATTTGTAATCACTATAGTATCTCGTTGTCATCGCAAGGCAAGTCTTCAGATGCTGGGATATTGATGGGTGTTCATCGCAAGGGTTGCGCCGAGACGTTGGACGGTACGCCCGACAGGGACATAGTGACAAAACCAATAGATCGCATTTCTCAAGGACTGATAAATTTTCAAGTATTGTGGAACGGCCTTTCAACAAGTGACTCTGCTCCCAGCTCCATTGGCTCATCTTGGAACACGAAACACCGGGCCCAGGAATCCACAGGAGCTGAGCAGGTTAAAAACGGAACAGCAGGCAAAACAAGTGTAGATACTTCACGGCTCCCGATAACTCACTGTTGACCTCTTCAGTTCAAGGTTTGTCTACTTCATAGAAGGCACCCTCGTCAGTAGTACCATTCATGGACAGTGTTGGGGTGACCCGCGCCGCTCAGTCGGCCGCCGCCCGCCAGCCATTTCCAAAGTACCAGGCTCACCTCTGTCCTAAGCATCAGATTAGATTCGCTACTACAGGTAATAACCGCATATCAAATGATTAATGTCATCTTTAGCGGCGGCCGCCGTCGGGTGCGGTCTCCGACTCTCATACTCCCGGCAATACCGGACTTAGGACTGCTCTGGGATATAAAAGAGGGCCCCTTTGCTGGCTGTCTTGACTTTCCAGATCCAGTTGATTTTTCTATTTTACCAAGTCTTTAGAGCCCCAAAGACCAAACATTTGTCAGAATGTCATCTTCAATTGACGCAAGCAGCATCTTCCGTGTCGATGGCCTGGTGGCTGTTATTACCGGAGGCGGTAGTGGTGAGTATAACAGCTCTCCTCGAGCATTGCTGTACTGATAAAACCTCTAGGTATTGGCCTAACCATGGCCCGCGCCCTCGCACAGAATGGTGCTCGCAAGGTCTACATCCTCGGGCGCCGTCTCGATGTTCTAGAGAAGGCCGCGCAGGAACACTGTGTCCTGGTCGCACTACAATGCGATGTCAACTCAAAGCAGGACCTCCAGTCTGTTGTCGACCGCATCACCACTGAAGTAGGCTATGTCAACCTCGTTGTCGCGAACGCTGGGAGTATCGGTCCTCCAGTGCGCTTCAACCCAAAAGCTTCGATCTCTGAGCTGCGTGAGACGCTATTCACCAACTTCTCCATCGACGAGATGAATGAGGCGCTGCATCTTAATATCACCGCGGCATTTTTTACCATGACCACGTTCCTGGAACTGCTTGATGCCGGGAACAAGAAGGCGCTGGCGGGTGGCTTCGGCAAACCGCTTACGGAGGGCACCGAGGTGCAGTCCATTCAGAGCCAGGTCATTTTCACTACCAGCGTTTCAGCTTTTAGTCGGCACTGGACCTCGTCGCCTCCGTATCTGACTAGCAAGTCTGCGATCATGCAAGTGACCAAGCATGCCAGTACGCAGTTGGCGCGGTTTGGCATTCGGGTCAATGCGATCGCGCCAGGGAGTAAGTGCAGCAGCGCATTGAATTTGCACCATAACTAATTTCTGCTGCAGTCTACCCATCGGATCTGGCCGCTGTATTGATCCAGAGTCGCAAACCCGAGACTGAAGCGGCCGACGACGACCGATTCATCCCCGCCAGACGGTTTGGGGGCGACGAGGAGATGGCAGGAGCCATTCTGTATCTTGCCAGTCGCGCAGGAAGTTACTCCAATGGCTTGATTTTGGTGTCGGATGGCGGCCGCCTGTCGGTCATGACTGGGACTTACTAATTGGACAAACCCTTGACCTGTAACCCACTAAAACTGTGTACATAGCCCATCCGAGCGACCGGCAGAGCTCCTGAGACTCATGACAGCGGTGACGACCTCAACTTTGGGATTACTCAGCCAAGCTGATACGTACAGCGCCTAGTGTGTACACAGGTCACGCCACCTCAAAAACGTGGACGCGTGACACTCATCCCCTTCACATGACCGCCAAGTCTATTAATCAGCAAGAACGTGACACGCGACCTTCTTTCATACGAAACTATTTTTCTGAGTTTCAATTTCGCTTTTTATTTCATAAAGCACTTAATATTACAAGTATTTTCTAACTGGTTTCTAACTAATTATTTTTTACTATGAGTACTCAGCAGGATTTATTTGAGTTCAATAATCTTGTCAAATCAAGTCTAAATAGGGAATCTAATATCACGGTATCTATCTTTATAAAGTACCTGGTAACT